>NC_056498.1:23866801-23879389 GCF_014905685.2 Nematolebias whitei | reverse complement strand
ATATATATATATATATATATATATATTTTTTTTTTTTTTTTTTTTTTTTTTAATATATATATATATTTATATATATATATAATTTATTCATTTTTTAGACCAGTGGTGCCCAATCCTGGTCCTCAAGGGACACTATCACGCATGTTTGATTTGTTTCCCTGCTCCAACACATCTGGTTCAAAGGTTGAATCACCTCTTCATGTTCTGCAGAAATCCATCACTCGTTGATTCAGATCAGGTGTGTTGGAGCGGAGAAACACCTACATCATGCAGGATAGTGGCCCTTGAGGACCAGGACTGGAAACTCCTGTTCTAGATCCTTGCTGCAGAAAGTTTTCTTTAAGCAGACCTTGCAGAGGTTTAACTGAAGACCCCTGAACTACAGGAACATTTATCAGTAAGTAGCCACGTATATTTTCATCCCCTCTGTTTTGACTGAAACAATAAAAAAAAAAATAATAATAAAATAGTCTGAAAGTGATTGCCAAAACAAAACTTGTATCCAGAAAATGACCCTGGTTGGGAGGTAGCACTTTTGAAACTACCCTGAACTTTCAGGTCTGGGGTTCAAAGTTGAGGGAGCAGTAAAGGCTACTTACTGGTTAAGTATGTGCCTTTTTTCAGTTCCTTTTACATGCTTTCTCAAAAGGTTTAGCTTTGTCTTCAAAGCAAGAATAAATGTTCACAACAAAGGTCAGATAACTTTGTTAATCATCTCTGTCTAAGATCTTGAGGAGTTTAATTTCTGATCATTGTTCTGCCTCCCCTTGCCAACAATCCATAGAGCGTATTTCAAAAAGCACCTGTCGCTCCTCTCTTATTTATTAAAAAATGTACTCAGGAAAACTGTATTCCTCAGACTCATCATATGTGTAGACAAACAAGATACGCATGGATGCAAACAAACCCTGGTGTCTGCCAGTGAAGTTAGTCACGTTTCACTACATGTGCGCCTCATGCCTTCTATGCTTGCAGCCCACATGTCTTTGAATGTAATTCTCTTGACTGTAACTGACCAGAGAGGAGAAAATAGTGGTGGCAGTGATGCTGGGAGGGTAGGAGGAGGATAGAGGAGGCAGTTATCCCTTCCATATAAATCTCTGAAGCGCTTATCAGTGACCCCTAGCAACACAAAGCCCTCTAACCCTGTCATCAACACACACGTGACCTCTTCATTTTCTGTCAACAGACTGGCGATATGAGAAAATATATCTGGCAGAATAAAAGAAAGAAGATAAAACCCACACACAGTTACGAGTCCCACCATGTAGCAACTGCTTCATAAAAAAAGAAAAAGAAAAAATGAAAGCGCAAAGGTTTAACTATGGTGTGAAATGGAAAACTGGCAACACAGAGGTTACCAAATTAGCCACGTTGGGGCCATTTAGTTCACATTTGAGTAAAAGACATCCACAACACAAGAAATCAACATTTTAAGTGGGATTAAAGAAGTGGCTATGTAAGGTTAAAGAGTATATTAGGTGTAAAATAAAAGTACTAGAAGAAAAAAGGAGGCTAAAATGATCTCTTTTGTTCAAAGCTTAATTACCAAGGCTTGGGAGGCAGGATAGTCACAAAACATTTTGATGTATAAAAGGAACAGGAGCAATCAGCCCAAATCTCCTGTGTTTTATTTTATTTTTTAATGAAATGTGCACAGCTGTCTATGCATAACCAGATTTGCAATAAGCAAATGCACAAATTAAGCATGCCCATCGCTCAGACAGCAGTACCTCCTAAGTGGCATTTGGAAAATTACCTCATACATTTTATTTGCAGGCATGCTCCGTTCACAGAGCGGTAATTGACGGCGGTGTAATGAAATTGCAAGTAGAATCGCTGAATGTGTTTTTAAAGTCAATAACACGAAATGTAATGCCCCGCTGAGCAAAGGTTTGGGAATACAATTATGATCAATTTGAGTGCTGAGGGCGGCCATTTTGAATCAGCCTCATACGGAGACAATGGGTGACTCTCTGTCGGCAAGCTCATAAACAAAACTTCATCTGCATTCGTGCTTATGGGGAGATGGAGCGCAGGCAAAGCAGCCGCATGCTGCGTAACTGCATCACCTCTTGGCAATTTTAAAAGCATTTAGGATCCTGACTGGTGTAAAAGATATTCCCCCGCTTTGACTGTACAAGGGTACACAACAGTGTGAATCACTATGAAGGACTTGTAATCAACAACACAGTTTGCTCGATGATATTTATATTCCATTACTTCTATAGCAGATGCAAATTATTTTTATTTATTAACTTACGAGTTCATTAAAACTATGCACACTGTACCCGTTCACAAAATTGTCATATTAAACATATTGATCTTAATGAAAATAAGACTGGCATTCTTTGAAAGGAACATATACTACCCACTGCCTTGCACAACAAAGTTCTCAACAAAGATCTTCTGAGCGTTCAGGGTATGTCACGAGAATGACTCTCAGCTACTACTGCGCCAGAGTTTAAATCAATATCTTTAAAAATTACAGAATTGTAACCATTTTAGGGTTTGCTAATGTTGATTAGCTTTTGGCAGCCATCTGAAATGGCTTTAAAGGTTTATCAGTCATAAATGTACGTCCAATGACAAATTTTTTTTGAGTTTCACTAAAATCTGTCTGGTTGTTCATGAGATATTTTGCCTCAGAGAGTTTTGGCAATGTTTTCAACAAATTTCTTGTGTGAGCTGTTAGCGTTCAGATTATGTGTTGGGAATAACTCTCAGCTCCTACTGCACCAGAGTTCAGTGTTTCCTTTACCATTATACAAGCAGGGCGCCACGCCCTGTCAACAAGACCGAGCGCCCTACCTATTAAACCGACCCCCACTGACAACTGCTGGCACTGGCGTAGCGCTAAGCTAGTGGCGCACAATAAAGACATAATAGCTAAAAAGCTACATGTAGTGCTCTGATTCCCTCAAGTTCAGCTGGTCCCCAAAACGCCGCTCGAAAAACTTTTGGTACAAACAGCACTCGACACAGACGTGTGTCTTCCCCCCCCACGCTGCCACCACTCCCGTCAACAAAAATCATGTAAGAGATGACTACCCTACCAAGGCAAGTAATGTATGGGAAACAATGAGGTTTAAATCAATATCTTTAAAAATGACAGAGTTGTAGCCAAGTTTAAGTTTGCTAATGTTGATTAGCTTGTGGTAGCCATCTTTAAATGGATCAATGAGCAAATATCTTGCCTGAGCTGTTAGCGCTCAGAGTTTGTGTTGTGTGCACCGCACCAGATTCTAACTCAATAAATGCAAAACTGACCAAGTTATAGACATGTCTGTGTTTTCTAAAGTTGATAAGCTGTGAATGTCATCTTGAATCGGGCTAGCTCATGTAAAACCAGTGAATACTTTCTGAGACTTTCATTAAAATCCGTTTTGTTTTTCGAGATTGTTTTGCTAACAGTTAAATGAAGATAGGAAACAGTACTGTTTTCAGTATTATTCAATCTATTTAATTTTAGTCCCATTTAGTCTAAATAATAATAATAAACAATCATAATAGTAATAATTTTAACAGTTCTGGGTCTCACTGTGCCACATCATTAATACTCTTAACAACATTAAATTGAATATTACTGTTATGAGCTACAACCCCAGCACAATTGAAAGTGAAAATTGGTTAAAAATCCTTAAATTTGACATTTAAAAATGAGACTGATATAATGTTGAATGACTGGGTTACAAATCTCACGTATTCCACTGAAAATGTGTATACATGCTACATTCTTTGACTCCACACATATAGAACACATGTAAAGAGTATGACATGAGCGTTGGAAGCTACCCTCAGATAACGGTTGGATCTCTCATTAAATTAAAGCGACCATCAGTATCAGACTGGTTAGACATCACAATCAGATTGTACGCTTGTTGAATGGCTTGAGAGCGAACTGACTGGAGACAACACCATCTTGTTTTTCTCATTAGACACTATCAGGTAGTATCAACTGACAGAACAGGTGATGGCTACATAACCTCCAGTCTCCAGATAGCCGGGGTTCCCATCGGTGCGTGAGATGAACCCTCTGACCTCATCACTAGGGTCACTGGTGCTTTGTTTATCAGATGACTCCATTATAGTGCGGGGATGTGGCCCTGTATTGTTTGTTCTTTATCAGGACAGACAATCTGGTGTTAGTGTACAAGACAACAAGAAAAAGTGCTGATTAGCTCCAACAGCATGTGGGCTGTCAGTGGAAATGTTCGGCAAAAGGGATTCTTGGGTCTCAGGTTTGTCACAGCTTTGTTGTGACACTGGTTTCCAAGTAAGTGTAAGTGTATTTACTGTACAATCTCCAAGGAAAAAAGTAAAGTAAAAGAGGAAAATGCATGCCAGGTTGCTGAGTCAACTAGGAATGCTACAAACCCATGAACAGAAGGAAAAAAAACAACAAATGGGAACTGAGTGAAATGAGTTGAATCATTCAGTGAATTGATAAAACCAATAAGTAAAAGACATAAAAAACATCAAAAGCCACAAAAACCCAACACACTCAACAGCAAGCCGAATTGTCATTTGTTCAAAAGTTTGGAAAATCTTTAATTTTGAATCAGAGATTTAGACCAAATTGTACTTGCAAGTGTTCTACGTTCTGCCCTCATGCCCTACATTTGAAGTCACCACTATGAAGATGGAACATTCCATCAAGAAGCTGACATGTCAACAAATATTAACATGCTTTTATGTAAACATCTGATGACATCAGTGAGTCGTACAGTATATGGGGTGGAACCAATTACTGTATATAGCTTGAAACAAACTTGCTTGGTAAGCAAGACAACAATAAAGACAAAAAGGTAATGCATACAATGGCATTGGCTTGGGATAATAAAATATTTTATGACAAAAAAAAGACTAAATATTGAAAAATTCTTCCTAAAAAAAAACCTCAATGATATTCTGGTCACTGGAGGTGAGATTTCTTTCTTATTTCTGTACCATACTAAGAGAAAAACTAAAATGCTAAAACAGCTGAAGCTACAATACCAATATTAAGACAACAAAATAACGATAAAACTGTGAAGACATGAATGAAAACCTGAAAGAATTAGATCAGCAGAGGGAACCTTACTGCCCATTTGAACTAAATTAATCCACATCTCCTAGCCAGGACCGGCTGTGTGAACACCATGTCTGGACCTAGCATGACAGAACTGACGGTGGTATATTTCGCTGTTGTGGCCGTGTCAATAACCTCTCAGCCTGTCGAGGGGGGTGAACCACAGGAACCTTTCCATTCTCTAATCTAATTAGCTGCCAACTAAGCTGGGTCAACGCGGCCAATCCCACAGGGCGCCTCGGACCACCATGAGCTGGCAGCCGGGCTGAGGCGAGATGGTGGGCTGCCACCTAAACTCTGTACATTGATTACAGCTAAGCCCTGTAGATTCTGGGATGGATTCTGCTCCAACAGTTCACATCCCTTGGAGTACCACATGCCTTTGGTATCAGAATCCAAAGATGACTTGCATTATTCTGTAAATGAACTGCACTCCTTGAAGGAATGCATTTCACCCACTGCCTTTAATGGTAAATGGTAAATGGACTGCACTTATATAGCACTTTTATATCTTATCAAGATACTCAAAGCACTTTACATTATAATCTGTGACCTCATTTACCCATTCATACAGCACTCTACTATATCTATACAAAGTATAATTAGTGCTTTATCACATTCATACACCGATGGGACACACATCGGAAGCAATGAGGGGTTCAGTGTCTTGCCCAGGGACAGTTCGGCATCCGACTGCTGGTGGAATAAAACCCCCAACTCTTGCATTGGAGGACAACTGCTCTAACCACTCATCCACAGCCGCCCCCCATCATTTGTTTAATGACAAATCAAGATGGCCACCACAGCCGCATCTCACAAGAAGTATTAATGTTCAGAGTTTGTGTTGAGGATGACTAATTTTGAGTAAGTTGCAGCCATGTTTGTGTTTGCAAAGGTTGTTTAACCGTGGAAAATACCTGTAATTGAGTTTATGCTTGGGGTAGGTTTTGGGTAAAACTTTAGCTACTACCACACCAAGTTTCAGCTCTATATCTGTAAAACGGACTGAGGTATCCGCTGTTGTGTTTAC
This sequence comes from Nematolebias whitei, assembly GCF_014905685.2. Lineage (NCBI taxonomy): Eukaryota > Metazoa > Chordata > Actinopteri > Cyprinodontiformes > Rivulidae > Nematolebias > Nematolebias whitei. Next base: position 23,873,288 of record NC_056498.1, on the reverse strand, counting down.
TAAGGTGGCATTGCTGTGTCGAACATCTTGAATGGGATTGATCCCAAAAGTTTATGACTTGTAGATGATTATCCACTGATTAATTTCTGACTTTCATTAAACTCCTTTCTGTGGTTCAGGGGACGTTTTGTTAACATTACAGACACAAACACACAGTTAAGAGCAAATACATTATCACCCAACCATTATGTTAAAGATCAAAGTGTGCACCTTCCCTGAAATTAAAGCTATGAATTCTTATTAAAATTTCTGTTTAATTTGAGACTGAGCTGTCATCAGGAGAGAGCGTAATTCCAGAAACCATTTATCCCACTTTTAATCTTTTCTTTTTTCCAAGCCAGCCTTCATCAAATGTCTTGCAGTCTTTGTAAAACTTCAGAAACACCATCTCTTCCATGTCAGCAGTTAATTAGCTGTTGATGCGCACAGTCTGCCCAGAGACAGATGAGAAAACATCAAAGGAGCCGACCACCAAAATGGCTGCTTGGGTTTCTATGGGTTTATCCAACAACACACAATAATACCAGCCTGTCACCTCTCAGACCTTTGAACCAGGGTGTTAGGATACCAAAACATGTCAAAATTGGGGTTGTTTTTTAGTAATTGGAACAATTTTAGGATATTTGAATTATTTAGCATATTTGCAGACTTTTGCTATGAATTGGCATGAACTGACATTTAAGCATCCTCTTCAAAGGATACTACAGTATATACCCTGAGAACCAACATCTTCCTCACCTGAATTAAGGTCCTGTCTCTCTGTTACAATCTCCTCTGTCTCTCCCGTTGCGTTTTGGATCTCTCCAGTGCCGCTCATAAAAAAGATGCAATCATAAAGCAATCAAAGTTTAATTAAATCTCTCATTTTTTGGTCTGATGATTAAGCTAGATCTGAAAAAGCATGTTATTTATTAATTTATTCAATATGTGCCCAGACTTAAGCAAATATTTGAGCACAATAACAAGTGTGCCTTAAAAGGAGCTTTAATTATGATGAATTTTGCTTCTAAAGCTCGTCTTCTGTTCTTTCTGTAGCTGTGCACGATAAGATTTTTCTTTGAAATATTATCATTCATATTTTATAGACTTTATGAAAAGTATGTTGCCTGTTTGAACTTTTCTTGTTTATATATTTGTTCCTTGGGTGATCCTTCCATTCAAATCAACCAATCCATCCATCATCCACCTGTCCATCCATCCATCTAACCATCTATCTATCCACCTATCCATCCCTCCATCTATCTATCTATCCATCTATCCATCTATCCATCTATCCATCTGTCCATTTGTCCATTTGTCCATTTGTCCATTCGTCCATTCGTCCATCCATCCATCCATCCATCCATACATTTATTCATCCATCCATCTGTTTATTCAGCCATCAATCCATCCATCCATCATCCACCTGTACATCCATCATCCATCCATCCATCCATTGATTCATCCATCCATCTGTCCATCCAGACACTCATCCACTATCTTTCCATCCATCCATCTGTCCATTTGTCCATCCATCCATTCATTTATTCATCCATCAATCCATCCATCATTCACCTGTCCATTCAACACCCAACTGGCCATCCATCCATCCACCTGTCCATCCATCCATCATCCACCTGTCCATCCATCCATCCATCCATCATCCATCTGTCCATCCATCCACTCATCCACCTATCTTTCCATCCATCCACCTATTCATCCATCCATCCATCCATCCATCTATCTATCCATCTATCCATCCATCCACCTATCTTTCCATCCATCCACCTATCTTTCCATCCATCCATCCATCTGTCAGTCTGTCTATATCTATCTGTCCATCTATCTGTCCATCCATCCATACATACATTTATTCATCCATCCATCTGTTTATTCATCCATCCATCCATCCACTCATCCACCAATCTATCCATTCATTTATCTATATATTCATCCACCCATCCATTTATCTATCAATCATCCATCATCCACCATCCATCCATCCATTCATCCATCCATCCACTTAATCATCCATCGATTCATCATTTAACTCTCCATCCATCAATCCATCTACTCTCTCACACACACCCACATACCTACACACACATATCCATCAACCTTTTCATCCATCCATCCATCTTTTTTATTTATTTGTGTTTTTGTTTTTTTTCCTCCAGAGCCTTGAGGAGCTTGTGCCCATGTCCAGAGGTAGATTAGGCAAGAGACAGGGTTCAAGTATATACCATTGGTGATAGAGTAAATACATAGATATATTTTAGGTACCAACTTAATGCTTGAGATCTATTAGCTTTCAGAGTATGTATTGGGGGTGACTCTCAGCTACTACCACACCAAATCCAAACACAGTATCTGTTAAACTGGTTGAGTTACAGACATGTTTGTGTTTGCTTAGGGTGATTAGGTGGCATGACCATCTTGAACTGAACTGGCTCCAAAACTAATGAGTTGTTAGTGTATATCTAATGATTATTTTTTAAGGGCTTTATTAAAAATGGTGTACTGTAATGGTTCTGGAGATATTTTGCTAACAGACAAACACTGTTGACTCCTGTAGTCAATGGTAAAGTTTTGTACCAAGACCCTTTGTGATCCGTTATGGCTTAAAGTATGTGAGGATCAGTCTCAGCTACCTTTATATCAAATTTTAGCTCAGTATCTGAACTAAACAAGTTATAGCCATTTTTTGTATTTTTAATCATTTTTGGTTAGTAATGGAAGCCACCTTCAATCAGGGTGACTCCAAAAGTTAATGATAAATAAAAGCTTATTTAGTTATTACATTCTGAGAGTTTCATTAAAATGTGTCCAGTGGTCCATACTATATTTTGCTAACAAACATGCACAAAACAGTTACACAACCAGAAGCCTTTTATGATGGTGGTAAAGGTGGTGGTGGTAGTGGTGTGTGTGTGTGTGTGTGGGTGGGTGGTGGTGGTGGTGGTGGGGTGGTGGGGGGGGGGGGTTTCGATAGTAAATACTTCCAAGCTACTGAACTTAGCTAAATAACTATGTGGTTTAGAAACACGTTTTCCTAAATGGTGCATTTTATTATAAAACTTAGCCAAACTGGCCTCTCCTTTTCCCAAAAAATGAGTTTAAAGTTATAGTTTTCTGCACGTCCTGCATCATCTTACCATTCATTGAGTATTTAGGTGACAGTGTCAGGTAACAAAACTGACTCCAAATCCCATTTTGTACGCAACGTGACCCGTTTTGTCATTTCCTTTTTTCTTGTCTCTTGATGCAGAGTTTTTCCAAACCTCAGAGTCCAAACGACACCTGTGCTTTGACCTTTTTGTAACCCACCTGCTGTCAACATTTTTAGAATTTCTAAACACTTGGTGCCCTCTTGAGGACTCAGCAAGTCTCCCTTTCACTCCAGTGCACATTCAAAAGCACCAGCCATCATGTCACAGGGTGAAAGACTGCTGCAACTTTGCTTAAATAGTAATAATAATACTATGTTTTAAAAAACAGCCACACCTTTTGAACAACAGTGCTTTCCTGCAACACAGTGCTTGTCAGCAGGTGTATGAGTGAACCCAAAGCAGCAGGCTGGTTTCAGCATCAAAGTGCAGGTTAAGTGTGATAAGTGGAATTAGCATATGCCAAGGGGGAGATAATGACTAAAAATGACTTTCCGTCTCCCTTACACAAAGAGAAACAGGTACAGGGGCACAGCTGCTGCGGAAGATTAATGCTGCTGCCAGATGTAGGAGCTGCACAGAGGCTGACCAGCCTACAGTGCTCCTCACCGAGCTGAAGGAGGACAAAGCAACCATCAGAGAAGCTGGGGACGAAGGGACACGGGCCGAGGTGTTTATTCATCACTGCATGTTGAGGTTCTGATTATATGGTGAGCAAACTAACAGAACTGACTGGGTTAAGGTGTGTAGAGCTTCCAATGATGATACTCTTTTACCAGGAGGTGACACCATAAAAGCTTCGTCAGAGCACACAATAAGTCCTAAATAATGAATGACCTCACGCTGATGGAAGCTCTCCAGAAATGCCAAACATGTTCAAAATAAACTTCCACGAGCATTTATCTTGATTTTATAGGGGGATGAAAAAATACCAAGCCATTAAGAAAATACATGCCAAATGAAAATTGATGCATTTTATCTCGTGCCTTGCATGCTAAAGTTTGGAAGTATGCTAATTTATTAGTTTTATTTATTAACCTTTATTTAACTGGGAGGCAGCACGGTGGCACAACTGGTAGAGCTGCTGCCTCTCAGCGAGCAGGTCCTTGGTTCAAACCCCGGTCCAGGGGCCTTTCTGGGTGGAGTTTGCATGTTCTCTCCGTGCATGCGTGGGTTTTCTCCGGGCACTCCGGTTTCCTCCCACAGACCAAAAACATGCATGTTAGGCTGATTGGTAACTCTAAATTGTCCCTAGGTGTGAGTGAGAGAGTGAATGGTTTTGTCTCGTTTGTCTCTATGTGGCCCTGTGATGGACTTGCGACCCGTCCAGGGTGTACCCCGCCCCTCGCACAGTGATTGCTGGAAATGGGCACCGGCGACCCCCGTGACCCAAAATGGAATAAGCGGGTAAAGATAATGGATAGATGGATGGATATTTAACTGGGTTCAGAAATCACAGATCTCTTTTGCAAGGGATGTCTGGGCCTGAAGGAAGTCTAATATGCATGTTGTTGGATTGTGGGAGGAAACTGGAGTACAGGGGAAAACCCATAGAAACCAGACAAGCACATACAAACTCCACACAAAAAGACCCCAGAACCAAACTGGGGCTTGAACCCAGGATCATCTTGCTGTGAGGCAACAGTGCTAACCACTAAGCCAAAGTTCTTTAGTGCTAAAGTTTGAAACATAGATTTTGCATGATCTGTTTATGTTCTAAGTTTCCATAACATCTGCCAAGTGATTTATGGAATATTTTGATAAAAGAGAAAGAAGTATTGACACAATTGCCACCTTTAATGGTGAAAGGAAATAAATATGAAACTAATTTAGAAGAAAAGAAAATATTGACATTCAGAAGTCCCTTAACAGAGAATACTGTTGTCTCCATTTTTCTTCTCTGCTGACTGCCAGGTCACCTGAGCAAATTGTATGCCACCAGGGCAGCGTGGGACAGTAGATACCTCTTTTTTTATCCATTTTCTCCCTTTATCAAGGTTAAACGGTATAAATCAATCAATCATTCAATCATCTTAGTCCACTCAGACAAAGAAGAAGAAAAGGATAGGAAAAGTGACCTTAAGATCTGAAAATAAAGGTTATAAATAACATTGTGGCTGAAATCCAAAACTGCGATACAATTTCCTCAAAAAGGCAATTAACTGTAGGGAAAGGGAGAAAAGAAGAGTAACCTGAAACAAATGTCTCTGAAAGCCCTTCTGCCAAATCTCAACTATGAGGGTTGGGTGGGGGACATGGCAGTTCCTTGTTCTGACTACAGAGAGTTTCAATTACATGGAGTTTGCCCTTGGTTGGGCTATTTCAATATTTTATGTTGATACATTACCATCGCAACACGCCTTCATTCATTCTCATTCACAGGAAGGCGCTTTGACCAAAAATAGACTATCAAGCCACATTCGGTGCTGTATTATTGCATCTGTCTCTGAAAAGAAAATAGATCATAGAGGAGACAGAATGTCTAATACGCAAAATGCACAATTACTTCTTGCATGGGTTCCTGCCGAGCTAAAAAAGGCATTGAGATTGCTCTCACATAGCAACATCAGTGACATGTCTTGTGAATGTTAGCATGTAATTGGTTCATGTGTCAATATATTAAAAGGTGGTGCTTTTTTCTTTATGTTTTGGCTTTGAGGTTGCCAATACAACGCTCGTACTGTAGGAGGAGATGGTAGGGTGAAGGCGTTTACAGTACACCAGGGACGAGTCAACGGATCTGACATCAGGTGACACCGAGTTGTACCTGAGAGGTCACCACACACATGTATCACATTCAACTTCCACACACAATGTGACATTTTCATGCACAGGCCACTTGACAAGCAATGACAGATATGGTGAGTGCAAGCCTCTCCTGACCTTTAGAGAACACCCAAAGCCTCGTTCCAAGAATTTCAAAATGTGGCGCCTTGAATTGTCTTTGAGGAAAAAAGCCAACGTTCCATTTTAGCCCCGACTATTACAATTTCCTACCAAAGATTTTGGTAGTCATAGTTCAGATCTTTTAAAAAGGAAGTCTGTAGGAAGTTTCCAAACAATTAAAAACAATTGTCTAAGCATTCACACTGCTGTTTAGCCGTTATTGATTTTCTATATGTATTTTCAATCTAACTATGGTACTCCTATGTACTTTCTCAAATTTTAGATATTCATACATAAAAACATTCAGCTCTTTCAGGAGATGGCTGCTTTGACTTTGTGCTTTTGCATTTTTTTAATACTTTATTTATTTATTTTTTACTTTATTTACAATGTATTTTTCCAATAAAAATAGATTATTTGCATTCCTTCCCCCCCCAAAAAAAAATTGTCCTCGT
>NC_056498.1:23790524-23863901 GCF_014905685.2 Nematolebias whitei | reverse complement strand
TATATATAGATATATATACACACACACACACACACACACACACACACTAACACCTTGGTCAGGAGCAGTGCGTCCTCTAGAAACATTACTGGAGCGTGTGGCAGGTCCTCTGGAGTGCCACTCTAATCATTGTAATGCATCTCTGTTCTTTTAATTAAGGGATAATGTCCAATTTCATGACGTTTATGAGGTTATAACATCCATTAGCCTGCAACAGATGCTGTGGCTGAATAGCTAACTAGCCTCGAGCCGAGCCACATGGGTCCTCCTTCAGGCCAGGAAGCCACTGTGGCCAGAACTTAATGGGTCTGAGACATTCTATCTTCCCCTCACTTCTCATTCTCTTATTTGAATACTTTTTATACACTTTTGTCTCCTCTTCGCTGTGTGTTCTTTCCTTGTTGCTGCCCTACAGCTGGAATCAGAACGAGATTTAAAGAGTATAGCTATTGAACTTTAAACAACTTACAGCCACGGAACATAAAAGTGGCATTTAAAATTTGTGATTGCAATTAAACGCAAGTTATTTGCAATGAGAATGTCAAAAGCAGTTCTAATCATTTTTATTGTGCTGCTTAATTATTGCGTTGCACTTTTTCCCCATCCGAGCCAAATGCTTCCTGGGTGCATAATTTCAACCTTTAGCTTCTCTTCTCATGCTTATGCCAACAGCAAGATGAGCAGTCTGCTCGCGAGACCCTCAATTCCAACAAAATGAATCTGCCTGAACCTCTCCCAACACTCTATATTCTTTGGGCCTACAGCCAGCCCTCCTCTCTGTGGTGACCTCAATTTTCTTATAAATACCTTCCCTACCCATCTCAGTGAAGGGTGAAGGACACAGTCCACTAAAAGCATTAAATTATTCTGCTGTGGCAACAAACTATTAAAATTATTTCACCCACACTGAAAATTAGCATGCATTCATATGATTACTTGGTGGCAGAAAACTTGCTATCGTATTGAGAACAAGCAGTATTGTGCCTAGTATTGACATGTAAATCTGTTTAGGTATTTTCTGGATTTAAAAAAAAAGTAGAGTGAGGATTTCCAATAAACTTTATGAAATTTTAGATATTTTAAAATGTATATCTGATGCAAATTGTTGACCTTTTCCTGGAGTTTTTGCTTTAGTGTTGTTGACAATAAAAGGATAAAATCATATTTGGTTTTAAATTATTCATCCATCCACCATCTTAACTGGCTACTTCCTTTTCAGGTTGCAAGGGTCACTGGTGCCCATGTCCAGCTATCACTGTGTGAGAGGCGGGGTACACCCAGGATGGGTCGCAAGTCCATCACAGGGACACAGAGACAAACGAGACAAACAACCATTCACTCTCTCACACCTAGGGATGATTTAGAGTTACCAATCAGCCTAAAATGCATGGTTTTGGTCTGTGGGAGGAAACCGGAGTACCCAGAGAAAACCCATGAATGCACAGAACATGCAAACTCCACCCAGAAAGGTCCTGGGCTGGGATTTGAACAGGCAACCTTTTCACTGAGAGACAACAGCTCTACCAATTGATCTACCATCCACCGGGACTGGCCTTACATTATTTTTTGGTATAATCCCAAAGCGCCCAAAATTAAGAGTAATGTTCATCAACCTTGTTCATTGAAGTAATACTGTACAGGGAGACTTCTGTAGCCCAAATGCAGGTGTGCCATCTGTCGTTACTGGGGCAAAGGTAAGGCAGGAGGTGAGACAATGACAATCAATTTCCAAAAGATGTGTTTAGGTTGTCCACACAAGAACACAACTGTGTTGGTTAAAGGTTTTCTCACTCTGGAACCCAGTTTTGCAAAATACCCTTTAGGGTCTCCAAAAGCACAGTTACACAGAGGACACAAGGCTCAAACGATTTTTTTTAATTTTTTTTTGCATATCCAAAAATCACTGACCTGTTTTCGGGGCCCTGGTCACATGAAGGCACAAATCGGTGTGAAACTGGCAGAAAATTAGATTCTAAACTATTGAAAGCTGAAATGTTACACATCTTTTGTTTACTGACTGTGTTTTTTTATTTGACAAATATATATTCCCCCCTCCAACAACTTCCATGAGGCTGTTCTGCCAACCACCCAAACTAACACTGACAAAGATGGTGCCAAGTCCCAGGTCCAGCTTTGGAGGACAGCGGAGAAAGACTGGTTGTCCCCAGGGCAGGGTGAGGGTCTGCTGGGCAGCTGTTTTGGTAATTAGTGGTGTCCCTTGTGCTTGGCCTTTGGGCATCTGTCAGAGTAGCGGCTAACAGCGCACATGGTCTAAATACGACTCTAAGGATACAGTACAGCTACAACCATTAGGCTTTATTTAATCACACACAGCTGCAGTTAAAAACCCACCTGGTCAAGCTGCATGATAAATGTGACAATTAATGTCCACTTGTCTCATAGTTCGATCAAGTTTTCAGATCTAAGCCATAGGAGTGAACGCATTCAAGCTCTCACTGCCATTATTAAAACCTCCACTTTATGTCAGGGCTATTATACGGGGCTTCATTGCAGGCACTGACCATTTCCTGCCATAACCCTGAACTTTACAAACTTTACAAAGGCGTATAAAAAATAAAAAGTATATGTTCCTTGGAGCTCAAAAGAGCCCTAAAATTTATGCACCATCAGTGCTTCCATATGTTTTACAGTAAAACATGCTAGAAGAGAACAAAGCGCTTTACTTTTACTGCACTCTGTGTGGCCCTGCCTCCGGCTCTTACGTATATAGCAGTTCGTGTTTACCACACATGGCTGAGTAATAATAACTCTGTAGCACGGCAAACACAACTGTAGCCTGAAGATATAACTCCAGAAATCCAAGATTGGTCAATTTCTTTATCCATCCTTCCCGTTTTTCAACCTCTGTGTTTTCTCTGCTTTACTTAAACACTACAATATAGCTTTGTAGTATATTTGGGTAAAAGTGATGTCTGGTTTTGCATCTGCTCTCTGAAGCTCACTTGCCCCCACTTACCAATATATAGTTCCCAGTTTTCTTATTTTTTTTGTGCCTGATCCTCATGCTCACCAACCTGTGGTTATGTTACTTCCTTCTAACATGTGGGAAAAGCCTACGTTAAGTTCTACAGTCAAGTAGAACTGAACGTAGAACTGAACGTAGAACTGAATGGACTACTCTCTTTTTTAGTCTATGAATGGTGTTAAAATCTTTCTGCTTTACTCTATCCCTCTTACTGTTATCATAATCAACTCTCGGCCTCAGTTGCACTTAAGAGTTTAGTTTTCTCTAGCCTGACTACTTACTTGTTTCTTGGTCTGCATTTGGGTCCTACATCTCCAGATTAATTATGAAAATTCCAGCTCTTTTCCAGAATCTGGGCTATTTGGCTCATCTTCATCAAAATAAAAAGAGAGCTTTCAGCTTCCACAAGGCTCCACATAAGTAGAGCTAAGATGGTATTTGACGTGGCTCCAACTGCTACTGACTAGTTGGCAAATATCATATGTGAGAGAATCCCCAAAATGTCTTTAAATGTTTGCAATGGGTCTCAGTTTCCTTGTGTGAGTTGAAGAAGCTCGTAGCGTCATCCATTGAAATTTGAACATGTTCAAAAAGATTGTGCAACCATTTTTTTAAATCCTCAAATAATTTGCAGAATTGTCACAGGCATCTCAAAACCACCTTATAACTTTCTCAATTTAGTTTTTGTGTCTCTACTGTCTAGAACAGTATTGTGACGACTGTAGTAGAATTTTTTTTTGTGACACTCGGGTCCAAAAATCTCACCAATAATAAATCTTTCTTCTTCTTCTTCTTCTTTCGGTTTTTCCCTCTTCAGAGGTCACCACAGTGAGTCATCCTCCTCCATCTCACTCTGTCCTCTGCATCCTCTGTCCTCAGTCCAACTACCTCCATGTCCTCTCTAACTGCATCCATATATCTCCTCTTTGTCCTTCCTCTGTCTTTTTTTCCTGGCAGCTGCATTTCTAACATCCTTCTACCAATATACCCACTGTCCCTCCTCTGGACATGTCCAAACCATCTCAGTCTGGTCTCTAACTTTATCTCCAAGTTGTTCAACCTGTGCTGTACCTCTGATGATCTCATTCCTAATCTTATCCATCCTTTTTACTCCTAAAGAGAACCTCAACATCTTCATGTCTGCCACTTCTAGTTCTTCCTCCTGTCTTTTTGTCAATGCCACTGTCTCCAGTGACCAAAGACAAGATACAATACAACATAGCTGGTCTCACCACTATCTTGTAATCTTTTCCTTTGACCTTTGCCGACACCCTTTTGTTGCAAATCACTACTGAAACTTTTTCTCACCAGTGGTAAATATTAATAATTAAAATACCTGTTTAAAATTTGCCCATCTAGATTTTAAAAATAGAGTCAAGAGATTAAATCATAAACATTGACATAGCTTCCCAGGTAGATATAAAGTGAGCCAAGGCATTGACGATGTGGAAGGAGAAGGGTAAAAAATATATTGTGCACGGCCTCAACTACAGTTTACGAGCGGTGTATACCAAAAAATGCCATGGATTTCATAAGCTGGTAGCTCAAAATGCTGCCGCATGGCTGGTCATAAGACACTCAAAGATCTGTGAGACTTCAATGAAAAAAATTGCCAAATTTTCTTGCCATTTTACATGTCAAAAGTCGCAGCCCAGGCGGCTGTGGCTGAGTGGTTAGAGCAGTCGTCCTCCAATGCAAGAGTTGGGGGTTTGAATCCACCAGCAGTCACATGCCAAAGTGTCCCTGGAAAAGACACTGAACCCCTCATGGCCTCCGATGAGTATCCCATTGGTGCATGAATGTGATAAAGCACTAAATAGTCTCTTTAGAATGATTTGTTCAATTAGCTTTGTAGAGATCTAATAGAGTGCTTTATGAATGGGTAAATGAGGACAGATTGTAGTGTAAGTACAGTTCATTTACCAATTAAAGTACAATTTTAGGAGAAGAGCTGTTTGAGAGCCTTTAAGACCTAGCTCTTTTTGGTGAACTGAAGTCAGAAACTCCCATCATTACCCCACACATCCTACATTCTTCTCTAAATCTTTACTCACCTATTAGAATTGAAATCTAGAAGTTGAGTTCCATGTAGATTGTCTGGAACTAGTTTATTTTTTGGTCTATGAATGGTGCTACAATCTTTCTGATTTGCTCTATCACTCCGCCTGTTGTCAGTCTCAACTCTTGGCCTCAGCTGTACTTAGAGCCTCAGTGTCCTTGGGTGAAGGGGGTTCCCGAGAAGCTAATGGTTAGTGCGGTATGACTAATAAGGAAAAAAGCGTGACAAAATAAGACAAATGGTTTGCACCAACTTCATTACCTAAGTGACAGCTTGATGGGCCTGCTGAATAATTTGGTATTTTTCATCTGTGACTCATTTGGCAAAAGAAAATGATGACGGGAGTTGGGCCTAACTTTTTTTATAACATCAAAGCGCTGCTGATTTTTTACCTGCCTGAGCAGCAGAAGTAGTAGGAAAAACTTGGATTTTATTTTATTTTTTTAAGATGTTGTGTGCTTTGAAATACATGCATCCACCGTGCAGAGCGAATTTGAGATTTGGAGGAGAGATGTAGTATTCAGATGCATTTGAGACTACCTTCCAACATCAAACTGCTCAGCAGATTGGCACCTACAGGCTATCCCTGGCAGACTGTTTACTTGCCAACTTTTTTTTTTCTATTATACATCTATGGACAGGTTCTCAGTGAGACAGAAAGCTCAGTGGCACACTGAAACCTTCACAATGGATCACAATTTACCAAAACAACATGGGTATGTTGTCAGCCACAGTGCAAACACATTTCAACAATAAAAACTGTTAATACCTGCCACAAAAGGACTCGAGAGGAAAAAAAAAAAGGCAGGTTTAATCATATAGAGTTTCTGCTTCCTGTTTCAAATTGGCCATCGACGGCTATTTTTTGTTCTTTTGGTGATTTGCACTAAATAAAGCTGCATATGCTCCATATCAGACCAGTTAATTTTTCATGAAAGAAAAGGTCATATCATCCACTGTAATCTGAAGTCTCGGTCCCTGTGTAGCAGCCGCTGCCCGTCTTATGCAGCAGCATGCATTATTCAAGAAATAACTCGAGAGTTCTTCAAGAGAAATATGTGAGGATTTTTTTTTTGTCTTGCTGTCTTCTTTTGAATTACACAAATTCCACCACTGTGTTGCAAAGGTGGTCTAAATAATTCACTATTTGCTTTCCCTTTCTTTCAGTGGAAAAAAAACATTCTAAGAAAAAATAAAAGAAGATGAAAATCTGCTTTTGTAGTGATGCCACGCAGTTGACAGACAACAAACACGAAAGTATTTAATTCTCTCTCTGAATAATAGCATAAATTTACCAGAAGTGTTTGAACTTTTCTTTTGAAGTGTGGAAGCTCAGATTGATGTGTTTACTTGATATGTTGTATCCGTCCATAAGATGATGCCAACAGGAGAACATTTCACAGCTGAATTTTAACTCGAGTAAAATAACCCGTCACAGTATCAATCTACTTCAAACATGTTGGCCATCTGCCAGTTTAAATTGCCCCACCAAGCCAGAAAAATTAAGACTCCTTTCCACTGTTCGTGCCATATTAAATCAAATTATTTAGGCTCTACAACATGTGTTCTACCTCTGGACATAAAGTTCTTATATTTACTCTTGTGTAAATGCTGTTACGTCCAAACTTGCTCCATGATGAGTTAAAACAAAGGAATCTTTGCCTCCTCTGAGGAGAAGAATTCATGGAATCCACCATGCAGGAGCAGCTAAATAAAAAATGGCAAAGTTGCCGTAGACTGTATGTGATTGTTGAGCTTTCTGTCCTTGTTTTTGCTCTCTTCTTTTCCAGCACCTTTGTTACATTAGCCTTTATATATTTTTTTTTTATAAAGTTCCACATTTAAAGAGATAGTTCATCTCTCATATTGTGGGGTTCTGAGGAAAGGCAATGAACATTTATTAACTGACCTATTGTAGAAAGCTATTTGGAGAACTAGACTAACAGATTAAGGAGCCAGCGGTTAGTAGGAGCGGGGTAGAGACCGAAGTGAATCGCTGGAGTGTTAAAACTCATATCTCAAGTATTTCATTGCATTTAAAGTGAGTGCCATTTTCTAAACCTGTATATCACTCAGGGGGTGCTACAGCTAGCTGCTGCTGTTGCTTTTTGCACAATAGCACAGACTTTCAGACTTGTTTTTGTTTATTTATTTATTTAAGGATACCCATTAGTTTCTACCATACAGACTATTCTTCCTGGGGTCCACACTTAAAACATTGCAATTAAATCAAGCTTTTACAAGCATACAAAAAGACATAATAAAATACCTAAGATAAAAACAAATTCACAATATAAAAATTCAAACCAACCGTTGTATTGTTTGAAAACTGGAAAGTTCAAAAACAGCCAACAGGTCACTGACAACACATCTGTCTGTATTTACCAGTCAAATAACAGAGAAAGCTTAAATGAAGCAGTGTCACGAAATATCACTGGGTTGCAACTGTCGGCGGCGCAAGTTGGAGACCAATTTGGAAGAAAGACGTTTTCATTTTGGGAACAAATTTTGCAAAGAACTTGTGACTAAATTCTAACAACATTTGAGCAACATTATTTGCAATATCTATGCAAAGTGTCTCAATTATACCTCAATGCGTTTGTAGTTTATTCGTAATTGTCAAACAAAATAGAGTGCACTTATATAGCGCTTTTCTATCTTATTCTGATACTGAAAGCACTTTACACTACAATCTGTGTCCTCATTTACCCCATCCACACAGCACTTTACTAGATCTCTACAAAGTTAATTGAACAAATCATTCTAAAGAGACTAATCAGTGCTTTGAGATCACATTCATACAATGAAGGAGCACACATCAGAGGCTATGACAGGTTGAGTGTCTTGCCCAGGGACACTTCGGCATGCTGGTGGATTCGAACCCCCAAATCTTGCATTGGAAGACGACTGCTCTAACCACTCAGCCACAGCTGCCACTCAAACAAACAAATCTCAGACTTTCCTTTATGTCTCTAATCAACCACAATTTAGTTTAACCCTCGTATTGTCATTTGGGGGGGAAAATGTAGATATATAATATAATATAATATAATATAATAGAATAGAATAGAATAGAATAGAATAGAATAGAATAGAATAGAATAGAATAGAATAGAATAGAATAGAAAACAGCCTTTATTGTCCCACAGTTGGGAAATTCAAGCGTAACAGCAGCAACAGATAAAAATATATATATATATATAAATAAATATATAAATATTTTTGTTTTTGTACAGTAGAGGTTGAATGACTACATATTTTTAAAGTCGACTTCAACATGAAAAATCTGTTGTTTCCAAATTCATGGCGTCAACAAATCCCAAAAAAGTTGGGCCAAGTCCATTTTTACCACTGAGTGGCATCCCCCCTTCTTCTTACAACACTCAACAGACGTCTGGGGACAGAGGAGACCAGTTTCTCAAGTTTAGAAATAGGAATGCTCTCCCATTCATGTCTAATACAGGCCTCTAACTGTTCAGTCGTCTTGGGCCTTCTTTGTCGCACCTTCCTCTTTATGATGCGCCAAATGTTCTCTATAGGTGAAAGATCTGGACTGCAGGCTGGCCATTTCAGTACCCGGATCCTTCTCCTACGTAGCCATGATGTTGTGATTGCTGCAGAATGTGGTCTGGCATTATCGTGTTGAAAAATGCAGGGTCTTCCCTGAAAGAGATGACGTCTAGATGGGAGCATATGTTGTTCTAGAACCTGAACATAGTTCTCTGCATTAATGGTGCCTTTCCAGACATGCAAGCTGCCCATGCCACAAGCGTTCATGCAACCCCATACCATCAGTGATGCAGGCTTCTGAACGGAGCGTTGATAACAACTTGGGCTATCCTTGTCCTCTCTGGTCCGGATGACCTGGCGTCCCAGTGTTCCATAAAGAACTTCAAATCGTGACTCATCTGACCACAGAACAGTCTTCCATTTTGCCACACTCCATTTTAAATGACCCCTGGCCCAGTGCAAACGTCTGAGCTTGTGGAGCTTGCTTAGAAATGGCTTCCTCTTTGCACTGTAGAGTTTCAGCTGGCAACGGCGGATGGCACGGTGGATTGTGTTCACTGACAATGCTTTCTGGAAGGATTCCTGAGCCCATTCTGTTATTTCCTTGACAGTGGCATTCCTGTTTGAGGTGCAGTGATGTTTAAGAGCCCAGAGATCACGAGCATCCAGTAGAGTTTTACGACCTTGACCCTTACGCGCAGCGATTGTTCCAGATTCTCTGAATCTTTTGATGATGTTATGCACGGTTGATGATGATAACTTAAAATTCTTTGCTATTTTACGCTGAGTAACACCATTCTGGTATTTCTGCACTATCTTTCTGTGCAACAATGGTGGAATTGGTGATCCTCTTACCATCTTTGCTTCTGAGAGACACTGACACTCTGAGAAGCTCTTTTTATACCCAATCATGTTGTCAATTGACCTAATTAGTGTTAATTGGTCTTCCAGCTGTTTGTTATATGCTCAATTTCCTTTTGCCAGCCACTTATTGCTACTTGTCCCAACTTTTTTGGGATTTGTTGACACTGTGAAATTTTGAATCAACATATTTTTCCTTTAAAATGTTACATTTACTCAGATTAAACTTTTGAACTGTCATCTATATTATATTAAAAATAAAATGTTGACATTTGCCATCTCTACATCATTGCATTCTGTTTTTATTCACAATTTGTTTAGTGTCCCAACTTTTTTGGAATCCGGTTTGTACACTATAAATTATATATTATATATTATATATTATATATATATATATATATATATATATATATATATATATATATATATATACACACACACACACACACACACACACACACACACACACTATATATATATATAATATACTGTATATATATAATATAAAAAATATAAAAAAATATATAAATAAAAAATAAAATAATATATAAACAAATAAAGGTGTTTTCAACCCTTCCCACGTGCTTGCAATATTCTAAACGCTCTAAAAGAGCACAGAACGTCATGATCTCAGGTCTCTGCCAGCGCTCTCGGCCACACCCACTTCTCCACTGCAGAGCTGAGATATGACACGCTGCAGGAGGAAGCTTCTCCTGCAGCTGTGGGCTGCACACAGGTAGCAGATAGCATCATTTTGTATATGCTAAATAATTTAAAATAATCCATTTTAAATCAAAATTCCACGCCGATCGTGTGGCTCATCCATCAGTCAGCCAATCATGTCATGTCCAATCTTATTTCGAAAAACCGCGATAGCGCGAGTCCGCGACAAACGAACTGCGAAGTAGCGAGGGACTACTGTACTGGCTTTAAAAGAAGAAATAAACTGGTGACAATGCAGTTGTTTCATATTTGCTTCAAAGGATTAAAATTGGACAGCAGTTGCTTCAGAAGAAAGAATCATCTCGTAAATATGATTTTATTAAATCAAATAAATATATCTGTACATAGATAAGTCTACCAACTTTAATGACATATTTACCAGTTTTTTGTTGTTGTTTTTTCATGCAGGTGTGTTAAAATGTTAACAATGTTTGTTTTCAGACTATAAGCTCATAAAAGGAGACAGATGCTGCCGGTGCCACATTGATTCACACATTTATGACTCTGTTCTGCATGAGAACTCTGTCATTATCATTTTCCTGACCTGCTCCACGTCAGATAATTACCAAAGATGTTCCAAAGTCGCTGCATACTTCAGCCTCTTCCACATGGCTGAGTGGACCACCTTCCTGTGAGCACGTCATGGACCGCTGCGTTATCTAAACTGATGATGAATTGCCGCTATCGCACAGGAGACCTGTAAACATCTAAACAAAGCCTCAACGATGACTTACATTATCATCCTCCAACAGGCTACATTTAGTTAAGGTTAAAGTTTTAGCAATGAGGGTTTGAGAGATTAGCATTTATAAAACAAAAGTGCAAAACTAATCAAAGATGCCTCGACTGAAGTATTACCACATTTCCTCTATTTTAAAATAAATGACAGAATAAACTTCTTGGGAATACAAAGTCTGTAAAGAAATAACTATAAAATACTCATCAGAAAAAGGAAAAATAGGAGGTACATTTTAAGTAAAGCACTCCATGAAGCATTGCGTATCGCTCACGGTCTTGCATGCTGATTTTCATTAAAACATCAAGTGGTTTGTAAGATCTTTTGCTAACAGACCGTTGAAAACACACACGAAACCACATAATCAAGATCATGAATTTAAAAAATTACACACCACTGGTTTATCGAACTGCTGGTAGTAAATCATTTATTTCTTGCGACTTTTTTTTTTATACCAACACGATTTCAGTGGCGTCTTCAGCGAAGAACTTGGCATGAAAATAAAAAGCATCAACATTAATACATAAGAAGCAAAAGACAAAAGCACAGCAGCATGGCAGACAAACCTCAGCTGGACTGTGTGAGTCTCTGCACTAAAGTGCTTTTAAATCACGCTTCCCTGGTGAAACGCCTGAACCCGTTTCCTTCTGACTCAGCCTCCTTTTCAGATTGCCCTAATGACCGAGCATCGCGGTGGACTGAGAGGCTGAACCTACCAATGCACTGAAACAATCTAAACCAGTTTCTACACGACTGTCCCACATTTTCCTTTGACAAGCAATAATAACTAGAGAAATTACTTTTCCTACAAAAATGAAGTGAATGCTTATTGCAGAAGAACATGCTGAAAAACAGCTGAAATTATCTAAACAAACAACCCGAAATGGAACACATTTGCTGAATTAAGTTTAAGTAAGCAGAAAAGAGCACAAAAATGGGTAATTAGCTAAAAAAAAAGATGAAATCTGCAACAACAACAAAAAAGCTAAAAAGTAGCTGAAAAGAGAGAAGGGTGCTTAAACTACCAGAAGGAAATGGAAAGAGGCAAGACAAATGTGGAATTAGCTGAAAATGCTAAAGTTAGCATAAAACAGCTAAATAGTAGCTGAAATAATTGAAAATAGCATAAATAAGCAGAAAGGAGCATAACTTGAAATTAGCAAAAAGAAGGTTATTAGGCTGAAAGTAGCAGAAATTACAAAAAAAACTTGAATTTATTTGAAAACAGCTAAAATTAGAAGAAGAAAAAAAAGGGTAGCTGAAAAGGTAAAACAAGCTTACCATATTTTCCGGCATCTAAATCGCGGCAGTCAAAAAAAATATCATGAAGAGGGAAAAAAACAAGTCTTTTCGGCTTATAAGTAGCATTTATTATGCGCCACAGCTGACCCGTTGCATTTATTATGCATTTATTTAATGGTCAAAACAGCTTAATTTCACCTGGGCAGCACGGCGCCATCCATCCATCGCGGCCGGAGCTGCTAGCTCTCCAGCGTTCCTCCACCTGCACCAGCTGAGTTAAGCAAGCACGCGCAGGAGGACTCGCTGTTGCAGTTCTTAGAAATTTAACAAGATTAATACTTAAAAACAATTATTTGTTTGCTCGACATTATAGCAAAGGCGTGTCTCAGTTCAACTTTTCCTTAATAAATGCACTTCAATGGTCAAAACAGCTTAATTTTGCCTGGTCGACATGGCACCATCCATTCATCTATTCATCCATCCAACCATCCATCCAACCATCCATCCATCCATTGCGGCTGGAGCCCCTAGCTCTCCAGCATTCCTCCGCCTGCACCAGATGAGTGAAGCGAGCGTGCACGGGAGGACTCACTGTTGCAGTTCTTCGAAATATAAAGCGTCAGTCAAAAATTGCCTTATGAATATGGAAAAAAACAAACATAAAAGTTGCTTTGGCGTATAAGTCGAAGGATTGACAAATCTATGCAAAAGACTGTGACTTATACACCAGAAAATATGGCACATTAGCATAAGAAAGCAGAAAGAACACATGTTCTTGTCAGGTAGGCTGAAAGAAGCAGAAATAAGCACAAAAAATGGGAATTATCTGAAAAAAATGCCTAAATTAGCAAACACACAAAATAAACCTGCTAAAAAAAGTTGCCAAAAAAGCAGAAAGAGGCTTAAGTTACTAGAAGGAAGTGGAGTGAGTACATTTCTGCTGAATTAGGCTGAAAAAAGTTTTAATGAGCATGTCGAATTAGCTGAAAAATATTAAATTAGCATTAAAAACAGCTAAATAGTAGCTGAATAGTAGAAAAAGCTGAAACTTGCAGAAATAAGCTGAAAGGAGCATAGCAAGCTCAAAATAGAAAAAAAGTTAGAAGAAGCACAAAAATGGAATTAGCAGAAAGAATCTGAAAGGAGCACAAAACAGCTAAAAAAAAACATATGAAAGTAGCTGAAAAAATGTTTAAATTTGCACAAGGAAGCTGAAAGAAACTGAACCAGAAATAGTAAATGGTAAATGGACTGTACTTATATAACATCTTTCTATCTTATTTCAAGATACTCAAAGTGCTTTACACTACAACCTGCGCCCTCATTTACCCATTCATACAGCACTCTACTAGATATCTACAAAGCTAATTGAAAAAAATCATTCTAAAGAGACTAATCAGTGCTTTATCACATTCATACACTGATGGGACACACATCAGAGGCTATGAGGGGTTCAGTGTCTTGCCCAGGGACACTTCAGCATGTGAATCTGGCAGATTCGAAACCCCAACTCTCGCATTGGAGGACGACTGCTCTAACCACTCAGCCACAGCCGCCACCACAGCCGCCTCAGAACAAAATGTAAAAGGAGCAATAAAAGGTTGTAAACAGATCTAAAGATATGAAGGATGGAAAATGAGATCAATTAATTTTCTATGACAAAAAATAGCAGAAAATGCAAAATATTTCAAAAAGCTAAAGTTGCATCAATACCAAAAGCCATACGGGATTGTCCTGAAAAAGCTGAACCTTTTTAATATGCGATTTGTTGAAATAGCACAAAAATTGTGGAACGAGAAAGA
Organism: Nematolebias whitei; assembly: GCF_014905685.2. NCBI lineage: Eukaryota > Metazoa > Chordata > Actinopteri > Cyprinodontiformes > Rivulidae > Nematolebias > Nematolebias whitei. The sequence continues at coordinate 23,849,982 of NC_056498.1, read as the reverse complement.
TGCCGAAAAACTTACAGAAGAAAAATGGATCACAATAGTGTGAATGCTTCATAAACATTCACACAACAACAATACCTGGTAATGTACCCAATAAGTAACCTGGTACTACATTTATGCCAGCTTGTATAAAGTATCACCATTCCATTTTTTTGCTCCTTAGTGACAAAAGTTCCATGTTGGTGCCCAGTCAGTTTAAAGGCCCATTTAGGAACAATATTCAGACCCGAGCATCACAGGGTGAAAACAAAACCATCCAAGCTGCCGCAGCCGCTAACAAACCCCAGTGACTTCCCTCAAATTGTACTGTACTTTCTATCTACAGTCACTCAGATGCAGCTCAGCTCACAAAAACAAACAGACTCATTTCACACTGAGGGAATACAAATTAACCTGAGATGCCATCAGCAATTAAGCCTAATTTCAATAACGTTCAACATTTCATATTCGTGTGTGCTTTCCCATTAGTGTAATCAAGCAACAACAAATGTTTCCCTGCATGATAATGGCAAGCTGCCTCCTCTGTGTGTGGATCAATTGAGAAAAACATACAAGTACTGATTAAATTTTGAACCACCACAAGTCAGAGCTGAGATGATGGTAGCGCACCCTCAAAATGGAAAATCTCCCACCACTGTTAGCTAACAAAAGACCATAGAGGTGTCCCCAGATGAGTACATTTAGCTAACCTTGAAGTTTCCCAAACCCCTGGATCAATCATTATTCAGAAGTACACAACTGTTAATGATGTTATTGCACTGATTAGGTGACGTTGCTGTTAAGAGTTGCTTAGAATTAATATTCAGTTGTACTCTTGGTGGTGTGGAGCAAAGCAGACATAATTAGAGTTGATGGGCTCCATAAACATTATTATTGTAGTGCATCAGCAGTGTGCCACTCTTATAACAACCTTGCATTTCCCCACAGGAACTTCTCACCTTTTCTAACATGGACTTTTAGGAGGATTTACCAGCATGACCATTAACTGTTATAAAAAATGGGTTTACGGCTGCAGTATTAAAATTTTGAACAAACATCTGGTAAAAAGAACACTTTCAATATAAAATTAGCATTCCTTGAAGGTGTAGTGAACTTGATCTGATGTCAAATCTGACCAGATGGACAGAAACTGTTATTTCATTGATCTGCATCCAGAAATACAGTTTGACCCATCCGGAGACTTTCTTTCTTGAATTAATCAAGTAGAAAAGACAATTCTCTATGATCATTACTATTTTACAAATGTTTGATAATCAAACTGTGTTAGTTCACTCAATGTTTACAGGTTGAAGAGAACTACTCATTTTTATTTACATAAACAGTAAGTAATGATTTTTATTCCTCATTCTAAGAAGAAATCAGGTTAATATGCATTTCTTGATTTTTCTGTCTTCAATGAGCAAGTTTTGTAAGTGTGTGTTAAAGTTCAAGTTTCGGTCAACTAAAAGTTTACTGAAAAAAAATGTCATGTTTAACTTTTACAGCAGATAATAGGAGTAGAGACTCCACAAAGTCTGAAGTTCTCCAATAATCTTTCTGTCTGTCACTAAAACAATCCTTGACTTTTCATAACACCTTACATCACAAACCACACCTCTTTCTGGTCCATCGACCAATCAAAAAGCTCTCAAATGAACCGGAAGTCGACCCATTTAAATGTGGCAACTTCCCAGTTCAGTCAGCTGCTGCGCTCTAGAATGAGTTCAACATGGGAGTTTTCAGAGCTTGAAAGTTTTTCCTAGAGAAGAGTTCCAGACTTTAACTCTCTGAAGAGAGTTAAAGAGTTCAGAGTTCTTGGATGCTAACGCAGGCGTCCAGAATGCTTCTATTGGAAGCCAGAATCCAGAGACGGTTTTGGGGATTATAACTTCTGTTTGGATAACCTCGCACGACTCTCGAAGTATTTTAGCTGTTCTCAACGGAGACGCTGAAAGAGTCAAAGGAAGGATTCTATACCGACGCTGACCTATCGTCAACCAGGTAAAAGTTCTACTTCGACCAAGCGTACCGTGACCAAGCTGAGAACTGAAGGAGCGTGCACGTTTCTGGTCAAACAGATTAATTCCCTCACACATCTCTCTGTAAGATAAATCTCCATTTTCCATCTTAAACTCTCCTTTCTCCTAAAATCATTACAGATATTTTAGAAATATCTGAAGCAAAGTTCTCAATCACCGCCGTGTGATTGATGTCTGCTGTTCTGCTGAGAAGTGAGGACAATCGCCGTATTGTGCCCTCTTTCTGTGAAACTAGCCATGTTATTGTTTTTATATTTTGCCAAATTAATGTAAATGTTTGATGTTAAACTTTGATTCTGCAAATAAATGACCGCATTCATTTTGATGGGTCAAAGGTAAATAACGTCTCTCATTACATTTCTGTTAAACTCAATGCACGACATTTACACAGTCAGAAAAATGAAGAACTCGCGAAATGTATGAATATATCCTGCATATGTCATACTACAAAGGAAGGAAAAAAATGCCAACGTATTAAGCGGAAATCTTGTTTGATGTGTTAGCGCTCATAATAGGTACAAGGGGTGACTTTTAGGTGTTACTACTCCAAATGTTAGCTCCATATCTGTAAAAAATTTTAAGTTTAGCCATTTTTGTGTTTGCAAAGGTTGAATAGCTGGGACGGCCATCTTGAATCTGGTGGACTATATGAGTTAATCATCTGTTGATGTTCATCCAGTAAATACTGTAAGTTTTATTAAAATATGCCCAGTGATTCATTACTAACGGACAAACAACAGCTAATGCCTCAAGATTTAAGCAATGATGTTGCACAATGTGATGTGTTCCAAAAATCATTTGGGGATGATTCACAGCTACTGCAACACCAAACTTTGGCTTAATAGCTATAAACAAATTCAAAAATTAAATTCAAATTCAAAAATACTTTATTAATCCCAGAGGGAAATTAAATGTTGTAACTCATCATCCTGGTTTCATTAAAGAGTTGTTATAGATGCTGATGGCTGTGGGCAGGAAGGATCTCTTGTAGCGGTCTGTCCTACAACGGATCTGAAGAAGCCTCTGACTGAAGACACTTGGATGTTGTATGACAGTCTGATGAAGAGGATGCTGAGGGTTGTCTATAATGTTCTTCATTTTATGAAGAATCCTTCTTTGTACAATCATCTCCAAAGGTTGTAGAGGTGTCCCCAGAACTGAGCCAGCCTTCTTTATGAACTTGATCTTTTTTAAGTCACTTGCTCTGGTGCTGCTACCCCAGCAGATGATGGCAGAAAAGATGGCACTCCGCAACAGACTTATAGAAGATATGCAGCATCTTGCTGCAAACACTGAATGACTTCAGCTTCCTCAAGAAATACAGTCTGCTCTGTTCCTTCTTGTAGACGCTTCACTGTTGCATTTCCAATCCAGTCTGTTGTCCAGGTGAACCCCAAGGTATTTATACTTCACCACCTCCACTTCTTCTCCCATGATGGAAATAGGGTTGGATCTGTTCCTGTTTCTCCTGATATCTACAATCATCTCCTTTTTGTTCACATTCAAGATGAGATGATTGTTTCGACACCATACCACAAAGCGGTCCACCAGTTCCCTGTACTCAGCTTCTTGTCCATCTCTGATACACCCGACCACTGCAGAGACATCTGAATATTTCTGCAGATGACAGGAGTCTGTTTTGTACTGGAAATCTGAAGTGTACAAAATGAAAAGAAATGGTGAGAGTACAGTCCTCTGTGGTGCTCCTGAGCTACTGACCACCTGGTCCGACACACAACCCTTAAGTCTCACAAACTGTGGTCTGTTTGTCAGGTAGTCTTTGATCCAGGTGATTGTTGAAGCCTCCACCTGAGTCTTCTGGAGTTTCTGACAAAGCAAATCAGGCTGGATTGTGTTAAATGCACTGGAGAAATCAAAGAATATGACTCTCACAGTGTTGTCTGCCTTTTTTAGATTACATTGAGTTTGCTGAAGCAGGTGTATGATGGCATCTTCAACTCCAAGTCCACGCTGATAAGCAAACTGCAGTGGGTCCTGATATGTGCTCATTTGTTTAGTCAGGTGGGTCAGCAGAAGTCTCTCTAGGACCTTCATGATGTGGGATGTCACAGCAACAGGTCTATAGTCATTGAGGACTGATGAGTGAGTTTTCTTTGGCACTGGAACAAGGCAGGATGTTTTCCACAACACTGGAACCTTTTCCTGGGTCAGTCTAAGGTTGAAGAGGTGCTGCAGAACCCCACAAAGCTGCTCTGCACAGACCTTCAGGACTCTGGGACTGACACCATCTGGACCTGCAGCCTTATTCCAGTTCAGTCTCTCCAACTGCTTGCTCACTTGACTTCTGGAGACGCAGAGGGGGGAGGCAAAGGAGGTATCATCATCTTCTGATTTGGTTGAAGACCAATATGTAGAAGAAGGGTCCATGACTGAGGTGGTAGATACAATATTTGAGGTGTGATAGGACAGCTTTGGGTCAAAGGAAGGTGGTATATCTGTTTGGCTGTGGGCAAGAGAGGATGCTGAGCTTGTTCCTGAACTGAACATATTGAAGAACGTGTTCAGTTCATTGGCTCTGTCCAGGCTTCCATCCTTTAGATCCTCCTCCTGCTTGAAGCCTGTGATCTTTTTCATCCCTGACCACACCTCTCTGATATTGTCCTGCTGGAGCTTGCTCTCCAGCTTCTTCTTGTACACCTCCTTGCTATTTCTGATCTTGACTTATAGTTGCTTCTGTGTACTCAATAATTCCCTGTCTCCCTCCCTGAAGGCTCTTTTTTTCTGGTTTAGCAGTTCCTTCAGGTCAGTGGTGATCCAGGGTTTGTTATTGGGGAAGCATCTCACTGTTCTGGTGGGGCTGGTGTCGTTTATACAGAAGTTTATATAGTCGGTCACACACTCAGTCATGGCATTGATGTCCTCTCCATGTGGCTGGCACAGTGCATCCCAGTCTGTAGCCTCAAAACAACCCCACAGGGCTTCTTCAGCTTCCGTTGACCATTTTCTCACCTTTCTCTTTAGTACAGGTTGCCTCTGAACAAGGGGTTTATATTTTGAGCAGAGAAACACAAGATTGTGATCTGATTAGCCAAGAGGGGGTCTTGCCTTAGAGATGTATGAATCCTTGACATTTGCATAAAACAAGTCCAGCGTTTTGTTTCCTCTGGTAGAGCAGCTGACAAACTGTTGGCATGTCGGAAGTGTAGCAGAGATTGAGGCATGATTAAAATCCCCAGATATTGCAACAAACACATTAGGGTGATGCGTCTGTAGCTTAGCAACCTTGGTGCTGATGCATCACACGCAGAGTCGGCAACAGCATTGGGTGGAATGTAAACAGTTGCCAAAATAACATTGGTGAACTCTCTTGGTAAATAATATGGATGACAACTTAGTACTAACAGTTCAATATCTGGACTGCAGAAACAACACTTCACAGTAACACGTCCAGGATTACACCATCTGTTGTTCACAAGCACTACCAACCCACCTCCTTTCCTTTTGCCACTCCTCTTTAAATCTCTGCCTGCTCATATGGTCAGAAAGCCTGGCAGAGAAACGCTGGAGTCGGGGATATTATCCTGCAGCCATGTCTCAGTAAAACACATAACAATGCATTCCCGATACTCTGGATGAGTCCTTGTTAGGGCCTGAAGTTCATCCAACTTGTTTCCCAGCGATCTCACATTGCCCATCATGATTGATGAAAGAAATGGTTTAAACTTCATTCTTCTCCCTTTCTCCCTCTTCTTTGCTCCTGCTCTGCATCCACGATGCATCCTTTTCAACTCATTTGGGATTTGGGACTGTAGTTGAGATATTATTTGAGCTTTGGAGATGTTAATCAGCTGCTCCTGGTTGTAAAATACAACCTTGTTGTTATGGTTACGCATCATAACAAATGTCCAAAAGCAAAGATATTTCTGTAAAAATCCTTCCAGTTGCACAGCATCCAACACTAGAGGAAATAATCATCCAAAAAAAGTGATTTATATCCAGAAAAAAAGAGGAATTAAAGTGTTCAAAAGTAAATATCTCAGAATGAAAGTAACAGAGCTACTCCAACATGCAGCCACCTTCAGCAGCGCATTTCTAGAATAAACATGACCAAGGTATACAGGTAGCTATTTCTGTGTGTGCTAAGGTTGCTTCACTGTAGTGGACAATTTGAAATGGATTAATTGGGCAGCTGTGGCTGAGTGGTTAGAGCAGTTATCCTCCAGTGCAAGAGTTGGAGGGTCAATTCCACCAGCAGTCACATGCTGAAGTGTCCCTGGGCAAGACACTGAACCGCTTACTGCCTCCAATGTGTGTCCCATCAGTGTATGAATGTGGTAGAGCACTGATTATTCTTTGTATAGATATAGTAGAGGGCACAGATTGTTGTGTAAAGTGCTTTGAGTATCTCAATAAGATAGAAAGATGCTATATAAGTTCAGTCCATTTACCATTTAATTCCAACGGGTTAGCAGTTAAAAATGTACATCCAATAAGTTTCTTATCTGAGATTAGGCCTGTCACAATAACAGGGTGAATGTCTCAGAAATTATTGCAATAAACAATAATATTGTTGAAATTTGACATATTGTCAAATTTAAGAAGATTTTTTTTTTATGTGTGTGTAGTTCCTTTTTGACCACTAGATGGCAGTATAACACTGTTTGAACTGAAGGATGGATAGTGAGGGAGCGAGAAATGCGTCTCTTTAAAAAAAAAATGGGAGGGAGGCCCCTTGACGTGACGTGGGCTGTCTCTCTTCGGTTCTCAAAATGGTGGCCGCTCGGTGCGGTTTGAGCTCTTTAGCATAGCATTTTTCACACAAAGATGTTAATTTTTAAAAAATCAGAAAACAAGTTTTCAGCTTCTTTTTGCATAGAAAAACAACTTTTTAGACAAAGGCACAGGTTTCAACCATGAATTTTGGAGCTTCGACTAGACCAAGGTTTTTTTCCCAAAGTCGGCCTGTTAGCTTAGTTCGTAGCTTAGCTTCTCTGCTTAGCTGCTTTTAACGATCCAAAAACGTGTATTGGATGGTTAAAACAGATTTTAAAGAGAAAGGAGAAAGGGGGGAGTCAGTGAAGAGAACCAGAGTTGAGCCTTTTATCTTCCAGTGTCTTCAGTAGACAGAGAGATACACGAAGAAACGATAAAGACAATAAATGAAAATGGGGTTAATAATTTTCATTTATCATGTGATTAATTTATTTTTTGTTTATTGCTACAGGCCTATCTGAGATTTTCATTAAAACCTGCCCAGTGGTTCATGAGATATGTTGCTAAAACACAGACAAACAAAAGCACAAACACATAGACACAAGCAAAAACAAGATGGTCCAGCAAACATGGCATCAATCAATAATGATTACCAAGTTAACAGACAATAACCACTGACAAGCAAGAACTAAAATAACTCTGATTCCCAAACAGGCAGTACTAGAAGCACACAAAAACAAATTAGTAATGAGATATGAAGACAAAAATATACCCCTCTGATAGATGCTGACTATGTTTTATCTGCCGCCAGAGGTCCCAGGTATTGATGTCAATTACAAAGACTTCCATTAGCTCAGGAGTATTTTGAGAGGAGTCAATTTTGGTCATGTCACACAGTTCAGTTTCACATTGAGGAGCGACCCTGGGAACCAGCTGGGTTCGGCTAGCACCGGGAATAAAGGCTCTAATGCATGATCCAATAAACATGTGGCTTTAGAAACCAGCCGGAACCTTTTTACCGAGGCAGCGGCCTCTCAAATGACACACACTCCACATTAGACTCAGCCCATAAGAGTGTGTAGCGTGGTGTGATTACATTAGCAATGTGTTGTATGGCTCAATGAGGTGATCCTTGGACGGTAATTACTGGGATTTGCTTTGTGCTTCTGTTGTTCAATGAGGGGAAAACAGCTGGTTGTGAGGTCACCTCTCCAGTTTGCAGTGAATCCGTCCAAGATGAATCCACATTAAAATCCTAAACTGCTCCTTTGTAAGTGCAGTCTGGCTGGTGTGATACTCTTCAATGACAACACCTGAGGAATTGTTACAGATAAATAAATATATAGAGAGACTGTGCCACAATCTGCCAGCAGCTACTCTGCAGAGATAAAAAAAAAAAATAGAAGAAAACTCTGACCTATCTCTTGAGGCATGATATATTGACCTGAGTAAATATTTCCAGCCAGGTGCAGACACAGAAACTGATAGAGTGTCATGCAGTCGGTCTTTAAATAAAACTACAGTCAAAGCTTTTATAAAAATAAAGACATAGTATACCTTGAAGGAATGCAAATTACACAAATCTTTTCAGAGTCAGTTTTTTTATTGTCATTCACACCTCATGTGGTACATGTGGTGGAGTGAAATTATGTACACAGGGTCCCAGTTACATCCAACAATAAAATGTAAAAGGAAAACAGTAATAACATCTAAGATATGAACTAAGAAAAACATCAACTAAATATACACCAAGCACTCATAATATAAAAACATTACGTCGAACATCAGCACAAACATGAGTCTGTGTGAGCAGATGAGCACGCATGAACACATCAACATTGAAACAGATCAGCAGCAACATGAAACAGATCAGCAGCAACATGATGTGATTTTTCACACAGTGATTGTTCTGGTTAGAGATTCATGAGTCTAACAGCCTCAGGGTAGAAGCTGTTCCTCAGTCTAGTGGTTCTACACTTAATGCTCCTCAACCTCCTTCCTGAGGGGAGTGGGACAAAAAATGTGTGTGCTGGGTGAGTGGGGTCCTTCATGATGCAGGTGGCCCTCTTCTTGCATCTGGAGGTGTAGATGTCTGTGATGGTGGGGAGGCTGACTCCAACAGTCTTCTGTGCAGCCTTCACCACTCTCTGCAAAGCTTTTCTTTCTGCAGCTGTGCAGCGTCCATGCCACACGTTGATGCTGGAGCACAGGATGCTCTCCACTGCACACCTGTAGAAGGAGGTGAGGACTGAGCTTCCCAGACCAGCTCGCCTCAGCCGTCTGAGGAAGTAGAGTCTCTGATGAGATTTCTTCATCAGGCTGGTGGTGTTGTTGCTCCAGCTGAGGTTGTCATTCATGTGTACACCCAAGTTCTTGTAGCTGGAGACCACTTCCACCGCAGATCCTCTTATGTTCAGGGGGGTGTAGGTGTTTTTGTTCCTTCTGAAGTCCACAATCATCTCCTTTGTCTTCTTCACATTGATGTGAAGGTTATTCTCTTTGCACCAGCTCTCCAGGTGTTCCACCTCTTGCCTGTAGCTGGATTCATCATTGTTTGTGATGCATCCCACCACTGCTGTATCATCTGCAAACTTTACAATGTGACAGCCTGGATGGGTAGCTGCACAATCATACGTGAGCAGAGTAAACAGGAGGGGGCTCAACACACATCCCTGAGGAGAGCCAGTGCTGAGGGTTATGGTAGAGGAGGAGAAGTTGTGGATCCTCACTAACTGTGGTCTGTTTGTTAAGAAGTCTAGTACCCAGTTGCAAATGGAGGGGCTTAGTCCTAGTGTGAATAGTTTGTCCATCAGGGTTTGGGGGATCATGGTGTTGAAGGCAGATGTGAAGTCCACAAAGAGCATATGGACGTAAGAGTTTTTCTGCTCCAGGTGGTTGAGCGCAGTGTGGACCACAGAGGAGATGGCATCCTCTGTTGATCGGTTCTCACGGTATGCATACTGATGAGGGTCCTCGTTGATGTTGATGGTTGTTTTGATGTGGGTCATGACCAGTTTTTTGAAGCATTCAGCGACTATCAGGGTGAGGGCCACTGGCCAATAGTCATTCAGACCAGTCACTGTAGAGCTTTTTGGGACTGGAGTTTCATGTTTGAGTTTTAGACCAAGATCACCATATGTTGAAAAATGACAGAACTGTAACTGTTTTGGTCAAATCTTATAAGACTTTATGCCAATTTTTAGCTCCATATCCATAAAACTGACTGAGACATTTTTGAATTGGCATGGGTCAATAAGCTGTGACGGCCATTTTTAATTTGGCCAAATGTAAATGAGTTGCAGATGTACAGCTAATAAATACTTTTGAATGTCCTCTAAAAAATGTCCAGTGGTTCATGAAATACTTTGAACACAAACACACACAGGCAAAAACATACTTGCCACCATATAAGTCACATCAGTCCAAAAATGTTTAACAAATTTGAAAAAAACAAATAAGTCGCTTCACCATATAAATCGCATCTATCATGCGTCACCGCTGACCACCTGGAAACGTGGGCCGGTGTTGTGCCAAAATTCAATTGGCTGCCAAATGGCAGCCGCGGGAGCGTGCACAGGAGGACTTTAACAAGAATTTAAAAAGATTAACCTTAAAACAATTATTTGTTTGCTCGAAATTGTAGCAAAGGTGTGTCTCAGTTTAACTTTTCCTTAATAAATGCACTATACTGGGCAAATCAGCTGCATTTCAGAAATCTATTTGCGGATGCGGAACTCGCAGAGGGAGGACTCGCTGTGCATTTCTTCGAAATTTAACAAGATACCCACCTAAAAACAATTATTTGTTTGCTTGACATTATAGCAAAGGTGTGTCTCAGTTGAACTTTTAATTAAAAATGCACTTTAATGGTCAAATCAGCTGATTTGACGTTTGCTCTAGGAGTTCCGGAACGAGACGAAGGTGGCTTAGTATGGCAAGCCAAGTGCCTCATTAATAGCCAATTTTACCTATTAATGAGACGCTTGGCTTGCCATAAGTGTCGACGGCCCTCTAGTGGCTGAAAATGGTAGTGTTCAATATTTTCCATGTCAGAATGAATGAAATCGTCAGATCTCAGCCAAAAATTGGTTTATAAATTTTGCGGGGAAAAACGTATATTAGTCGTTACGGGGCATAAGTCACAGGACTTGCAAATTTATGCAAAAAAGGTGCGACTTATATGATGAAAAATATGGTAATCACCTGAATTGGCCATTCAGCGGTGGGACAATACAAATATTGTGTTCCAAGACAAAACCAAAATATCTTTTAAGTTTGTTCGGATGAAACATGGAGCAGTCAAGTTCAATCTTTTTGCTACAGCTGAAATCCATGATACTGAATCAAAGGACAAAGTGCCTGCCAGAGCTGGGGTTGTGTATCAGTGGATGACGGCATGGATGTGAGTAAATCAAGAGAATCTCAGGAGTGAATGTTTGACAAAAAAGCATAAAGCTGACCTCCTGAAGGAGAGGAGAGGAGGGAAAGGACGATAAAAATACATGTTTGAAGGAATATGTGGAGGAAATACAATAGGGTTAAAGCTGTCAGAGGAGAGGTAACAAGGACAAAAAGGGGGCAGTAAGGATGAAGGAATTGGTCAGTGATGAAGACAGTTTGATAAGAGACTTTATAAAATGACTTTAACTTGCCCACAGTCGGATTTGACACACCTACTTGAAGAAAAAAAAAAAAAGAAAAACTTTTGTAAATCCTGCTGAATTGCACTTCCAGCCCCAGTGTCATCGCCGACAGACTCTGACTTTGCCACCAGTGTTCAGTTTAAAGCTAAAAACACACAAGTCCTTTCAGCTACAGGCATCACTGATCCAAATGAAAATGTTTTACAACTGTTTTTTTTTTTTTCAATAACAACATGAGTCAGGTTGGTTTATTATGCAAAACAATTCGATTAAATTCAATTCAGTTTATTTATATAGGACCAAATCACAACAGAAGTCATCTCAGGGCACTGAACAGAATTATTCATATTCATAAAAAGTAAGTTAATAACATTTTTTATCTGAGGAGCAGACTGCTTTGAGTTTAATTCCATCGCAGACTTTTATCTTGAGCAAGGATGAAGGTAAGAGTGGAAAGGAAAAACTTCCTCATGAGGAAGAAACCTTTAGCAGAACCAGGCTCAGGACAAGCGGCCATCGACCAGCTGGGTTTGAGAGGAACAGGAAGGAAGAACAGATACACAATGGCAGGTCAAGAATCACATGTTAAGTTAGAAATAGTATCAAATGAAAACTATTCAAATTTAACAATGCATTTTAAGAAATGAGGTCAGTTTGTCCTCAGTAGTCTAAGCCTATAGCAGCATAACAAGCCAACCCTAACTATAGGATTTATCAAAAAGGAAAGTCTTAAGTCCAGTCTTAAAACTGGACAATGTGTCAGCCTCATGGACAGAAACTGGAAGTGGGTTCCACAAGAGAGGAGCCTGATAACTGAAAAATCTTCCTCCCATTCTGCCTTTGTAAACTCTAGGAACCGCGAGTAAGCCTGCAGTCTGAGAGCGAAGCGCTCTGTTAGGAAAATATGGAACAATAAGATCTCGAATATAAGATGTAGCTAGGTTGTTGAGAGCTTTGTACGTTAGAAGTAAAATTTTGAATTCAATTCTGGACTTGACAGGGAACCAATGGAGAGAAGCTAAAACTGGAGAGATATGATCTCTCCTACTAACCCCAGTTAAGACTTTGGCAGCAGTATTTTGGATCAACTGAAAACTTTTTTAAATAATTTTTTGGACACCCAGATAATAAGCCATTGCAATAGTCCAGTCTTGACAGGATAAATGCATAAACCAGTTTTTCTGCCTCATTTTTAGACATGATGTTTCTAATTTTAGCGATATTACGCAGGTGGAAGAAGACGTTTGTAGTAACATTTTTAATGTGGGGGTTAAAAGACATAACTTGATCAAAAAAAACACCAATATTTTTAACATTCGAGCTGGAGGACAGATTAATGCCATCTAAGGAGGACGAAAGATTGAAAAATTTATTCCTAAGATGCTCAGGTCCTAAAACCAAAACCTCAGCTTTGTCTGCATTTAAAAGGAGAAAATTAAGGATCATCCAGGTTTTTATGCCTTTAAAACATGCTTGTAGTCCAAGTAGTTGATTTGATTCATTGGGTTTCATAGACAAATATAACTGTGTATAATCAGCATAACAACAAAAATTTATCCCATGCTGTTTAATAACATTACCTAAAGGAAGCACTCCTAAACTACAAAGAGTATTGGTCCAAGCACTGAACCCTGAGGAACTCTATGACTAATTTGGTGTATGCAAACTGATCAGTAAAACAGATCAGCTTATTGACAAAGGATGTACAATGGTGTCTACTTCATTGTTCTCAATATCTTTGTTTAACCGCAGACACCAAAGCCTTTGCTTGCTGTGCATTTTTTAAATTCCCCATAGCTATTTGGATTAGAAGAACCTCCTAGATTTCAAAAGACATTGTTTTTTCAACAATTAGCATTTCAAAAAATAAAAGTAATTTGTGTATATTTACCATTTTTTTTTTATAAATTCAGTTAAAAATAAACATTTAAAAAATTCTAGGTAAAAACTTATTGCTATGGCACCAGTGACCCCATGTGACCCAAAAAAGAAGAAGCGGGCAAAAGATAACAGATGGATGGAAAACATATGGTGCTTTGCCACTGACTCAACTCTCATCAGTTCCATACCACACTACACCAGTTAAGGGCCTGCCCACTGCCACCCCCACTCAGCCCGGTTTATGGGACCAATTTCTTTGTGGTTCCAAGCTAAATGCTCCGAGGTGACAATTTTGATGTGATTGGGTAGCAGCCGTTGGTTAGTCAGTGGAGCTACGTCACTGGATGACCCGCTCAACACCTATAGGACAAGCCTCGTCAATTTTCTGTAAATTACATGGATTTTTCCTCTTTTCTCATGACTACGGATATACAGAAGAAATTGTGTGGACTTTTCCAAAACTCAGCTTCAAATTTATTTTTTGTCTCAGAGCCAACCTGTAAGAAAGAGCTGAAAATTAATTAAATTAAACAGATGAAGGTCAGTAGTCAGGTCAACATCTGAAAGGGTTGACATATATGCCAGCTATAACTGTAACCTACATCAGAACTGCCATTTCATATCTGATTGTTGTAGAGTGTGGATTAGTTTGTTTGTTTGTTTGTTTTTTTCTCTCAGATTTTCTAGTTTCTAGTTCAGTATGGACGCTCCAAAGACTACTGTGGACCAATGATGAGGCCCAGACTTTTCTGTCCTTATTAGCAAATCAAAGAATTCAGAGTGAGCTGAACAGCGATAAAAGAAACCACCCAATTTGCATTGATGACAGGGCTTTAACAGACTACTCGAGTAATCGACAGGTCAATTCCTAGGACATCAATCGGGTTTTTAAATTTCATGTCGAGCATTCGCAGTGACGTCATTGTGCCACGTGGTTTGCACCGGGCTACTAGTAGAAGCTACCAAATGGATTCCTCCCAGCAGATGGACTGAGCGGAGCAGGACCTGTCTTGACAATCATGTAGAAATGCATCAGTAGTATGGAAATATTTTACTAAAGATGAATCTTCCGGTTCAACTACTGTAAGGAAACAGAAAATGAATCAACTTCCTGACTGTTTGGAGCTTGTTGTGAACCGGTGTTATACCATTTTCTGTGACCACAGTATATTGTGACCGTAGAGGGCGGTGTTACATGCACTGTTGCAGGTCACAGAATATGGTGCAACACCGGGTCCAATCCACAGAACCAGCTTCCTCTGACCTTGTTTCACAAACTAAAAGCAAAACCTATTAATCTCTAAACCTATAAAAAAAAAAAAACTATAAACACATTAATCTCTAAACTAAACCTAATGCGCACCACAGCTGGCGGTGGTGCGGGGTGGTCGACCGCCCCACTGTTTTTAGTTTCGTTTTTGATGTGATGCATGTTATTTCTTTCACTTTCTCAGCTTAATAATAATAACTAATAGTTTTGGTTTTCCTGTGACTTATTTACAGTATGATAAATGGTAGGAGCATAATATACTACCCCAATGTTTTGTTGGTCTTTTTTTTTTTTGTAAATAATGACTTTTTTTGCGGTTTTATTTTTTATTTATGTTTTCCATCTTGAGATCCTATGATGTCATCAACTACTTGAGTTCTATTATGTTAATGTCGAGTTTAAAAATTATGTAGTCTTTCAACCCCTAATTGATGATCCTACCAAAACAGAGCGGGGAAACAAGTCACAGTGGTCCAACATTTTTCAGTCAGGTCATCTGACAGTTTGTTTTTTTTCTGAAAAGTTTCGCCTTCAGTCCAGAAGGCTTCATCAGTCAAGGAAACGCAAAACGCAGTCACAGTGGTAACTCACCTGCACCTGAAAAGAACTGATAAGATGAGAACCATCTTGATTTGCACTTATCAATGGCCAAGTGACTCCAGTGTTCTAAGGACAACTGGTCAAAGTTGAACCAAATAAAATATGATGATGCAGGGTCAAGTGTCAATTTCTCCATATGGAAACGCATGTCTGAGAAAGTCAAAACATTGGAATGAACATGCATTCCTTCAAGCTCAAGTGTTGTTGTCTTTTGTTTAATAACTGTGTTGAATGGCGATTGTGTCAATTTCCTGCGTTCACGTTCTGGTAGAAGTTAGTTCGGCTAGTTCTGGTGGAAATCACTCCTTACAAAGTTTTGCTCGTTATGATATTTATGGTTGATTTGACTTGTTTTTGCTAAATGTAATAAAACTTTTTTTTCTTAATATCCCATGTGAACTTTGAAGTTCAGTAAAGTAGTTAATTACTTGATGTTCAACGACGTAATTATATCTACAAAAACTTCAATAGGGGTTCCTATAGATGTTAATAGGAACACAGTTGTGGTACTTACAGATGCCATTAGAAACCACAGTTCAGATTTCTATACATGCCACTAGAAACCCCAGTATTAGTCCTTATAGATTTCAACTGAAACTTCAGTTTGGATTCCTATAAGTACCACTAGAAACCTCAGTTTAGTCCTTATAGATTTCAACTGAAGAAACACACAATGAGTGACTATTACTAAAAAAAAAAAAAAAAAAAAACTCATTTATTAGAAAAAAATACCCCAGAAATGTCTAATTTTTAAAATAAAACACGGTTGCACTCTAAAAAACCATAATGACCAGTGAAATGGAAAACTTGCAAAAGCTTAACAATATGTCCATCTTCTTTGGTCTGCTCTGGAGAGAGAGAAAAAAACTGCACAGCACAGCAGCGTGCATAAAAAAGACCTTTCACATAAAATAAATAAAATAAAATCAGCCTGCTGTGACCTGGTTAGTTCACTCAATTTCACAAATACACAGAAATCCTGCTCACTGACATATTGCAAACTGTTTGTTGTGGCCAAGAGGAGACACAAAAACCTCATAATGTCCCCCAGCAGGACAAAAAATGCATGTCCACATGCATCAGCCTTCACTAACTGAATTCTAATGGTGCCACAAGGACAGCTTGACATAAAAAGAAGGCTCCTGTGCAAATTCTTATGAATATAACATTTTCCTGATCCAGCCAGGTGAACTGCAGTAAAGCTACAACCTGCTATAAAAGGATGATTCAGAACACAGCATGCCTTAAACATGCAACACAATCACACAGGGAAAACCCGAACCGCTACAGTCAGCTACACAGAACTATAAAAGCAGCAAGAGAAATGTGATGGGGAAGCAAATGTACATGCAAAAGTAAAGGAAAGCAAATCACCTAAACAACTTTCATGGTTTTCAATAAATAAATAAATCCTGCATGATATATTATAGCTCAGATTGTGTGTTGGGGATGACTGTCCGCTACTAACGTACCGAATGTTAGCTCAGTATCTATAAAATCCACTGAGATGTAGCTTTATTTGAGGTTTGTAGAGCTGATTAGTTGTTACAGCCATCTTGATTTACTGTATGTGGACTCACAATGTAAATCAGCTGTAGATGTCCATCCAATGATAGTTTCCTGAAAGCTTCTTTAAAACTGGTCCATCGGATATTTCGCTAACAGACAAACATGGCCAACTACAACAAACAGTTAAAGACAAAGTTTTTAATAAAGATCATACTTTATTCAACCTTTATTTAAACGGGCTAGACTCAGTGAGCCACGAGGACTCATTTACAAGAGGGACCTGTTCCAGACAGAACATATAAAGTACAGACAACAATAACAGTAAACAATGACAACAATAAACTACAGTATAAATGCAGTTAAAATAAGAGTAGTGTATAAAACAATAAATCAAGGTGCCGTAAAACAGGGTGAAATACTAAAATCAAGAACATAATTGCTTTGATTTTTCTCTTGACATTATCAAATGTTTGAAACCCTTAAAGAAATTAGGGTGGACAACTTCAGTTTCTGTTGCAAGGTGTTACAGGATACAGGAACTGAGTAGGAAAAGGTCTTTTTGCCAAGTTCAGTCCGCACTGAGGGAACGCTGCAGGTAATGATGGACTGAGAGCGAATGTTGTAACTGCACTGACGGCGTGACATGTGGGAGGAGATATAAGAAGGTAGCAGACCAAGGAGGGATTTATAGATGAAGATGAACCAGTATGAGAGCCTACGTGTAGATAATGATGACCAAATGACCAAGGAGTACAGGGTGCAGTGATGGGTACGGTAGTTACAACCAGTTATGAATCTTAGTGCACCAGGATAGACAGCATCCAACATCTGTAAGGAGTTGGCAGGGGCATTCATGTAAATAATGTCACCGTAGTCAATGGCCGGTAGGAAGGTAGCAGTTACAAGGTGTTTTCTGGCATTCAGAGTAAGCAAAGCAAGATCCATTTCTGAAAAAGAAACCCAGTTTTAATTTCAGTTTCTTTATCAAGTTTTCGATATGTGGTTTAAAAGAGAGATGTGCATTGATCAAAATTCCCAAGTATTTGTAAGAAACTACAAACTCGATAGGAACACCATGCATCGATGAGATAGGAGGAAGAGTTGCTGTCATCGACTTTCTGTTGAAAAACAACATCCCTTTGGTTTTGTCAGCATTTATCACCAGCTTCAGAATAAGTCTGACTGAATGATGTCAAATGCAGACTGCAGAAGCTGGAAAACCTTGACAACTGTGTTAGCTTGGCAATAAACAACAGTGTCGTCGGCATAGAGATGCAAGGATTCGTCAGGAATGTTGTGACCTACATTATTTATATAAATTGTAAAAAGAGTGGGACCTAAAACTGAGCCTTGTGGCACACCATTGGTGACCGTTAGGTAGCTAGATGAAATACCGTTCTGTCAAACACTTTGCCGCCGACCTGTGAGATAGTTTTAGAACCAGCCAACAGTGTGATCTGAGAGGCCAATATCTGAGAGCTTGTAGCATAAGATGTCATGATCTACAGTATCAAAGGCTTTGGACAGGTCTAAGTAAAGTGCAGCACAGTAATCATTAGCATCCAAAGCTTCATCATCATTAAAAACCTTTAGTGAAGCAGTCAGATGACCTGACTGAAAATTGTTGGGATTGTATACCTGGATTATTGAGCATGGATTTTGTTGATTGTGCTGTGTTGTTTCCTGAAGCCAGATTGGAGAGAAGATAAAATATTGAGTCCAAATACTTCTTGACTTGAGTATGTATCAGTTTTTCTACTTGATGTATTAGCTTGTAGAGAACTTGTTGGGGGTGACTCTTAGCTACTACCACACCCATTTTTAACTTGATATCTGTAAAACTGATAACGTTATAGCCATTTTTGTGTTTTGTAATATGGATTAGCTGTGGTGTCCATCTTGAATCAGGTTGACTCCTAGCTTGAAGTAGTTGTAGATGTGCATACAATGATCCCTTTCTGAAAGTTTCATTCAAATCCAGCAACTGGTTCATGAGATATTTTGCAAACAGACAAACAAACACGGACACGTTAAAGTAGTGTACATGATTGACTGCCTTTCATTGCAGCGGGCGATAATAACAACTGATCCACTGCATTTCAGCAAATACTCAAAGCTTTCCAATGTAATCACACAGTTGCCTCCTACTTTCCCAGGAAACCTAAATATGTATGCATTAGGCAAAAGGAGCTGAGCAGAGAAGATTATGAATAAGAAACCGCTGTTGATTATGCATTTTCAGCGGGCAAATACAATTTACAGCTATTGGGTCCCATGGTGATTGAATGCAGTCTGTTGCCCCCCCTTCCTTACCCCCTTGCTTGCTGAATGGAGAAGGAAATGAAGAGTGGCATGTAAGGAGGGAAGCTGGCACAGGAGGAGAAACTGCACAGCAGACTATCATTTCTGCTCCTGTTTACCTTCCAGTAGGATCCATCAGTCAAGCAGCCGATGAATCCCTCATGAGTAGGTTACACCGTGGCCCGGCTTTGTTGAATGCGTTATATTTATAGCACCATTAGGGTCTGCGCATTTGATTATTTGCTGTTGTTCAGTGGAAAAGAACCACAGAGGAACTGCCTAGTGTATCACTTGATTATCATGAAAAGGGAACAAGGCCCCCCAACGCTGAACAAAAAGCCTACTTCTGTGAAGTCTGGAAGAAAGGAAGAATATCAAGTTTCCATTTCAAAGGCTTCGACTTGTAACAACATGAGCGGAACGAGCACACGATACAGTCATGGGAAAAAGAAAATACATCCTCTGTCAGTTCTAGAGTTTCCCGTATCAGGAAATTAAAAGTGATCTGGTCTTCTCTAGGTTCTCAAAGTATTTAAATCTAACCTTGGTTGAACAAAAACACACAACAGAATCCAACATGTCATTTACTAAATGATATTGAAGTCAAAATGGAAAAGCTGTGCATGCAGAACAGCTTTAACAGCAATAACTCTCGGTAGTCAGTTTTTGTAGGTCTTCTGTATGACGGCTAATAACACAGGCAAACAAAATCAAAAGAATCAATATGAAAACTGTAATTTGGATTTTATATTTGATCATTAAATGCATTACATTTAACATTTGCATTCATACAGTTGGATCCAAATAGAAAAAAGTTTAGCTCACCCAAATCCCCAAACCCTGTTTTTTATGCCATAATACGGTGAAGGATTCACAATTGCAAATATTTATGTTAAACTACAAACACGTAAAACTGACTCCTTCACAAAGAAACACCGAGTAGTTTAGGAAAAAAGTTAAATGAAGACACATCTTTGCTTTAGTCTTGTTCATACAGAGTTACCTCTTTCAGTTTTAATAGTGTTTAGTTTCGAGAACTAAATTAGATAAACATCAAAGTTCATGCTCAATAATCCAGGTAAAAAAATCCAACAATGTTAGGTCCTATGGACAGTTTCTTTTGTTGTTGTTGTTGTTGAAGAAACATTTCATCCTTCATCCAAAGGACTTTGTCAGTCACTTTGATGTTTTGAACCACTTTGGTCATGGCTGCCTCAGAGGATTCGACGGGGGAGAGGGCGAACTCCAGAAACCATCTTATCACCAGCAAGCGGGCTGGTCCACTATGTGAGCATGCTGCTTGTGGGACCGAGTTTGTTGTGGCTCCTTGGAATGATGAAGTTCTTTGGATGAAGGATGAAATGTTTCAACAACAAATAAGAAACCATCCAGAGATGAGTTGCATTCGGGCCCAAAATATCCGACCCGACCCAGCCTGTAGTCATCATTTCTGAACCCCACCCGACCCGACAAATTAACAGTAATTACAGGTCTGAACCCGAACGCCACTAACCTATGACTGCTTATATAGTTATTAACGGTCGGCGAATATGCGAGGTTGAATAAAAGGGGAAGAAGATCTGAGCTGAGGGAGTGTTTGTCCTTTTATGGCCATCAAAGCTCATTAAATCCCTGCTTCTGCCTGCATTCTGCATTATTCAGACATGGACCCTGCTCTGACATGTCTGCTTTGCGATCTCACCTGTTTGGATCGTCGGGTGCACACGTCCACTGAGTGCAGAGGCTGAACGTCCATTTGGGCGACAGATCGTTGCCTGGCAGTACTGGTAGCCCCATCTGAAGCTTAACTGGACTTTTTTTTTACCTCTTTCAAGGCTGGTCAGCGCACAATCAAATGGCAGCGTGCAGCTGGTGATTATATGGCAAGCCACGTTGCCATATAATTGGGTCATCAGCCAAGCGCGTCCGCTGACACAATCAAAAGCCCAACACCGACCTAGCTCGCTCATTCAGCACATTATTATGGCCTGGCTCAGCCCAAATTTGGGTCAGGCCAGGCTGGGCTTCGGGCCCAAGTTAGAAATGCCAGCTCTAGTCCAGAGACCTGATTTAACTTTGCTAAAAAAAAATCTGCTAAAACAAATGGTTAAACCGAGATAGTAACTTAAAAAACGGCTGCAAATTCACGCAATGGTGATCAGTTTTTGGCACACCCGTCCCATTTTTTTCAGAGTATGCACGCTCCTGTAGGTCGACGTTGCTGCCCCAGTGGCCCGGGTCTCAGGCTATTCTCCTTGCCTGGTCCTCTTGAGTCCTCTCTTCCGCTCCGCTCCTGTCTGCTCCTCTCCAGCTAACTTAGGGTGCATTCACACTAGCCCTGTTTAGTCCGCTTTAATCAAACTCTAGCTCGTTTTCCTAGAAAGTCCGGTTCGTTTAGGGAGGTGTGAACGCACCATCGAACTCTGTCAGGGAACAAAAAGGCGAACTCTGGCTCGGGCTAAAACCTAGGACTCGGTCCTGTAGAAGCGAACTCCAGCGCGGTTCGAGTGCAGTGTGAATGTAAACAGACCGGACCCCGCTCCGCAGGGTAAACAAACACATATTGCTCTTACTTTATATGGAGCCGTCAGCTGCCTTGTGGAAAAACAATATTCTCCATGGTCTTCTGTCTCATCTTCTGCTCATGCTAAGTCCATTTTTGAAAAATGACAAAATATAACTCCTAAAACTGCTAAAACTTTTTGCCACTTCGTTTTTATTTTTATTTACAGAAGAAGAAGAAGATGTGTCTTCAGAGGTTTTTGTGTCGTTTCTTTCAGTAGTTCTTGGTGCAGCGCCCCCACAGGCGAGCGGGGGAATAGGTTGGTTCAACAAGTTGACTCGACTGCACAGTGTGAATGCAAACTCACCAGCTCAAATGTAAACAAAAGCTCATGAATATTGGTCCTGAACCGAGTCTACCGGACTATCTAGTGTGAAAACGACCTTAGCATCCACTTGCGCAGGCCGCACCTCCTCCTCCTCTCCTTCAGGAGGTGGAGGAGCCCTTGAACCTCCATCTGCAGGTTCAGCATCTTTGGCATCTGATTTTAAAGAACTTCGGTACCCTCTCTAGTAACTTGTTCTGACAAATGTATTCTTTTTTTATGAGCACCGCTCTCAAACTTCTTCCTCCGAAATGTTGACAACAGTCTGTCAACTATCAGAGACACGCCCCAAAACTATCAATACACATTCTGATTGGTCATCTCATGGACCATCAGCCAGTGATACAAGAGAGTCACCTTTAATTTGAATCAATCAACAGAAACAAACATGCATCTTAAGTGATTGACAGAAAGCCTGACGTTACAAAACAATGAATTTTTTTTAGCTCATTATGTGACCTCAACACAATTGTGCCCCCTGCCCCAACATTGTAGGCTCCAGGGCTTCAGCCCATTAAGGTGGCCCAGAGTGTTTGTGCCAATGGATGGTTCGGTTTTAGCTAGACATCTCTGCTTTGGTCTCTGTCTTCTTCCAATTTCCTGTCAAACTTTATTAAACCTGCTAACTGAGACCTGTAGAGTCCGAGATGGCGCTCCTGTGTTTCTGCAGTTTCACAGTGCATTGTAAGGTCTGACCTTAGGGTAAATTTGCTGGGGTGATTACTCCTGACAACTGACTTACGCATCAAACTGACCAAAGCCCTGCTTTTATTGACATACTCACACTGATGATGATCAGTTCATCAATACATCTGATCAGCAGCACCTGGCTTAAATCCTATGAAAGCAGCAAGGATGGACTTGCGTTTTACACACATTTTAACACTTTGGTTTACTCTTTGGTAAATAAATAGTGGCATAGTCTAAAAGGTTTTGTGTTGTTTATTTGAGGTTGGTTTATTCACATACAATTTTAGAAGTGATGTGATCCTGGTGTGTTAACTCCATAGAATAAGGGTGCTATTTTTTTTTTTATTAAATACATTTTTTGTGAGTTTTATTTTCTTCAACACAAAATCCAGAAGATGAAAGCAAACTAGATGTATCTAAAAAAGTTAAATTTGGTCCTTTGGACATTCAAAAAACAAAACAAAGCAAAACAACAAAAATGTAGAAACATTTCGTCCTTCATCTGAAAGACTTCCTCAGTCTGAGGTGCTGTATTCAGCTCAGTTTCATAAATAGCACCTTCTCAGAGTGGATCAACTAGTTTTGCTGCTGACAACCAAAACCAGCTGCTCACATGATCAAGAAAAAACTAGATGTAGTTTCCTTAAACTAAATAACTGCTTCTCTAAGGTCATTGCTGTTGTTTTTCTGTCTTGGCGCAAGTCTTAAACATAATTTTATCTTCATTTGTGTTAAACACATAAAGACTAGGGATGCACGATATTGGATTTTTGGCTGATATCCCATATGCTAATATGATGAAACTTATTTGGCCGATAACCGATACCAATATTTTTCCCTTAGACCTACTTACAGACTACATCCCTTGTCCTACTTGTTTTTTTTTAAATAATCCTCTAGATTCTGTTCATTGATATCAGTTGTTTTCTCCTTGCAGCTCTGCAATGTAAAAAAAAAAGTTTTGTTGCATCTAAAGAAGGTGATTTGGATGTTAATCCCAATTTTAGCACTGGTTTAATCTTTTTTTTATACCGATACCATGCTGATAATATTGTGCATCCCTAATAAAGACATTAAGAATCTGCTGTGTACGTCAGAACACTTGAGGGTAGATTTAAATAATTTTAGAACTTGGTAAAGAACAGATTATTTTTGTCCCGATACAAAAAAAATCTCAAAGTTTTCAACAGTGCACTGACTTTTCCCCATGTACCTGCTCTGCGAGAAAGCCCATAAAGAAGAGGAGGCATTAGATGGAGAGAGATTCAGGGAGAACAATACAAACAAGACTTTAATGCTGGTACATGTCACTTTATTTCTTATCTGCTCTGAGAAGCACACCTGTTCAAAACAATGTGTGAAAAACAGTCCATTTCTAAGAAAGCAATCAGAAATGGTTATGTTTCCGTGACAGCAAGGCGCCTCTTAATCTCCCTTCATACAAACGGAATCCTTCATCTGCATGGTGGGAGGCAGGAGGAAGCTTGCACGTCTGCAAGGCCATCCTTAAACCCACCTGCCCATGCATTGTGGAGTTCACAAATATTGGCGCCCGTGTGTGACAACATGATGTTTGCTGAGAGCTGCTACAAGTGTCTCCGGTAATAAGTTGGCATGACAGAGAGCAGTGCTGCTCAAGCAAACAGACGTTATCTCTGATGAAATATTGGAAAAACAGCAGGAAGTAGCTCACAAGCAAACTAGATCTGTTTTTGTTGTAAATTGCGTTGTTCAATCTGAATGGCCAACAAATGTGCGGCTTTTAAACATTAGTTTCAGTTGTGGATAACCCTAAATACATTAACCCATCACTACTATAATTTAGTCAATTCAAACAATTTACAAATATTTAAATTTTTTTGAAGATTTGACTAAACCTATTAACTAACTGCTGATCTATTCATGACTTCATGACAAGTAATTAGTCTTTTATTTCCTCAAAAGCTCCTCACTTAAAATAATTTACAACTTGTTCAATTCTTTTTAAAGTGTAAATACACTAGAAATAAGCTCTAGATTTGGTGACAGTTACTCATTTTTGTATATTTAAAGTATAAAATCACTAAACTATGAGTTTGTGATTCTGTTTCTGAACTTGACAATGGGATAGAAATCTATCAAGCCATCCATTTCATCATCTATTTTTTTTTTCTGACTTATTTGTGTTCGAATCACAGACACAAACCCAGGATGAAATCTCAAACATTCTTCTATCCAGTGATACTCTCCAGCTCCTTCTGGGGAACCCGCGTTTGTTCCCAGGACAGAGAAGATACGTAGGAGCATCAAGTTCTGGGTCTTCCCTGGGGTTTTCTTCCAGTGGGACTTTCCTGAAAAACCTCCAAAGGAAGGCGCCCAGAAGAAATTCTAATTAGATACCCTAAAAACCTCAAATTACTTATTTCAATGCGGAGGAGCAGCAGTTTTAGTTTAAGCACCCCACCAAATGATCCTCCTCCTCACCAAATCTCAAAGGTTGAGCCGCATTGAACTGGAGAGGAAGCGTATTTGAATTTCCTTTCGATTGTAATTCATAACTCCTGACCAAAGGTGAGGGTTGGAGCATAGATAGGCCAGAATTTGAATACTTTACCTATTGACTCTTGGCTGTTTATTCACCCCACCAGACCAGAGCAACACTCTCATTACTGCAGACAAGACCCTGTTTGTATTCCTTGAAGGCATGATCATTTCCTTGT
Organism: Nematolebias whitei; assembly: GCF_014905685.2. Lineage (NCBI taxonomy): Eukaryota > Metazoa > Chordata > Actinopteri > Cyprinodontiformes > Rivulidae > Nematolebias > Nematolebias whitei. The sequence continues at coordinate 23,824,812 of NC_056498.1, read as the reverse complement.
GTGATGAAGTTTTACATAAAACCTTGTGTAGATGTAGATGAATGCTGTAGATGAACAATTACTTCTTAAAATGTTTAATCAAATTCCATCCAGTGGTTCATGAAATATTTTGCTAACAGACAGGCAAATGTACGAACAAACAAGCAATTAGATCATACTGTCTAGCTTTCATTGCAGTGGTTGATAAAAATAATAAAAATAGACCCTGTGACAAAAGAACAAAGCTGAGAGATCAAGTATATTACCAGTAAAATGACTGAACAGTAATTAAATATTTATTAACCATGTTTCATTTGGTATCAGTAGAAATCTAATGAGTGTTCAATCGAAATTTACATGTTTCATACAATCAAATTAATAAACGTTTTGATTTGATGTTGCAGAAACTTTCCATCTTTAGTCCCATTGATATTTGGGTGCTGGCGGGCAGCCACTCCATGCTGTAATAATCATAACCAATTACAAATCGTCCAATCACTCCAAAGACAACGCAGCAAAGGTTGGCGCTCGCGACGACCCCGAGTAGCTCAAGACAAATTTCACGCTGGGTTAGTACTGGCCAATTGCATGCCACTTTCAATTAAGTTCATTTTCTCCTCATAAAAGCACACAATTGAGATATTTGGATGGATTTTAAAGCTAACTGCGGCGTGGGTTTCACATCTTTATTTAAACTGAGTTGTGACAGGAGAGGTTAGTCCGCTCCAGCACGGTGATTGAAATCAAATTAGCTATTTGCTTACATGGTTACACTGGCAGATTGCATGTTTAGCATTTAATCAATATTTGGTATTGTAGCACAACAACTTTTTTTTTTTTTTATGCAATTAGCTTCACGGCACATAGAGATGTATGTTAAGTGTTTCAGCATGAATGGACTTGATTCACGTTGTCCGGTGCAATTATCTGCTGAAGGGAAAGTGGCAAAACAGAGTGGCAATTTGGGCCCGGCTCGCTCACACTGTACTGTTATGATTACCTTTATGGTCCCCATTGATTTCCTGATGGCATTACGACTTGTAATTTTCACAAGCAATCGCTGAGCGAGAAATGCTTGTTCCTCATTTGAAAGTCATGATTTTAGTTCTCTTGTGCTGGGTGTATACTGTTCTCTGGTCCTTTACTCTGTCCTCCCTCTCCCCTATGCACACATCCACAAACATAAGGGAATTTCTTAGAAATTAAAATCCCATTTTTGGCTCGAGTTCAAACCTTTAACCCCCTCTCCTTCAAAAGCTTCTGGCATCGAAATGAGCAAATCATGACAGCAAAGCTGATTGAGTACACTAGTGCACACATTGACCCTCTGTAATTTATTCTAACAAGATGAGAGTTTGTTGAATGTGATACAAGTATTCAATGTTAGCTTTGTAAGCCCAGACAAGTGCACTGTCGTATTCTTTTACACAAACCTTCACTGGAAAGATTGGAAGATTGGATTGGAAGAACATGGTTGATAAGGAGGTTATATAACATAAAGGCTGGGTAAAATGCTAAAACGCTGCTAAATTTTGAAATGGTAGTAATTGACAGACAGTCCCTACACATACTGCAAGTACTGAATTGTGCACGAGCTCTGTTCAAAACGTTGGTACCCAAAGCAGCGGGTGATATACATTCCTTCAAGAAAGGTTAGTTTTATTTAATACAATTATTCGTGCATTCATTGTAACAAAAAATTAAAAAAATCTGATAATCTCCATTTCTTTGGTGCTTTTTTTCTAATATTCAAAGTCACTCACCACTGGCAATATTGCACTTACAGCTTGATTCGCTTCTCGATAGCCCACGATCCCTCTAGCAATTACAGTTCTGACAGCTCCACTAAGACACGCTTTCCCTGCTATAATTACCACTGGTGTATTTATCCAGGATGGGTATGTAAGTGTGTGGGTGTGTGTGTGTGTGTGTGTGTAAATGTGCCAGACCAGGGGACTTTAAGACTTGTAATTATGATCATTGGGGAATCTGATCATCTAACGCAGTGGCATGTTTTCACTAAATAGAGAGGGAGATCCCCATTATGTTCCCTTAACTTCTGAAAAAAGTGTGTAATATTATAAAGCACTAAAAAGTCTGCACATTGTAACAAAGAAAAGGTGACAGCAGAGAATCTTTTAGCCCTCTTAAATCAAACTTTGAGGAATAAAATTTGTCAGGAACCAGACTATGATGAAGACAGAAGGTTTGACTGCTCTGATTAGGGTCAAGAATTGGCTTCAGCGCTGGAAATACAATTTACAAAAAAGAAAAAACTAACTTGTGATTGAAATATGTGACGAGATAAAGAAGGCAGACTGCTTCTGGGTAAATGGGGAGGTTCTTCCTCTTCCCCTCGCTTGTGACCCCGCCTGATGAGATCACACTTTGGGCCGATGATTATTCCTGTTGCCTAAAGCAAAAACCCAGATTGTTTCATTTGCAGCTGATACCAAAGAAGCAAAGTGGGGGGGGTTTCTGTCTCCTCAAACACTCAAGTGATTTAAATATGCATCACTATCAGTATTTGTCTTCTCTTCTTTTTTGTGCTGGTCCCATTACTTGTCCACCTTATTCCTAGGCCCCATGCTGCCTTGTGTGAATTATGGGCATGACTTCCGGCACAGACCAGAACCGGCGTTTGTTTATGTGCGAACAGTACAAGCTAATAGTTTCTTTGAGCATTGTGGATTTAATTTAAACATGTGGGAACACCACCTGTCAGAGCTCAAACAGGACAATATAATCATACCACTGCCTGCTGAGGACGAGGGATGGAGGACGACCTGAAGGAGTGCCTGCAGATACTAGCATGTTTAGCTACTTCATTGACTCGGTTGATTCCACCAGTGAAGCGATGAACCTGAAAAGCTCTGAGGTGTATTAGTATCTACACTGTAATAAGGTCGGTCGTGATTTATTAAAAGAGGTGGTACACAATCGTATTTACCTTAAAGCAGACATGGAGCCAGCCAAAAACTTAAGTCCTCCATCACTGAGCTTGGGTTAATTACAGAGAAAATTGTAACACTAAAAATGAACAAATACTATAAAGCTGTGCCCTCCATACACTTGAAATCATACCTGATATTCTCGTCACTGTTTTCAGTCCGAGAAGCATCTCTTCTCTGGTGGTTTATTGTAGTCCAGACACAAAGTAGGATGTAGATTTTCCTCAGTCGGTCGTTTGTTAACAAAAGAGAAATGAGCACACGTACAGAGTTTTGGGTGGTCTCTTCAAGTTCACATTTTTCAGCCACATTCTTCTTAATTCCTCATCTGTAGGTAGGAGATGGAAACTATACTGCTTTTCACAGGAACACTTTTGTTTTGGGTCCATGTTCAAAACACTGTTGTTGTAACCACTGATTTAGTTTAGTCTGGTTGTTCATCGACCAAATTTTGCTGGGCGATTAATTGTCTCAGAAATTATTGAGATAAAGGATAATATTGTTTGAAATTTGACAATAATTAGTAATTATTGTCAAAGTTAAGAAGAAATCTTTAATTTGTTTTGCTTGTAGTGCCTTCTTTTCAACCACTGGATGGCAGTATAAGACTGTTTGAACTGAAGGATGGATAGTGAGGGAGCCAGCAGTGTGTCTCTATAAGAAATATGGGAGGGAGGCCCCTTGACGTGACATGGGCTGTCTCTCTTTGGTTCTCAAAATGGCAAACGCTCGATGTGGTTTGAGCTCTTTAGCATAGCATTTGTCACACAAAGCTTTTAATTAAAAAAAAATCAGTAAACAAAGTTCTCAGCTTCTTTTTGCAGAGAAAAACAAGTTTGTGCATGAAGGCACGGGTTTCAACTGTGAATTTTGGAGTTTTGACAAGACGGAGGATTTTTCCCCGAGGTCGGCCTGTTAGCTTAGCTCGTTGCTCAGCTTCTCAGCTTTGCTGCTTTTAACGATCCAAAAATGTGATTTTGGACGGTTAAAATGGATTTTCAAAAGAAAAGAGAAAGGGAGGGGTCAGTGAAGAGCACTGGAGTTGAGCCTTTTGTCAACCAGTGTCCAGTAGAAGAGAGAGACACAAAAAATTAAGCCGATAAATGAAAATGAGGGCGATAATTTTCATTTATCATGCGGTTAATTGATTCGTTTATCGCGACAGGCCTAGTTGTTCATGCAACTGCGAACAACACAACAGGTACCTGAACTCAGCATGACTATTTTAGTTCACTTTATAGTTATTAAATAAAAATGAACAAAACACAAACAGTATTTTACCTGACAAACCGAATGTAAATTACTTTCAAATAAACTTTGGCTTGAAGCAAGCAAGTTACAGGAGTGGTGGCACAACTGGCAGATCTGTTGCCTCTCAGCCCAAAGGTTTCTGGATTGAATCACTGCTAGCGACTTTTTCTGGATGGAACTTGCATAATGTGCATGCAGGTCTGCTTTCTCTGGGTACTCCAGTTTTCTCAAACAGAAACTTAATTGGTAACTAAATTGTTCCTAGTTGTTAGTGAAAGTGTCAGTGATTGTCTCTATGTGTTCCTGTGATGGATGTCATATGTGGACTAGAAACCCCAACAACCTGGAAAGGAAGAAGGTAACGATAATGGATGAATGGAAAAATGGACAAGCAGTCTATGCCGTGTACATCCTGCAGTCCGTTTCCTAAACAATAGGTGTCGCTACAGAGAAAATACACAAGAATGGCAGAATAGTTTACAGGAAGTGTGTCATACACAAACTCCTTTACATGTATTCACACAGAGACAGGATTAGATTTGCAGCAGAGTTTTTGAGGACAAAATTCAAAGCAAACCCACCGTATAATCGTATCCCAGTCCAACCCTAACTTCTTCAACTTCTCCATTTGTAAAGCTACAAATGACAGCTGTAAATGTGCAATTATTTTGCAACAATGTCTACGATATCTCCAATGTTAAGCATCCTATCGGCTTGCTGTTCATTTAATCTATTTAACCACGTGAAGCTCTGCGAAGGGTGAAAATGTTTCAACGAAATGTCCTCCATCAAATCTCACTGGAAAATGGAGCTTTATATTTCTATTTGCCACGCTTGTAAGTGAAAGTTTGAGGCATAATGCTGACAGAAAGCTGATGAATAGAAAAGGAAAAATGGAAGAGCCTTTGACTTTGCAATTTCTTTGCTGCTATTTTAGACGGCAACTTGTCTGCATCACAACAACCGATGGTTGTGCAGGTTTTTTTTTTTTTGGTTTTTTTTTGTGTTTGTGGAGTTGTGTGTATATAGGGGGAGGCTTTTTCCCTTTGACTGGCTGTCACTATGATTCTAAATCAGGCGTCAAAGCCTTTTCTCATTAAAAAACTCTCCATTAGATGCAACGGCCCTGACAGCCATCCAAACAGAGCTTGTTTTGACCCTTTTACATCCCTTTTTCTTAATGTGCCAGTGAGACGAGCGGAAAACTCGTCTGCAGCTGGTGCTGGATTGACAAGGTAATTTTAGATGCTCTGCTGAGAGGGGCTTTCTTACTGTATTTCCTCAGTGCAAAAAATATGCACAAATACACATATTTGAGATTTTTCCTAATCCCCGCGTTTTTCTGTCTTGGAGCTCAATCCTACAGACCGACTCTAATGCAGCATTTCAGTCTTTATTACATTTAATGGATGGATTAGACATCAAGCCCATTCAGTTCGCATGTTATGCGGTTGTGTATTGGGTGGAAATTGCAGCTTTATTTTTTTTTCCTAGGAAGAGGAACTAAGGTGCTGAGGTTCTGGTTGCCAAAACAGGAGATGTTTGCCTCTACAGAAATGTTCCAAAGTTAACCTTGCAGCAAGTTGGTGGAAAAAACTGTCATGTCTTGCATCTCTGCTCAGCAGCTCAAGACATGTCACACTGCTTTTCCTCTTCTTACATGTTCTTAGCGTCTTGGAGTGGATTATAGAAAGAGAGCGATGCTGGCAAGAGGTTGAAGTTATGAGTTTGAGGATGAAAGTCGTTCTCAATCTTCCACACTTCTGTCAAGAAAAAAAACTTGCAGTGTTCATCATACACATTTGAGCTCCAGCTAGAACAAACATTATCAAGCACATCCAGCTTTTGAAGGTATAACAGACAAAGAAATAAAGACTCACATGTAGGACTGACTGTAATGCTTCAAAGCTCTGTTGTGGTAATAAACACCACATAGTTATTTGGGTTTACAAGAAATAAAAACGAAGCAAGTGGTAGAAGAAATATTGTAAACTGTGTGTTAAATTAAGTATGGCTGCATGTTGGAGCAGTTGAAGAGAACTCAAACAGGATTGTTTTCTAGACACTCAAGTTTCTTCCCATAGTCCAAACACATACACATTAGGTTAACTGGCTACTATAAATTGACATTCAATTGTTGTGGGTTTGAGTTTATTTTTTTATTTTTTTTATCTTTCCATGGCCTTGTGATGGACTAGTGACCTGTCCAAGGAGTACTCCACACTTCGTCCAAAGGCTACCGGAGACAGGCATCGACTCTCCAACCCTGAAGTGGAACAAGTAGGTAAAGAAAATGGACTGATGGAACGGGGACACAAAGGTCTGGACAGTGTTATCCCCCACTTTGAGTTAATACCGTCTGCCAGCTGTATTTAGTTCCCTTGGTTTCACCTTTTCTCTACATTTAAACTGAAAAAGTCCAGCAACACAATATGGCTTCTGGTATATGAAGGATGCCAAAAGCCAATTGTTTAGGTCAACTTGACATTTCCTGAATAATTGTATATGGCCAGGCGAGAGCACAGTGTTGTTGCAAGTGACACTACAATTTAAAGTCATTTTCGCAGAAAGTGTGCTTGGTCCAGTAGGTAGGGTGGTCTACTTCTGGTCAAATGGTTGAGAGTTAAATCCCCAGCCCCTGCAGTGTGCCAGAGTTCTTGGGTAAAACATTTTACCCCCACTCGCCACCAGTAGGTTTATCGGGGATGGATGGATGGATGGATGGATGGATGGATGGATGGATGGATGGATGGATGGATGGATGGATGGATGGATGGATGGATGGATGGATGGATGGATGGATGGATAGATGGATAGATGGATGGATGGATGGATGGATGGATGGATGGATGGATGGATGGATGGATGCAGAAGGACACAGAGACAGAGACAATTTTTTTAATTTATTTTATAAATAAAGTTAAGGTCTTCTTATGCTCCTTCCGTCGGTCTGCATCGTGGGTCCATTCTACAAAGACTACAAATCATGACATCAATGGATAACTTAATAAATGGCATTTTACAATGGGTGTGTTCAGATTACATTTGTTCCAATTTGACATTATATAAATAAACTGAATTAAATTGAATTAATTTGATTTTACATGATGCAAAATGCACTTTTCACAGAAAAAGTTTGGTTAATGTTAGACTTGGAAATGCATTCACAAACTGTAGCACGTTAGAATGTGTACTGATAAAGTGGTACGTTAATGTCTCCCATTGCTGAAGTATTTCAATATTGAATGTTTGTAGTTTTCGAGATGTGTTTTTCTGAACTAAACAGGAAATGCAAGTGAACCTTAATGTTCCTGTGCAACATATTCAAGTGGGTAGGAGTTGTACTGTGCAGAAGAACAGAGGAAGTTTGTTTATCTGGTCCGAGGCAGCGCAGAATGATGGATCCTGGCGAGCTAAGGGAGCCATTTTATCCATGACCAGGAGCAATGGAGGAGCCAGGAGGTGGCCAATGGTGGCCTTAGCCACCATAGAGTAATCTTAGGCCAGCCCCCTGGCCACCCTAGTCATCTGAGGAAACTATACTTTTCAGAAATATAAAAACTAGAAACCATAGTTTTGTCGTGTAGAGGGGTAGCTGGTTCACCATCTTGGATTTTGACACAGCAACCCAATTTTCGAAAATAACTTGTCTTACGCCAAGATGCCACACATCAAAATGAAAGTTGGCATCTTACTTCTTTTCAAGTCATAGCACTCCCAACATTCCCGAATGGACCGAGGGTATTTCAAATTCCCCCATTTCGCTCTGCGACAGGGGACAATAACCGAGACCTAAGCTTTCACATAAAAATAAGCTACTAAACTGTAAAGTCTATTAAACTGTTACATGTGTGTGCCACAAATAAACAAATAAATCTGCTTCATAAATTGTCCCGATTCCCAAAAATCGGCATTGGAATTAACCATTGGAAAGCCATAATCATTTGACGTCTACCAAAAGGTTCTTGAAAAATAGTACTAGCTAAGAAAACAATGTAAAATTGACATTTATTAGATTTTATTTATAAATACATCCAAGAGGTATTAATCTTCCCAATGAACTGCTTGCATAAAGGAATTAAGGATAAGTTAAACAATGGCTTGCTATTTTCAAAACGAAATAACGTTTAAAATGTTTTTTTTAATAAAAATAAATAAATAGGAAACTATTCAAACAAAATAATCTTATATGCCAAGAAGACAATAGTTCAAAACCAGTATTATAGTGAGTCATTCTGAAGCTTCATGATGCATCTCTGGATAAGCAGCTACTCATAACAAATTTATTTCTTTGTGAAAGCAGAAAACATATAAAACTCATGTCCACCTAAAGTAATTGATAGCTAATACCTACAACTGGAGAGAGAAAAAAAAACAAGACAGCAAAATATCAAAGTATAAAGTAATTCTGCACTTCAAATGGAAAATGTTAAAAGGCTGGATAATGAACAAGTTTTTCAGCCATTCGGTGTGAAGCATTCATTATGCAACACGGAGCGAAGAAAAAAAAAACTCCAGCAGGACGAGTAAGACAGTTCTTTATCTACAAACAGACTGAAAACACACATTACTCACTTTCCATCTTCTTTAATAAGTCCCTTTCTGATGGAGATTTATCACAGCCGGTTCAGTTAGCAAACGCCGCACAAAACACGTAGATATTTCAAATAATAAAGATTTATCAACAAATTCTACACAGGTAGATATGTAGCATTGCTTGGGCGAGGAGGGGTGGGTGGATGGGAGTGTAAACCTTTTAAATTTGTTTCATTTTGGACTGGGAGAGAAGGGTGTTATCGTTCCAATTCAAGTAATTAAAACATCACTCTGCGTGTGCCAAAGAACTGCTGTCTTACTCGCTTCTTTTTGCCTCGGCACAGGGTCTCTAAAGCATCAGCACATTACAAACCAATTTCCCTATATCAGCTTATATTCACATTTGATTCTGTCGTGGTGCTGATGGGAGTTGGAACACGGGTCTCTGTACACAGGAATCTAAATAACATTATGAAGCCGAGCGCAGACCTCATTTATAATCCAACGCCTTGGCTGAATTCCATTATGAGTTTTCCCTCCTTTATTGGAGGGAAATAAGGGAAAAGTGAGATTATAAAAATGGCATCAACATATAGTAACTGCCTGAAAAAATGGTAACTTGGATGTAGAAATGGTGCACAAGACAAGGTTTTATAAATCATCCTCCTTTTTTTTTTTTTTTAGGGGGGCAGCAACAATATATCAGCTTTGCTTGCTGAACTTCTATCAGAGGCCATTGATACTCGCTGCCCACAGGCCCTATTCTGAGCTGAGGTCCGATTGCTCAATGTAAGGCAGAGGGGCATTGTGGGAAAGAAAAGCTGAAATTACATCTTTCTCTATGTTGAAGCAACCGATCTGAGAAGCGGAAACACAAATCGATCTCAGAGCAAACATCTCATAAAGACAGCTGAATCTATCGCAAGCAACTCAAGCATCTGCAATATCTGCAGCAAAACTGAAAGGAATTAAACTAAAGGAATTAACCCATTAATGGTCAATCAGGTCATCTGGACAGTTTATTTTTTATGGAAAGACGTTGGGACTCCTCAGACATATGAAGCCCTCCGGATAGAGGGCGGAACGTCTTTCCACAAAAAAGAAACTGTCCAGATGACCTGGCTGACCATTACTGGATTTTGTACCTGGACAATTGAGCATGAAGTTTTATGTAAAAGAATTAACATTCCCAAAAGGAATGTATATTACCCGCTGGCTTTCATGTTGGACTGGAGAAAAGTTGAGTTGTTACCATTTTAGCCAACCTTGTTAATGATATGTGCTTGCAAAAGCTGTTGGTGTCCAAAGTATGTGCTGAGGATGACTCTTAGCTACTACCACATCAAACTTTAGCTCAGCAACAGTCAATTTGACAAAGTTATAGCCAGTTTGGTGTTTTCTAAGACTGTTTACCTGTGGTAAATGGACTGTACTTGTATAGCACCTTTCTATCTTGTCAAGATACTCAAAGCTCTTTACACTACAATTTGTGCCCTCATTTACCTTCACACAGCACTCTACATCTATACAAAGCTAATCTGAATCTGTGGAGACTAACCAATGCTTTAGATCACATTCATACAACGATGGGACACACATCAGTGGCAATGAGGGGGTTCGGTGACTTGTCCAAGGATACTTCAACATGTGACTGCTGGTGGCATCGAACCCCCAACTCTCCCATTGGAGGATGACTGCTCTAACCACTCATACACAGCTGTCCCGTGTGGTGGTCATATTTAATTGTAATGACTTAAAAAGATAATTGGTTGTAGATGTACATTCAGTTATTAGTTGAGTTCATTGCATGTCAAGTGGTGAGGGCTTAAGGCAGGGGTGTTAAACTTTTAGATGCTGCACTGGTCCAAAACACCCGTATTATATGACTGAATTAGCTTCTCAGTGCAGTCAAGTTCTCCAAAGTCCTGCTAATGACCTCCTTATTTGATTCAGCTGTGTGCCATCAGAGACACATCTAAAAGTTGCAGGACTCTGGCCCTCAAGGCCTGGATTTTGACACCTGTGGGTTAAGGGCTTTCAAGGGACAAGCAATAACAAATTACCTTGATTTGTGACCTTGACCTTAGAGCTTAGGTGATAAAATGATTATGCAACACACTGTCTAGTGGTGGTACAAGTGTGTTTGACGTTTCATTAAATTAATCAGAACTTGTGAGCTGGACAAGCAAATACCTTGTTTTAACTTTGGCCATTGATTTGTGACTTTGACCTTGGAGCTAGGGTAATGAAAAGTGTACACAACACTCCGTCTAATGATGATGTTCATGTGTCAAGTTGCATTGATTTATCTTGAGCAGAACAGAAGTTATGGCCTGGACAAGAGAAAGTTTAAGGACATATGGACGAATGGAGACTGTACCGAAATATGTCTGTCTTTCAATGGGCGTATAAAAAGCTGAGACACTCCTTTTGTGCTGAATGGACTCAAAAGTTTCCGTGAAAGTTATTATCCAGACTGAGGTGTCACAAACACAATGTCAGGATGGTGATTTGGGGACTGCAGCAACTGGACGGAGTGCCGTGAAACATCTGGAAAAGCTCTTGGTGATGAGCCGACAGCCGGGATGGGAGAGGACGTCGAACCTGAGTGACACACAGACGCGTGGCCTCTTGACCCGTCCGACGCCACGTGAATGGGATAACTCATTAATCAGAGGACCCTGCCAGCCAGAGGGTGCTGCTGCCGGCTCTCAGACACAAACACAGCACAGCCTGCGATGCATATATAAATGTGCATACTGCATACATTTACCGTGGTTTTCTGTCACCACGCCAGGCTGAAATGCTCTGATAATTGGCACGAATGACCACAACTGACAAATACTGATGTAGTCGTCTGCTATGACCTCAAAATATGATCTATTCTAGTATCAGGCACCAAACACAAAGCTCCGGACAGTATATCATCATTAGAGAGCTACTGTACATGAGGGTAGGGGGGAGGGCAAAGAGATACCTGTCACCTTGTCTTTGGTAAAGGATAGTTAATTACATATCAAAAAGCCTTCAATGTCAACAGACTAAATCAGTTTCATAAATGTTCATGTAACAATTTTTGACTTTTTCCGCTTCCCAAGGGGAGTAAAATCAATTTTAATCAAAGTCTTCAAGTCTTTCCATATGCATGCCCCATACAGTACATCATCTGAGGCAATAAATGGCTGTGTGACAGAAGAGTGTGGATAAAAGGAAAGGGGGGGCGAGAGAGTCAGGAAAAACATAATTGAAGTTCTTGTTTGCATTGCTTAGTGAGGCACTTTTTGCTGAGTGGTGCCAGAGTCGTGTAATATTGTATTGTCAACATTCCTAATGAGTTGCTGCTATAATTTAGGAGCTCGGCAGCTGATGAGAGACGGATGACTAAAGGTCCGAAAATCTTTGTGCTCCCCATCTGCCGTGTTGTTGCTGGATAATTACAGGAACTGCATCCGCGGCGAGCTCCTCATTTTGATATGTGTCTGTGTGAGTTAGTCGTTCTACGAATGCTCTCCACAACTCTTTTGCATATTTATTGAAGATGCACCGATGTCTGTTTTCAAGGCCGATTTTGGTTTCCGATTTTTGTTAAGCGCTGACGTGCCAATATTAATGTTGGTCAACTTCACAGGAAACTGTCAAATTACATGAGAGAAATTGGTAAAGTTACATGAAATTTGAACAAACTGCAATAAAACAATAATGGTGACATATTCTAGTACCATTTTTCTCAAAATACTTTGATTTTTCTTTGAACGGTTACAATTAGTGCAACCTATAGATCACACAAACATACAGGATATATGGTATATTGACATTACCTTGTCTTGTGATAAAACAAGCTTTCTTGGGGGTCTCCGACTGGTCTGAGGGTTTTAAGCAAGGGCAACAGCCATTACAAATAGTTCCTTTACTCAGTAAAAACTTCCACACCAATGACAAGACATGCTAATGCATGTGTAGCTCCTAGCTGTGGTGTGACTATAATTAAGACAAAAAGATATTTGTTTGCAGTGCTAAGCTATGATGCTTTCATGGATGCAAAACAAAATCAAACAACAAACTGAACTTTTGAGTATTGGATTGGCCAATCACTGGTCAAGTCCTTCAAGCTAAAAGCCGTCCTGTTCTGATGGCCAGTAAAGCAATCAGTGCAATCTTAAAATGCACTACATTTGCACTCAGAAGTCCAAGTTTTTCAAATTAGAAGTCTGACTCGGAAAGTTGTCGATTAGAGACCGACCCTGACCTCAAAATCCAATATAGCCATCTCACAAGCAAAAAGTGGTGATAGTCGCAGAAATGACTTTTTTATTTTCATTTCAGTCCGTTTTTATAATTCCCCAGTACTGTCCTAACCCTGCTGCAGTGTCTGAATATATGAAACACATGGTAATTTGCTTGTATTGCTAACAATAGTGAGCTTGGCTTCTGAGCAACACAGTTAATTAAACTCCTGGTTTTGCGCCTTGCTATTGGAACATGATTAGATTGAATGGGACATCATTCCAAGATCCATGTTCCCATTGAATATATACTGTATGTAACACTGTCACGTAAATGTTAAATTTCTAATTTGCCTTTTTGTCTTTGAGTATGTATGACATCAGGGCTGCTCAGATTGCATTTTCTGACCCTTAATCCTGACAGTGGTATTAAAAAGTAGCATTTTGCACACAGTTAAAATACGGTACATAAGTATATGTAAATGGAAACTATGGGTAGTATTTTTCTTTCAAAATGCTAACGGCTCTTTTTCTTTTATCGCCAGTTGGGACTGGTGAAAGCAAAAATGACAACTCTGTCTGAAGCACTGGAGGAAACGTTTGAGGCTATTATCTGAAGAATAATCTATTTATTACACTTCAGTATTAACTGGACCAAATGGCTCAAACCAGCACATCAAAACATTTGTTGGTTATTAAGTGTTGAATCTATTCTTATTCTTCTTATTACTATTTATTAATTTTTGCATTTTAATTTTTTCCCCCTCGGTAATAAAAGTCAGGCATGTTTATACATGAAATGCCCAGAGTATTTGCTCTGAAGGGTCTCCTCCGTGAATCACAATGGCCTTCTTATGGAGGAGAGGGAGAGAGAGGGGAGAAGATGGACAAATCTGCTTACTTTAGAGCTTATTGAGCAGAATGAGTCATGCACGGAGATGAAACGTGACTGCAAAGCAAAAGGTAAGAGAACAGAGGAGCACCGAGATGAGACGGAGTGAGAGAGGAGGGTACGGAGAGGTGAGGCCGACCAAAGAGAAACATAGACACAAGGGAGCAAAAAAAGAAAGAAAAAAAGGGAAGGGAGTACAAGTACAGACATGAAAGCACAGATGTGGGCAGATGTGTGAGAACTAGGCATGGGCCGATAACGGGTTTCATGGTATACCAGAGAGTTAAAAGGTAAGTTTTCAAAACCACTAAATGTGTCCATCATACCATTCCTATGATTTAAATTCATTTTTCCTGAGACAAAGCATTTTTTGTCTGTACGGAATCCAGGGAGAGAATTTTATTAGATGTTCAATAAGAAAAGACAGTTGAATAGTTATACATGTCATTCAGTCGTGACCAGTGGAGTCACATCAGTCATTCTGTTTAGGACAAAGCAGTTTGGAAATAAATGTTTGCAACAAGCTACAAAACTTAGCATGTCAGCAGGGGAAATAGATGCAGCCTACTACTGAAGGCTCGCTAAGGAGGCTAATAACCCAGGTACTGTAATTTACGGACTATTGAGCGCACCTGAATATAAGCCCCGCCCACAAAATTTAAGAAGAATTATACTTATATAGGCCGCACCTTTCTAGAAGTTGCTGGTGTCCATGTTGTAACATGAGATATTTACAAAGAAAGATTTTTTAAAAACTTTTAATTAAAAACGTACCGGTAACATACACAAAAATATGAGACATATTGGGCGACTATGTGAGCGCTCGGATGTGATGAGGCTAAATGTTTTGACGGCATGAAACTCGTTAGTCCGTCAAAAAAGAAATCCATAAATTAGCCGTAGCATTGTATAAGCCGCAGGGTTCAAAGCGTGTGAAAAAAGTAGTGGCTTATAGTCCTGAAATTATGGTAATTATTCACCAGCATAAGCTTGTCAAACTCTCAACGGTACCTAAAGAAGAGCAGAACAGCAGACAAGAATTAATATGGGCACATTTACTTTCAAATTACAAGCAAACTAAAAGATAAATTAAAAGCTTGTTGACTGTTGTTTTAGCGGACACTATATATTAATTTAAAATTAATTTTAAGGATCCTCAATGTAAAGTCACAAGGACTAGAAAAAAAAAATCATAAAATAATAAAGTTTATTTTCTCTTTTCTTTACTGTGTCCCTAAATTTAAAAACATTGTAAGTAAAACATGTAACTGAACGCTAACTAAACCGGTAACCGGTAAGATGGCGCCCGTGTACTTGGCTTGCAATCCACCTATGCTGATGGTGTTCGGATTATTTATGTTTTGTTAATTTTTTATCTGGGACATAAACTCGCTGCTGGTGTATGACCGACAACAGCTTCTGGATCTTCGTTTTTCTGCCGCCAATGTCGCTTATTTGGACCAATATCTTTAATGACATTTTCTTAACCACTGATACCGGTGATTCTGTGCTGCTTGTCCTGTTGGACCTCAAAGCCGCCTTTGACACCATCGACCATGAGATCCTCATTGCTAGATTGGAGCAATGGGTGGGCATCACAGGGTCAGCCCTCAATTGGTTCAGATCTTACCTCGCTGACAGATCCTTTTGTGTCTCCATCAAGGATTTTAGTTCTGCAGCAGCAGAGCTTAAATGGGGGGTTCCGCAGGGGTCCATCCTGGGTCCCCTCCTATTCCCTTTATACCTGCTGCCGCTTGGTGCTATTTTCGGGAAACACAACATGCCCTTCCACTTCTACGCTGATGACTGTAAAATTTACTTCTTCCAAGACACAATGGCACATGCTCTATTCAACCTCTGCTTAACTGCCTGGCTGACATCAGAGACTGGATGGCTTTACATTTCTTAAGTTTCATTGAAAAGAAGTCTGAAGTCATGTTGTTCCCTCCCAACAACACGATCACAAACCACTGTATCGACCTCTCCGCTCTAACCCTGTCAGAAAAACAGAGTCACTAATCTGGGAGTGATAATGGACCCTTCCCTGAAACTTAACAGTCATGTAAACATGATTGTTAAATCATGTTTCTTCCAACTGAGGCGGATGTCTAAACTGAAACCCATATTGTCCAAAAATAACCTGGAGACAGCAATATATAATTCTGATCTCACATTTGATGAAGACCCTCGAGAGGCTGGTCCTCAACAATTTGCGCCACCTGGTGAGGTCTTCATTAAATCCATTGCAGTTTGCCTACCGGCCTGGCATCGGGGTGGATGACGCCATCATCTACCTCAGGCACCAAGCTCTGGCCCACCTGGAGAAACCTGGAAGCACTGTGAGGATCATGTTCTTTGATTTCTCCAGTGCTTTCAACACCATCCAGCCAGGACTTCTGCGGGACAAGCTGGAGTTATCAGGAGTGGATCACCACATGTCCCAGTGGATACTGGATTACCTCACTGGACGCCCACAGTATGTGAGGACACAGGGCTGTGTCTCTGACATGCTGGTCTGCAGTACGGGGGTCCCACAGGGAACTGTGCTGGCACCGTTCCTCTTCACCCTCTACACTGCGGACTTCACCATCGACTCCCCACACTGCCATCTGCAAAAGTTTTCTAATGACTCTGCCATAGTCGGCCTCATCACAGGTGAGGACGACTCAGAGTACAGACAGCGGACTCAAGACTTTGTGGACTGGTGCCAGCAGAACCACCTCCTGATCAACACTGCTAAAACTAAGGAGCTGGTTGTGGATTTCCACAGGCACAGGTCCACCTCACTGACCCCGGTGAACATCCAGGGTGTGAACATCAAGATTGTGGACTCTTACAAGTACCTGGGTGTTCACCTGAACAATAAACTGGACTGGTCTCACAACACTGATAAACTTTACAGGAAGGGTCAGAGTAGACTCTACCTGCTGAGGAGACTGAGGTCTTTTGGAGTGCAGGGGGTGCTCCTGAAGACCTTCTTTGACTCGGTAGTGGCATCAGCCATCTTCTATGGTGTTGTGTGTTGGAGCAGCAGCTTATCATCAGCTGAGAAGAAGAAGCTAGATAAGCTCATCAAGAAGGCCAGCTCTGTGCTTGGACGCCCCCTCGACCCAGTGCAGGTGGTGGGAGACAGAAGGACTCGAGCTAAAATAACATCATTGCTGGACAACGTCTCCCACCCCATGCATGAAGCTGTTGCTGAACTGGAGAGCTCGTTCAGTGACAGATTACTGCATCCTAAATGCACAAAGGAGCGTTACCGCAGGTCCTTCCTCCCAGCAGCTGTTAGACTCAACAACCATCACTGCTCCCAACAAACTCAATAAAGGATTAAATACATGCTGACCTCTGCTTAAACATACACTCTGCCTGTAATACTGTACTGTAAATAGTCTGCCATTCTCAATGGTCCAATACATATTGAACATTATTATTGATATTGTTCATCTTATTTCTTATATGTTGTATTGTTTATTAACATTTTAGGAACTTTTGTGTAAAATCTTTTTATCTTTTTATCTGTTGCTGCTGTTGCTGCTGATACACTGGAATTTCCCATCCGTGGGACAATAAAGGCCGTTTCTATTCTATTCTATTCTATTCTATTCTACATGCATTCATTACATCTAGGCTTGATTACTGCAATTCGCTCGTTTGGTATCAGTCAGACCTCCATTGCATGACTAAATTGGTCCAGATTGCAGCAGCCCAATTTTTAACCAGTACAGGCAAAAGAGAGCACATTACACCAGTTTTGGCCTCACTGCACTGGTTACCGGTTCACTTTCGAATCTAGTTCATAATACTACTGTATGTCTACAAATCACTGAACAGTTTCGCTCCCCCCCCATCTCTCTGATCTGCTACAACCGTATGTCCCACCACGTTCCCTGAGGTCAGTGGACCAATTGCTCCTCACAGTTTCAGGAACTCGTCTTAAGCGCAGAGGGGACAGGGCCTTCTCTGTAGCAGGACCAAGACTCTGGAACAAGTTACCTCTGCTTGTCAGACAGGCCCCCTCCCTCTCGGTTTTGAAGGCCCATTTAAAAACTCACTACTATTCGGTAGCTTTCAACACCAGATGATCTGTGTTTTGAACCTGTATGCTCCACACTGATTAGTCGTCATTATATGCATCGTTTTTATGTCTATATTTCTGATTTACTTCATTTTGTATTTTGCTTTGTTTGTTACCTGTTGTTCTGTCTGTATAGCACTTTGGTTGGCCTTGTTGCTGTTTTAAGTGCTCTATAAATAAAATGGTATGGTATGGTATGGTATGGTAACTACCATAACATTGTTTACTTAATGAAAAAACTTAAGTTTAGCAGCTGTTTTGCAAAAACGTTATGGGTTTTAATCTTGAGCTCTTTTTTTGGGGGGGGGGGGGGGTTAAACTACCCTGGCTGACCCCATTTAGCAACAGATTCCCTCGATTTAGACCTAAACATCTTCTCCAGAGTTGCTTCTATATTTGTTTACCTACAGACGATGGCCGATCACGTGACAGCTTCCATGTGGCATTCAGGCCTTTTTGCCAAGTGTTTTGTTTACACTGATTAAACATACAGTTGAGTGTCGTCTCCTATAATTAGAAATATTACATTGTTTTTGTAAATTTACCCTATTAAACCAATAAAATATTCACTATTAAACAAAATATGATATTATTTAAGCTACAAACTAACAATATTTGCATTTTTGTTTTGAATAAAAGCAACAACAAAAAAAAAATCATGCCATGTCTTTAAAGTTTGTTTTAATACTGTAAACCATGAAATGTTTGCTCAAGGTTATCATGCCGTCAGAATCTCATACCAGCCCATGCCTGGTGGGGCCTGCAACTTTAAAAGGCCAGATGAAATTAGTTCCATCGAGCCACTCTGATTCTTTTTCCTTTTCACGGTCCGACCCACCACCTGGGGAGCCTGAGCCTCCTGGGAGCATCACAGCCAGGCTTGCTGACACACGGTGCTTTCAATATCACTGACGGAGTTGTTCAAGGTGTCACTATTGATAGCGACAGAGCGCACTGAGAAGCAGCTGGCCTTCAAGTTTTGTTTTGCTCGTCCCGCTCCTCAAAAAAAGAATATATATATATATATATAATAACAGAAAAGCCTAAAGCAGAAGTGAGATGTCCACTGGAGAGGACTTTATGACTGAACCACATCTTCCTTCCCCTTTTTCCGTCGTCCATCCTGTCAAAGTCATGACCCGAGTGTGGCAAAACCTCAAACCTGCATTGGATTTCCTCTCATTCAGAAGGAACAATGCCGAGGGGTTTCCAAGGTACTTGAACATTAATGACTCAGGGGCCTTTAATCGTCAACGGGGACCAAGGCCTCAGTCACAATGGACTGGGGGACAGGGAGCTCTTTTTAATGCTATTGATTATTTATTCTGACCTTCAGCGCAGAAAAGAAAAGACAGCAACAGAGAAAGGGGATGCTTCCTGAGCAACAGAACACATCTGTGTCTCTTTTTTCCATCTTTTATCCACTCCCCCCTCTTTCCTTTAACACTCCCACCCTTGGTTTATTCTACCCTTAAGCCCAGCAGCCTTTCCCTCTTTTCTTCCCACTGTACTCTTTAAAGCTTGTCCAAAAGAGTAATCCCCATAACTAAAGCAAAAATAAATAAATAAATAAACTCCTATTCTAACAGGATGAGAAAGCCAAAGCACTGGCTTCATAGCCAACAACAAACCTTCTCTCTGCTGTTCAGGATCATAATGCTCATGGAAATCATATTTCTTGAATAGAAAACAATCAAAGGAGAACTCCAGTGAACCACTCCATCTTATAACAACAACTATGAGTCATTCGGTTTCAGACCGGGAAGGATTTACATGAGTTTAATCAATCAATCATCTCATTGTGTATGATTTGAGGATGACTCCCACACATTTCAGCTCATTAGCAGTAAATGTTAATTGAGATATAGGGTTTGTAAGTTAAAATAACTTTTACTACCATATTTTTTGGACTATAAGGCGCACCGGATTATAGGGTGCATTAAGAGAAACAAGTTCATTTTGACTGATTTTTGAGTGCCGTGTACCACATAAAATCGGTTCGAGGTCAGTAAGCACAACCAGAATTAATGCATAAGGCGCACTTGATTATAAGGCTCACTGTCGATTTTTGAGAAAATTAAAGGATTTTAAGTGCGCCTTATAGTCCGAAAAATACGGTACTTTCTAGGGCTTTTATGAAAATTCCTCCGCTGGTTTTTGAGATATTTTGCTAACTGTTATCGGTGACTCCATCACTTAATCTAAAGGTTTTTATAGAGCTCTTGTGTGACCAGTTGGCACTCTTCGTATGTGTTGGGAGTCACTCTCAGATACTACCGCACCAATTTTTTGTTCAATACATATAAAATCGACCGAGTTGCAGCTGTGGTTTTTTTTTTGTTTTGCACATTTAACTGGCTGTGGCAGCCATCTTGAATCAAGTTGAGTTCAAATGTTAATCAGTTGGTCATGTTTGTCCGAGTAATACTTTGTGTGAGTTTCATTAAAATCCATCCAGTGGTTCATGAGACGTTTTTCTAATAAACGGACAAAGGCTAGCACACCTCGCTTAACTTTCATGGCAATAATCAAGTTTAAGTTTGGAGAAAATCCATTGTTAGCACGCTGAGCTAGTCAAGGACGAATGCATTAACAACAAGTCTGATTAAGGAAATGAAAACCCAACGGGCCATCGGGGAAATTTTGAACAGAGAGAGGGAAGTTTCAAAGCAAGCAGTTGAGCTCGTTGACACATTTTAATCTAAAAAAAAGCCAGACGTTGGGACTCCCAACTGGACTTGGAGGGGGGATGTAAA
Organism: Nematolebias whitei; assembly: GCF_014905685.2. Classification (NCBI taxonomy): domain Eukaryota; kingdom Metazoa; phylum Chordata; class Actinopteri; order Cyprinodontiformes; family Rivulidae; genus Nematolebias; species Nematolebias whitei. The sequence continues at coordinate 23,804,146 of NC_056498.1, read as the reverse complement.
GACTGAAGTGCACCTCAAACAGATGTCGGGCTTTTTTTTATGCCTTTTGTTCCTCAGAGAATGATATGGATGCCATCAAATGGCTGGCAGCATTGAATACAGAACTGTTAAACCTGAGTGAGGCGCAACTGGACACCACGCCATGCTGTTCTGAGGCCCTATCTTAAAACACACACCTGGCCACGTATGGAAAACAATCCTGTTACCTGCTGGATATAAAGACCCCCGCTGGCTCTCTGCAGACTCACCTTGAGGCCAAAATACCTTCTTTAAAAAAAATGTGGGAACAAAGTCTCATACAAGTGGGACGCTATTGATCTTTAATCAGCTTAATCCACTTGTGTTTATCAGGAAAATATTAATGCCAAGTTTCCCATAAGTCTTCAAAACTTTGATATGAGAAATTAAATTAAGATTAAAAATAAACAGACGCTGTATGTTGTATATTGCTAGGGTATATTGTCCGTGTGTGTTCATGTGTTTGTAAGTTAGCAAAAACATCTCGAATCACTGGTTGATTTTTTTTTTTTTTAAGCATTGGTTTGATGTACATCTATAACTGAATAAGGTTTGGTGTTGTTAAAGAAATATTATAGTATGTTATTGACTTGGACATATTTGTGTTAACTGTAAAGAACATTTTATATTCATGAATCAAAAATGTTGTGAATGTTTGCAATTAATTCAATCTACAATTCAATTCAATTTAGTTTAGTTTATTTATATAGCTCCAAGTCACAACAAAAGTTGTCTCAGGGCACTGAACAGAAATATTCATACACATAAAAAAGTAAGTTATTAATTATCTGAGGAGCAGACTGCTTTGAGTTTAACTTCATCGCAGACTCATCTTGAGCAAGCATGAAGGCGACAGTGCAAAGGAAAACCTCTCATGCGGGAGAAACCTTTAGCAGAACCAGGCTCAGGACAAGCGGCCAACTGCTTCGACTGGCTGGGTTTGAGAGGAACAGGAAGGAGGAACAGATACACAATGGCAGGTCAATAATCACATGTTAATTCAATTCAATTCAATTCAAAAATACTTTATTAATCCCAAAGGGAAATTAATTGTTGTTGTAGCTCATCTTATTTCATTAAAGTTGTTATAGATGCTGATGGCTTTGGGCAGGAAGGATCTCTTGTAGCAGTCCGTCCCACAGCAAACTTAACTGCCCATGTCAGGGGATGATCTTGGTCCTCCCACTGTCACGTGCCACGTTTCCCACCACCTCCAAGATCTCAGCGGTCAGGCACTCGAGCACCACCTCCAGGTTGATGTGAATGCATCCACGGCACCTCCTTTTGAACTCATTTCGGATTTGGGGCTGTAGTTGAGGTATTATTTGAACTTTTGATATGTTAATCAGCAGCTCCCAGTAGTAGAAAACCACCTTGTTGTTATAGTTACGCATCATAACAAATGTCCAAAAGTAAAAAAGTTTCAGTAAAAATCCTTCCAGCAGCACAGCATCTGATACCAGAGGAAGTAATCATCTGAAAAAAAAAAAATCAATTTACATCCAGAAAAAAAAGAGTAATTAAAGTTTTCAAAAGCAAAAAAATGAATGTAAGAGAGCTACTCCAACATGCAGACACCTTGAGCGGTGCAATTCTAGAATAAAATAGAAATAATATCAAATGAAAACTATTCATTTGTAAAAATCAATTTTAAGAAATGTGGTAAATTTGTCCTCAGTAGTCTAAGCCTATGGCAATATAACAAGCCAACCCTAACTATAGGATTTATCAAAAAGGAAAGTCTTAATCCCAGTCTTAAAACTGGACAATGTGTCAGCGTCATGGACAGAAACTGGAAGTTGGCTCCAGAAGAGAGGAGCCTGATAACTGAAAGATCTTCCTCCCATTCTGCTTTTGGAAACTCTAGGAACCACAAGTAAACCTGCAGTCTGAGAGTGAAGTGCTGTTAGGAAAATATGGAACAATAATATCTGTAATATAAGATGGAGTTAAGTTGTTGAGGGCTTTGTAGGTTAGAAGTAGGATTCTGAATTCAATTCTGAATTTGACAGGGAGCCAATGGAGAGAAGCTAAAACTGGAGAGTCAAGTCAAGTCACATTTATTTATATAGCACATTTAAAACAGTAACTGTTATCATGATCTCTCCTACTAACTCCAATGAAGACTCTTACTGCAGCATTTTAGATTGAAGACATTTTAAAAACGTATTTGGACACCAAGACTGTAAACCATTGCAATAGTCCAGCCTAGACATTATAAAAGCATGAACTATTTAAATTTTAGAGTCAGTCCAATTTAAGACAACCAGAACAGCTAAGCAACATTAGCCAACACAGACATGCCTATAAATCGAGTAATTTTATACATATTGAGCTAAAATTCAATAATGTAGTAGATGAGAGTCTTTCCCAGCACATACTTTGAGTGTGACATCTTGGAATATTGCGCAACATTAATTTAAAGTTTGGCCAAAACTTGGTCTAAATCTATGACATTAAAGTCAAGAGGCAAAATTAATTAGTTCAAGTAAAATGTTTTACCTCATTAAATAAATGTTTATTGTAGATAAACAAAAAACCTACAATGCTCAGGGAAAACATAGCACAACATATATTATTATAGATGCAAGTGGAACACCACAACCTGACATCTTATTTTGTCTGAATTAGCTGTAATCTTACATCTCCTTCAGATCATTGTTGTGCACCAACCTCAAGTCAACATTTAAATAAATAAATAAAAATCAGAATCATGATAAAGGTTGACTTTCATTTCATGTCTACGGGGGCATGACAGTTCCTGCCAGAGCGACTGTCGGGACCGAGGACCCCGTTATGCAAGAACTGCAGTGATTAACGCTGTGATATTTCTGTGAGGGGTTGGAGAAATCAAGAAAAAGCAACAGAGCTCTGCTCCAAAAATAAATTTGTACTTGTACTTGTAATCTAGAACAATGGTTCTCAAATTGGGGTCCCCGGACCCCCGAGGGTCTGTGAGCCGGTGCTTGGAGTTCTGCCAAAAAATATATATATTTTTTTTTTATTATTTCCAATATTTTTCAGTCAGGTCATCTGGACAGTTTCTTTTTTTTTTGTGCTGAAACGTTTCGCCTTCAGTCCGGAAGGTTTCATCAGTCAAGGAAACACACCTTCTGGATCGAAGGCGAAACGTTTCAGCACAAAATAAGAAACAGTCCAGATGACCTGACTGAAAAATGTTGGATTGTATACCTGGATTATTGAGCATGGACTTTGTTGTTTTCAACCAATTTGACAAGACTGTCAACAAGGAAGAGGGCCGGCAATGGAGGAGGGGGCGTACCAAAGAGACCATCTTATCACAAGCAGAACTGGTTTGTTCCACTTTGGAGTAAGCTGTTGGGGGAAGAATCAGTTTTGTTGTGCGTTTCCTTGACTGATGAAGCCTTCCGGACTGAAGGCGAAACGTTTCAGCACAAAATAAGAAACTGTCCTGATGACCTGACTGAAAAATGTTGGCTAGAACAAGGCTATTTTAAATGAACACGCTGCTCGCTTCAACTTTTATACTGCTACTTCCTTCACCACTTCTTCCTTTTTGGGTAGCGGGAGTCACTGGTGCCCATGTCCAGCCATCACTGTACGAGAGTCAGGGGACACCCTGGACAGGTTGCAAGTCCATTTCAACCAGCGAATCAGTGGATGCGCAGACGCGCAGATGTTCACACGCGTGACCAGCAACAGGTTGTCCATCTGAGCTTAACGTGGCTTTTTTTTTTTAACCTCTTATACGCTGGTCGGACCTGCCTCCTCCTCAACAAGTAGATTAACACAATTTTATATTGTGCATTCTTTAGTTTTCTTTGTGCTGATTCGTAAAACTACATCAAAGCCTGAGACCGGCCCAGCCCGCACATTAAACACATTATTATGGACCGGCGGGTCGTGACAACGCAACACGTTAACATCATATCCGGAAGATGTCCGTAAATTTCAGGCTTTGGTTATCCTGTGCGAATGCGCCACATAAAAAGCAGATGTTGGGGAGTAATTATTTATTCCATGTGGTCCCTAGGTAAAACTAATCCCGTGCGAATAGGGCTTAAGTTGAGAGGATGAGGAAGGAAAGAAAACAGAGTGCAGAAGTTAATCAGACTGTGAAAAGAGAGAGTAGCGCTGGCGCATTGTGCAACAATTGCACATGTGGCCCCGTCTGCCCTGCTTTGCTAATCACAGCCGAGGATTTGCAATTGACCCACAACAAGCAACATAATGGAGCTGGAAAGTATTAAACAAATGCTAAAAACAGGAAAACTCTCTACAAAGTCAGCACAGTGAAACCTGTTGAAGTGTGTCAGGCGCACACAGGTCCGACCAGACAGTTGAAAGATGTAAAAAAAAAAAAAAAAAAAAAGTCCTGTTAAGCTTTAGATGGACAACCGGATCATCAGCTGCGCGCGTCCACTGACCGGTAATAACTATAATATTATAATAACTAGAATAATGTGCTGACTCTTGTTAATAAACAGGAAATCTTATATCTTACTTTCTTTTAAATAAGTTTTTTTAAACTAAGATGTCAAACTGATTTGCTTACAAAAGCAGTAAAAGCTTAATTTTTATTTTTTATTTTCCCGGGTTCAGGCCTCTAATTACAGTTAATTTAGTCAGATCGGGTCGGGCTCGAACAAAATACCTATGGGCTTGGGCGGGCCTGATTTTTTAGGCCAGAATGCAACGCTACCCCAGACCCTCCCCCCGCCGACCCACCCACTATTTGCATTCTGGCATCGATTGATATACAAGTTAAGCCCTGTTACTTGGTATGACTACTGCTGTTATGAGTCTTTTCAGTTTTATGTAAAGAGTTTTCTGTAATAATTTGAAGAAGTGCCATTATGTTCATTAGGTGAACAGGTCAAGTTTTAAGGTGGTTTTTGATACTGTTAATTTTCTCAAAACTCTAATTTTTGGAAGTTGAAATTAAAAATTGTGTTAATTAAATGTGTCTTGAATGAAAAATACCCCATGTTTAAAAGTATTAACATTATTAAAGAACAGGTCTTAAGTATTTATGTTACACAAATATTTCCATTGCGTTAAAGAGACAAATTGAAAATTATTTAATAAACATGAGGGTTATGAGGGGGTCCCCGAAATTTTTTCTCCCTGAACCCAGAAAGTTTGAGAAACCCTGATCTAGAAGACTCAACTCCAGGTTATATTAGAGTAAATTAAGTGTTCCTTAATATAATAAACATTGCACCAAAAAGTAGGGAACTTTGTGTTTGGTTGATTATTCTTTGTTGTAGCAACACTTCTTACCGTTGGAAAGACTATTAAGACTATTTCCACTAAATGGAGCTGTTTGTTTAGAAAATGGATATGATGATTGAGCAGCACGCGGAGAGTCAATCAGTTGTTGATGTACATCCTAAGAGTCCTTTTTGAAAGTTTCATTCAAATCTGTGCTGTGGTTTGATTTAGTTTATTCTCGAGTTTTATCACTTTTCAGTAAAATCCTGTTAAGGATCAGTCCAAAAGCCTCTCCCCGCTTGTTTCATTATCAAAAACCCAATTCAGAAAGTCAACTATCACTCAGGGGCTTATGCAGCACGCCATAACTATTAAAGTTATACATAAATATTGCTGCAATGGAACCAGATAAGCAAACGGCATGCCTGAGGGAGACAGTAGATGTCAGTCCCCTTGTCCATTCTTATTCTTCTCTCCTTCCCCTTTCATGCTAATTATAAGCTTTAGCTGTAATCCCACACAAAGCCACAATCTCCCGTATCTGAAATATTCATACTCCTGCAAACAGAGGGCCATCATGTATTCTACATTCTCCGTATTTATTGGCTTACAGGATGTCTCCTCACCTCTGCTTGGTAGGGGTCGCACACTTACACGGTTCCACGGACTTATGCAAATATGGTCAGCTCACCTGCGGCGTGTGCATGTGAAGCGACGCAGGTAGCGTGGGATCACTCGCGTGGCAGGGGGTGGAAGCACAGAGGAGGTTTAACTCCCAGCGGGATGGGTTAACGGAGTAACACAGCCTGAAGGTCAATTATTCTAACTCATTTGTTTGTTTAGGGATGAGCAGCGCTGCTTTATCAAGGCTAGCCCTTGACATACTTGGATATTTGCCCTGTTAACGGCCCGTGAAAGGTAGTTTTCTTTCAGAAATTGATTGAACACACACCTGCGCGTACCGAGGACACGCTGATTACTCAAAAACAGTTGGCTCAACTTCATAAGCGGCGCCACGGCTGTGGATAATTCATCCAGAGTGTGTGTGTGTGTGGGGGGGGGGGGGGGGCTGTTGTCTTTCACATGGAGCCAGATAATGATCCTGCCACTGACAGCCAAGGTCCGGGTCCGCCGGTTAACGGCGTGGCGTTCCAATTAGAGGTGACGGCGAGGAAGGTCCTGACCCCCGTAAAATTTGTCAGAGGCGAGCTGTCAGTCAAAGGGGACGACCCGTCAGCTGGCAGTTACTGGGCAGGGTGGTCCAAAAAACACCTCCGATGTGATGGGTTCGACATTGACCTGCGCGCTTATCTCCAACCAACCATCTGCTGCAGATACAGGAAGCGGAGGGGGGCGGTGGGGCGGAGCTGAAAGAAATCTGTATCAGTTATGGCTTCAGAACACGAGGGGCGAGATGAATGAACGGCTGCCCAATTAGAGGTCACCTGGACACGTCCTATTGTCATGCACATGTGAGATTCAATTTCCTGATTGCCTGATTGTGTCCTTTCAACCTCTCGGCAGCTAGAGGACGAGGACAGCGAAGTGTGTGGACTTCAGGGTAATATTTGTACTCATGTCTGTGTTTGTTTGCCTGTTAGCAAAATACCTTATGAACCACTGAACAGATTTTAGAGGAACTCACACAAACTAAGCAACGGATGTACACCTACAACCGATTTTCATTTGGAGTCAATCAAATTAAAGATGGCCGCCCCTGCTGAGCAACATGAGCAAACCCTATTTGTAATTCCTATTTCGGCCTGTGGTCTTAGAATGATCTGCATCTTAAGTTGAGGTTGGAGTCTTTTATTCCTTTATCTAGTTTTAAATAAAAACTGTCAGAGGTTTTAACCACATATTGCACCTGTAATGTTTAAGTGTCTTAAATTATGACATATTTTAACTTGCATTGTATTTTTTGTTTTATTAACAGACGTTTTGTTTTAAATATTTTAATATTACTGTTCTTAAGACTGTGTTGCTGAATTTGCATATTGCCCAGAACATCCTTGTAAAAGAGATTAATGGATTTTTTCCTGATAAAATAAAGGTTAAAACACACACACAAATGGCCATAACTCAATCAATTCTTCAAGCTAAATAAGTCAAGCTAAAATAAGGTGTGGTAGTAGCTGAAAATCATCTTCAACTTATACTTTGAGCACAAACTGTGCAGGATCTGATTTGAAAAGGAAAGTAATCAATGAATGTTTGTCTTAAATTAACTTACAGCCAACTCAATTTAAGATGGCTGCCACAGTTAATGAAAATACATAAAAACAGCTACAAAGTATCCAGTTTACAAATACTGGGCTAATGATTGATGCCAAGTAGCTGATGGTCATTCTCAATACACACTTCAGGCACTAAAATACCTCAGGAGATTGCACGTAAATATTAAAACTCTGACCCCAAAACTCTGGCATGAAAAGTGGTGGGCGAAATGCATTTCATCAAGGAGATCTTTAAATTTTTTTATCCAGAAGAAGAAATGTAAAAGTGAAAAATTTGGGTAATTCTGCAAATGTATCTTCCATGTTTGGAAGACGTTTCATGCTTTGGCATGAATTGGTTTGGAAAAGAAGAATTACGTCAGACTGTGAAGGGGTTATTTATTCAAATCACAAATTTAACATACATGAGATGCAGCAGGACATAGCTAATGTAAATACAGACGATTTACAGGCTCCGAGACGGTTTGATGGCAATAAACAATTTCACAGTTAACGAGACGCAAACCCGGAAAAAAAAAAAAAAACACTCGCTGTGCAAAGATACTGAAAGCAATCAAAGTAAAAACTACAGTAATAGTCACAGAATGTTGCACGTCTTAAAAAGCAAACCTCTGTTTTAAATTAACAGAAACATTTATCACTGTTAAATGGCGTAAATATTACATTTTTAGCTTTATTTCGACTTATGGATCTCCACAAGCATCATTTGTATTTCATCCAGAGACCCAGCTCTATCTCGAAAATTATCTCAATTTATTTCCTCCATCTGATGCTTAAATTCAGTCAAAAGTAAATTTGCATGCAACTTTTCCAAAGTTTACAATTTCCCAGACAGCGCTCACAGATCTTTAATGGTGTGCCAACGAAAGAGAGGAAGTAGGAAAAATTAGGCTGCGGTAAACTCGGTGGCTGCTGCCACAAAGTCACAGGAGCCGAGAACAGTGCCAGAAAAACAAACGCACTCGGAGCTTCTCCTCTTCCCACAAACCTGCATTCCTGTCTTCTCCCTGTGCACAGATCCTGGAACAACCTGCTTGTTTTTATGTACGACAGCTGAATTTAGGCCTTTTTAATCTCTGTATGTATCACATGAATGTGCTAAACTTGAAATAGTTGACGGAAGTTTTTTTTCACGTTTTTTTACATTAAACCTACAGCTGCGTTTATACGTTTACTTATCATGGGCATGAATTTCATATTAGATTTGGCCTTTGAATGATTTATGTGAACCTTTTTTTTTTTATCCAGAGAGGTACAACATATGGATTCAATGGTTTTTAAAAACAAGAATTAGGGGAATTGGTTGGTATTTATTGTGCATTTTCACAAATTCACTCCATCAGAATCAGATAGTTCAGATATGTACTTACTTTCACCTAAATCACGGGCATCCAAAGTGCGGCCCGTGGGCCATTTGCGGCACTTGGGAGTGATTTTGTGCGGCCCACAACTAGGCCTGTTGCGATAAACAATAAATCAATTAATCACATGATGAATGAAAATGATCAACCTCATTTTCGTTTACCGGCTTTATCGTTTCTTCGTGTCTCTCTCTTCTACTAAAGACATGGCTCAACTCTGGTGCTCTTCACTGACCCCTCCCTTTCTCTTTTCTCTTTAAAACCTGTTTTAACCGTCCAAAATCGCATTTTTGACTTGTTAAAAGCAGCTTAGCTTCTCAGCTTAGCTGCAGCTAAGCTACGAGCTAAGCTAACAGGCCGACCTTGGGAATAAACCTCCGTCTTGTCAAGCTCCAAAATTCATGGTTGAAACCCGTGCCTTTGTGTAAAAAGTTGTTTTTCTCTGCAGAAAGAAGCTGAGAACTTGTTTACTGATTTTTTATTAATAGCTTTGAGTGACAAATGCTATGCTAAAGAGCTAAAATCACTGAGCATCCATCATATGTCACCATGTCAGCCCGTGTCATGTCAAGCGCCCTCACTACCATTTTTCTTAAAGGGACATGCTGCTCAAGTATCCATCCTTTGGTTCAAACTGTCTTATACTGCCATCAGATGGTCAAAAAAGGTACTACACATCAAACATAACATTTCTTCTAAAATTTGACAATTATTTTTAAATTTCAAATATTGTTTATCGCAATGATTTCTGAGACAATTAATCGCCCAGCAAAATTCGTTATCATGGCAGGTCTACCCACAACTGCAGTTTAAGAATGGTATCATTTCAACCAGCAGGCTTAAGAGTGTGATGCAGATTTTCTGCATATTATTTGGTAATGCTTTTTTATATAATGTTTAGATTTAACAGCAAAACGGATGAAAAACAATCTTCTCAAAATGAGCAATATAAATACAAAGCTTTGGCTGTAATCTTTTTATTTTCACTTCATGGCACAAAGCACCAAAAAACTTTACTGATTTCTGCCAGAAAGGAGACACTTCTGGTTAATGATTCATAAAACTTGGCTAAATATTGCCATTGATAAAATAATCAAGAGGAAAGTTGGACATTTTTAAGTGAATATAACGTGGTATAATCTGCATACGAGTTGATCAACTTTATTAAACCTTCTATAAATCTGTTGTAGCGACTGACAGTTGGACGATTTTTCAGAACTTCGATCAGCCTTTTGGGCCGTCCATGATCACTTAAGGACACAAAAGGACAGTTACTCAAATTACACTTTTGTTGCTGAGAACAGACTAAAATGAACTTTCCAAACCCAAGAAACCAATAAACATAGACCCAACAAATCAAATTAATCAAATTCTTTTTAATAAAAACATATAAGCTTAGTGTTTAGGAGGCTTTATTGTTTTGGATCGACAACAATTTAAAACTCTTTCTCCACCAAAATTAGTAAACTTTTGTCCTTTCTCCAAAACGTTGTTAACATTGAGTTAAATTCACATTTTTGTGGCCCATGAGTCCTTTCATCTGGATAGTTTTGGCCCACATATGAAAACATCTGGACATCCCTGACCTAAACCGTTTTGATTATTGTGCTGGTGATTCTAGGTCAGGGGTGTCCAGTCCTGGGCCTTGAGGGCCACTGCCCTGCATGTTTCAGATGTTTATCTGGTCCAACAAACCTGATTTGAATTCAATAGGTGATTGACAGGCTTTTGCAAAACTTGAAGAGCCAATTCAACCATAGAATCAAGTGAATTGGAGCAGGTTTGGACACACCTGTTCTAGGACTTGATTTAAGTCAGTGAGACCAAGGACTAATAACTCCCTGTTAGTGATTGTGATTGACTGCAGTTGGTGGTTCCTCTTTGCCAGCCTGACAAGTGGTATTCCGATGTACCCCGTTGCTGAGGGATTTGAATAGTGAAAGTTTGTATTTTTTGAGATGAGCGTTTTTCTGGACTGGAATTGAACAGGGAATGCAAATGAACCTAAATGTTTTTGGTGCAAGACATTCAGGGGGTAAGAGTTGCACTGTGTATAAGAACAGAGACGCTGAATGACGAATCCTGGTGAACGGAGGGAGCAATTTTATCCACTACCAGGTGTATAGGTGGAGCCAGGGGGTGGCCAGTGGTGGCCCTAACCCCTAACCCCAGTCATTTGTGGAAACTATTTTTTTTTAGCAATATAAAAACTACAAGGCACAGTTTCCTCAAACGATAGGGGTGGCTGGTTTACATATACCGGTCACTCCTATTGTTGTGGTGACAATCGGACAAGACGTGGTGGCCATCTTGGATTTTGAACTGGCATCCCAATTTTCGAAAGGAAACTTTCTTATGCTTAGATACAACCACACACCAAAAAGGAAGTCGATATCTTGCTTGTTTCTTAAGTTATTGTGCTCACAACATGCATAGACAGAGGGCAAATGGTATTTCCAATTCCCCCTTTTCGCTTTGCAGCGAAGAACAAAAATAACTTCTTTGACATCAGTCATTGGCTTGATCATTACTCATCTACCACCGTGAGAGAAAAGAAAACTGGGTAGGATTTTTAAGTGTTTCAGAATGTTATGAAAATGTTCCTGGTTAGGGATTTTTAAATGTTAGTAGGTCAAATTAATTAATATGGTGGCAAATGAAGATGAGCTCACCCATGATCATAGTTTCCACTTTATAATCCTTTCAAACTAAACTACAATGACATTTTTGTTTACATTTGTTTTGTTTGTCTGGAAGGAAAACTGTGGTAGGTGGAAAAAGAACCCAGACTTGAAAATCATTGTTAGGAAATAACAATGGGAGTATCAGTACAAAATAAAAATGATTAGCCAAAAAGTCACAGCCCATCCCTAATTAATAAAGACTTTGAACTGGCTACCTATGATCCAGAAAAACATTTATAATTGTAAATACTCAACTCAATTCAATTCAGTTTATTTATATAAATCCAACAAATCAAATAAATCCAAATCACAACAAAGTTGTCTCAGGGCACTTTACAGGAACATTCACATGCATAGAGAAGCCAATTAGTAAAGTTCTCTATCTAAGAAAGCCACACAAATGTATTTCTTTTAAATATATAAAGTAAAATTATTTAAAAGGATAAAAGTTAATTGTGACTTATGCTTCCCAACTTATAAAGTAGCCATATGGAAGGAGTAGTGAGGTGAGTGTGTTTTACCGGCTCGCTGCTTCTCAAACTTGTCCAGAATGATCTCACACTTGTTTCAAACATTAGGTCGAAGCGATTATCATCCTTCCGGGGTCGTGCTGTAATATTATTATGCCTCAAGCTCTGGGATGTGTCAGACAAGGTGTTGTCACTGACAACACCAACTATCTCCTTCAAATTTCCCACTCCATACAAGTGGAGATTCTTTGACACTGACAACCATATGACAGCGCTATGACAACCTGTTAGTAAGGCGTGTGTGTGTAAGGTTGTGTTGGATGAAAAGATGATTGAGGGGACAGAACATCGCAAAAGACTCGCAGCCCTCTCTGTCAAGTTTAGAGGATTGTGATGAAGTTGTCTATAAAAGTACCTTCTGTTTGTTTTTTCTCCATCTTTAACTCCAAAGCGAGCGCGCCTTCCCGTCCTTTTCCCGGGCTCTGCTCCTCCTCCTCTTTCTCACCTCGCCTCGTCCCAAAGCCCAGCACAATACATCAACGGGTGTCCAGACTGCCGCTCTGTAATAACTCTGCAATCTCTGGAGGAAATGCTCTGTCACAATGCATGAGACAACATCTTTTTTTAATCAATTGAGCAAAGCAAACAGACCGCGCTGACAAACACTGCCAACAACCACCAAAAACAGACCGAATGAAGAGTGATACACGAGTGGAACGCTGAATTACCACGACGATCTATCTTGCTATAGATTGTTGATTGGAAACAAATGGAACAACAGGAGAGAAGGACAAGACAGAAATACAGAAATAATGCTTAAACTCAAAAATTATGTTCATTATTTCTCCACTTTTGCCTTTGGCGGCAGGCGATAATGTTTTTGCTCGACTCTGTCGGCTCAAAAAGTATTTGACAGCTGATTGACGCTACAAAAGCTGAGGTAAAATTTTGTGTGTTGACAAAAACAACTATGACTGATCTTGGTTTAAATCTCTGGCATGAAAAGTGGTGGCTGTTATCCATTCCTGCAAGAAATGCTAGGCCTTTAATTGTGTGAAAACCGATTCCTATTTTTAGTCTTTACCTAGTCTTTTGCTGCTTTTAGCTGTCACCTACTACTTTTAGCGTTTAGAAAGGATTTTGCTGCTTTTTGCTTTAGCTACTGTTCTGCCACTTTAAAACTAGCATTTTGCTACATTTAGAGAGTCAGAGTCAGAGTCAGAGTTTCTTTATTGTCATTCGCACCTCATGTGGTACATGTGGTGGAGCGAAATTATGTACACGGGGTCCCAGTTACATCCAACAATAAAATGTCTAAGAAAAACAGTAATAACATCTAAGATATGAACTAAGAAAAACAACTAAATATACACTAAGCACTCATAACATAAAACATTGAACATCAGCACAAACATGAACATGAGTATGTGAGCAGATGTGCACGCATGAACACATCAACATTGAAACAGATCAGCAGCAACATGAAACAGATCAGCAGCAACATGATATGGTTTTTCACAGTGATTATTCTAGTTAGATATTCATGAGTCTAACAGCCTCAGGGTAGAAGCTGTTCCTCAGTCTAGTGGTTCTACACTTAATGCTCCTTAACCTCCTTCCTGAGGGGAGTGGGGCAAAAAGTGTGTGTGCTGGGTG
>NC_056498.1:23712251-23780524 GCF_014905685.2 Nematolebias whitei | reverse complement strand
ATACATACAGGTCCTTCTAAAAAAATTAGCATATTGTGATAAAGGTCATTATTTTCCATAATGTAATGATAAAAATGAAACTTTCATATATTTCAGATTCATTGCACACCAACTGAAATATTTCAGGTCTTTAATTGTTTTAATACTGATGATTATGGCATACAGCTCATGAAAACCCAAAATGCCTGTCCCAAAAAATTAGCATATTTCATCCCACCAATGAAAGACAAGTGTTTTTAATACAAAAAACGCCAACCTTCAAATAATCATGTTCAGTTGTGCACTCAATACTTGGTCGGGAATCCTTTTGCATGAATGACTGCTTCAATGTGGCGTGGCATGGAGGCAATCAGCCTGTGGCACTGCTGAGGTGTTATGGAGGCCCAGGATGCTTCGATAGCGGCCTTAAGCTCATCCAGAGTGTTGGGTCTTGCATCTCTCAACTTTCTCTTCACAATATCCCACAGGTTCTCTATGGGGTTCAGGTCAGGAGAGTTGGGAGGCCAATTGAGCACAGTAATACCATGGTCAGTAAACCATTTACCAGTGGTTTTGGCACTGTGAGCAGGTGCCAGGTCGTGCTGAAAAATGAAATCTTCATCTCCATAAAGCTTTTCAGCAGATGGAAGCATGAAGTGCTCCAAAATCTCCTGATAGCTAGCTACATTGACCCTGCGCTTGATAAAACACAGTGGACCAACACCAGCAGATGACATGGCACCCCAGTGACTGTGGAAACTTGACACTGGACCTCAAGCAATGTGAATTCTGTGTCTCCTCTCTTCCTCCAGACTCTGGGACCTTGATTTCCAAATGAAATGCAAAATTTACTGTAATCAGAGAACATAACTTTGGACCACACAGCAGCAGTCCCAGGCGAGATGTTTCTGCCGCTGTTTCTTGTTCAAAAGTGGCTTGACCTGGGGAATGCGGCACCTGTAGCCCATTTCCTGCACACGCCTGTGCACGGTGGCTCTGGATGTTTCTACTCCAGACTCAGTCCACTGCTTCCGCAGGTCCCCCAAGGGCTGGAATCAGCCCTTCTTCCCAATCCTCCTCAGGGTCCGGTCACCTCTTCTCGTTGTGCAGCGTTTTCTGCCACACTTTTCCCTTCCCACAGACTTCCCACTGAGGTCCCTTGATACAGCACTCTGGGAACAGCCTATTCATTCAGCAATTTCTTTCTGTGTCTTACCCTCTTGCTTGAGGGTGTCAATGATGGCCTTCTGGACAGCAGTCAGGTCAGCAGTCTTACCCATGATTGCGGTTTTGAGTAACGAACAAGGCTGGGAGTTTTTAAAAGCCTCAGGAATCTTTTGCAGGTGTTTAGAGTTACGTCGTTGATTCAGATGGTTAGGTTAATAGCTTGTTTAGAGAACCTTTTCATGGTATGCTAATTTTTTGGGACAGGCATTTTGGGTTTTCATGAGCTGTACGCCATAATCATCAGTATTAAAACAATTAAAGACCTGAAATATTTCAGTTGGTGTGCAATGAATCTGAAATATATGAAAGTTTCATTTTTATCATTACATTATGGAAAATAATGACCTTTATCACAATATGCTAATTTTTTTAGAAGGACCTGTATATATATATATATATATATATATATATATATATATATATATATATATATATATATACACACACACACACACCACCAGACCTCTGCAAGCTGCAAAGGTGATTGATTATTGTGATGGGCATTGAAAGGTATTGATCAATATTGGCCGATCATGATTGGTGGCCGGATAGGAACTTCTCTATTGGGCACCCCTAGACCAGGGGTGCCCAATCTACTACTAAAATGTACTCAAATACTAACAAATTTTACCTCAACAGCTGTACAATCATCGGAGATGTACCCATTTTTGTGTTTATAAGATAAAATCAATTTAGTGGTTCATGAAATAATTTGCTAATGGTACAGAGAAACAAGCACAGAGGCAAAAACATTATCGCAGATTGGCTTGCGGGGTGATAAAAAAATGCTGAGACCTGGAGAACGCTGGTGTTTATCTGCTCCGAGATCTGCAGATGAGCTGACTGATCTAAAGTAAGCAGGGCTTTGGGCAAAATGAGATTTCTAATCCTAAACAAATTCTCAAGCAATGCAGAACAGAAGGGTAAAAAAAGCAGAAGAAGCAGAGCTCCCTTATTTACATCACAAACACAAAGCGACAGAGAGGCTGTCCAGTCAGGCAGAAATGTCAGCCTTGTTTGAGTGACCTCATAACGCAGATTAACACCGACAAAACCTGCCATTTAGACAGAAGCGAGTAATCCTGCAGGTTAAGATTATTTGAATATCAACAGCTCGTAGGCCCATTCACACATTCATTAGGAGGACCGATCCTTTACAAGGCAGGAAACTCATTTTGTGATGCCTGAAAGCAGTCTTAAAATGTCAGTCCAGCTGTCAGCGAGATTTGATCAGCCAGGGCAGCAGTTTGCTGAGATACAAGCCAAATAAATTCCTCTTGTGGTGCGAAAATCAGACACGCCGCACGCATCAGACTCCACTTTATAAAGCACTTAGTTCAGTTTGTGCAACCAATATTTAAAAGTAAAGAACAAAAAATGAGGTAAATACTTATATTCTAATCATTTGTATAAAATAAATTAAAACATTTCATGGGAAAAGTTTTGAGTTGAAAAAATAATGATCCAAGCAGAATATTTTACATATGGTTTCCGGGCAGAATGTCTTGTAACCTATAAACAAATAAGAGTATTAGTTTGACTAGACTGCGCGACCAGTCAGATCTGTCATTGTAGCCAGCGAGTGTTTTTTATAGACTTGTCCAATAATGTAATCTAGAATGTTGACTAACAATGGAGGTGTAACCAGTACTCCATTGAAAGGTAAAGCTTTTAATTTCCTGGCCCATCTATATCTAAACCCTCACCTTTAGTAAAAAATAATATTTTTGGATCACAAACAAAAAAAAACTCCTAGATAGAAGCATCTTCCTCAGCTGAGCTCGGATTAAAGACGCTGCTCCTCTGCATAGAAAAGAATCAGGTCAGGAGTGGCCTCCTTATGTTGGTTTTCCAAGTATGTCCAAGTGGGAGGAGACCCTGGGGAAAGCCCAAAACTCTCTGGAGGGATAATGCGCAGTATCTTCTCTGGCCTAGAAGCAAAGCAAAGCAATAAAGTGTGTCTGACGAGAGGGATCCCTGGGTTTCCCTCCTGGACATGTTGCATTGATGACCCAACCAAAGCTAAGTAGCAGATAATGAATGAAAGGATCTACACGCAAACGTCAATGGAATGTGTAGTTGTGCTGCCTACGTACAACGTATGTACTTGTGAGTGTTGCTTTAGAGATTACAGAAACTGCTTTTCCAGCCTGTTTAATCCATAAGCGTGCCTGTTTGAGAGGTTCGGCAAGGTAAAGAAGGCCCAGTTGTGATTATCATACATCGCCACTGTGCGAAACCTTTAAGCTCTTTTCCATCTTGATTAGTTAACATTAAGCAGAAACTGTTAGTTCATAGTGACCGTACATCCATTTCAAAACAGAAAAGATACTACTCACCTAAACTCATTAGGACTATTCAAGCATATCTACCCACAGTGAACGATTTAAAATGGAAACCAACTAATTCTGATTTTTTTTTTTTTTTTTTTTAAGCAGTGTTAATTACAAAAAGGAGAAAGAAAAAAAGAATCTGATCTATACCAAATTAATTAGGGTCGGTCGAGTGAATGCAGTGAACGCTGGGGGAGCAACGGGGTAATCAAAGATGGTCTTAAAACACCACTTGTTCTACAATATCCCCACAGCGAGCGGAATGAAAGACGACTGGAAATTTAAAAAATGACCATCGTCTATTGGTCACCGCTTGAAGCCAGCTGCCAGCGAAGCAGCCTGATGGCCAGCTCGAGAAGTTTTTTTTATTTTTTACTCGCTGGCCCCTGCAGCCACACCAAGATTAACAGCTTTGGCTTTTTGTATGAAAATAAATATACTGGGGGAAGAATATATAAAAGGCAAGCCCTGTTTAAAAAACAAAGTGGAAGTTAAGACGCACAAGGCTATGAATACCATAGTAACTAGGCAATTTTATTCAGCATGCATTATACTTACTGCATTTACATGAGCAGCGTAGGACTTTGTGTATTATGTTTTCAAATATTCCAAGTCTAGTTAAAAAGGGTAAATTTGATTAATTAATTAAACCAGAAACACTGTTTTTATTTACCGTATTTTCCAGAGTATAAGCCACTACTTTTTTCACATGCTTTGTACAATCTGGCTTATACAATGCTGCAGCTAATTTATGAATGCCTTCTTGCCACCAAAAACATTTGGTTTATCACACCCAGGTGCTCACATAGCTGCCCAATACACATCTCTGTTGGGGGGTGGGTCCTCATGACTCAATGAGACTACTAGTCTAAATAAAGATTTTTAAAAATCTGACTCATGAAATTACAAAACAGGTCAGAGTTGAACCAATGGAATGGAATGGGGAGGAGAAAACAGGGAGGGGGGGATCCCCCCTTCCCATGTGTGGAGGGCAGCTTAGGTAAAAGCTTGTTGGGACGGTTTTCTGTGCTTTTAAAATGTTTGTTGCTTTGCTGACAGTTGTGCCACAATTAGCCTGCCTGTGTTTTGAGAAGAATAGCTTGCTCCAAGATATTCTTAAGTTTGAAGCAGCAGTTAGAAAGTAGAGGGAGAGAAAGAGACTGAGGCCAACGTACATGCTGGGGTTTATTACCTGCAAAAAAAAGAATCAAATAATTAACAACAAACTTGTCTTTGCTATGTTGTCTATGTGAGACTGAAGGGTTGTGTGTCTAACCAGGTGGTCAGTAGCTCAGGAGCACCACAGGGGACTGTACTCTCACCATTCCTTTTCACTCTGTACACCTCAGATTTCCAGTACAAAACAGACTCCTGTAATCTGCAGAAATATTCTGATGTCTCTGCAGTGGTTGGGTGTATCAGAGATGGACAAGAAGCTGAGTACAGGGAACTGGTGGACTGCTTTGTGGCATGGTGTGAAAACAATCATCTCAACTTGAATGTGAGTAAAACAAAGGAGATGATTGTAGATTTCAGAAGAAACAAGAACAGGTCCGACCCTATTTCCATAATGGGAGAAGAAGTGGAAGTGGTGAAGTATTAAATACCTTGGGGTTCACCTGGACAACAGACTGGACTGGAAATGCAACAGTGAAGCCGTCTACAAGAAGGGACAGAGCAGACTGTACTTCTTGAGGAAGCTGAAGTCCTTCAACGTTTGCAGCAAGATGCTGCATATCTTCTATAAGTCTGTTGTAGAGAGCGCTATCTCTTCTGCCATCATCTGCTGGGGTAGCAGCACCAGAGCAAGTGACTTAAAAAAGATCAACAAGCTCATAAAGAAGACTGGCTCAGTTCTGGGGACTCCTCTAAAAAATTTTGAGATGATGGTACAAAGAAGGATTCTTGATAAAATGAAGAACATTATAGACAACCCTCAGCGTCCTCGTCATCAGACTGTCATACAACAGAGTGTCTTCAGTCAGAGGCTTCTTCAGATCTGCAGCAAGGTAGACTGCTACAAGAGATCCTTCCTGCCCACAGCCATCAGCATCTAGAACAACTCTTTAATGAAACCAGGATGATGAGTTACATTTAATTTTCCTCTGGGATTAATAAAGTAATTCTGAATTTGATTTTTTTTTTTTTATTGTATCTCTAACTAGCAACTCCAGTGTGTAATATTTAGTTTCATTTTTGCTCAAGATTGAATGTGTTGCAATTTTTGCTTGTATTATGTTTATTCAACAAAGTTCATTCAGGTCATCTGGACGTTTTTTTTGTTGTTGTTGTTGAGACGTTTCATCCTTCATCCTAAGGACTTCAACAGTCCAAGGAGTCCCAACAATCTCAGTCCCACAAACAGCACACTCACATTGTGGACCAACCCGTTTGCTGGTGATAGGATGGTTTCTGGGGACCGCCCTCTCCCCCGTCGACTCCTTTGAGGCAGCCATAGCCAAAGTGGTTCAAAACATCAAAGTCCTTGCTCAGTAATCCAGGTAAAAGTCCAACAAAGTTCAGTCCGATCATCTGGACGGTTTCTGGTTTTTGTTGAGACATTTTGTCTTTCATTCAAAGGACTTCATCAGTCATTTGAATGAAGGACTGAACATCATGAACACTGATGTTTTAAACTAATTTGGCTATGGCTGGTTGGTCCACAATATGAGTGTGCTGCTTGTGGGACTGAGTTTGTTGGGGCTCCTTCGACTAGGGAGTGGTGGCACAGAAGTTAGAGAAGGTGGGCCTGTGATCGGAAGATCACTGGTTCATCTCCCGGTACCAACATAAAAATGTGGGTGGGATAGGTGAAGCACCCACACCTGCCTCCACCCTCATTTGCCCCACTCTGGGACTTCGAGCAAGGCCCTTAACCTCCACCATCTGCTCCTCCAGGCACCCTAAATGGCAGTTCTCTGCTCCACACAGAGGGCTGTGGTAGCTCAGTGGTCTATGGTTATGTCAGGAAGGGCATCCAGCATAAAAATAAGCGCCAAGTCTTCATGCGACTTAGTTCGCTGTGGCGACCCCTGAAGAAGGGAGAAGCCGAAATAAGAAAAAACAAACTTTGATGTATTATGTTTATGTTTTCAGGTATTTTTAATGTGCTAAGAACTTTGAAAATATAGGAAAACATATTTGAAATCATCCCAAACAGGTGTTTTTCATGTGAATGAACTGTACATTTTTAAAATGACAACTTTGTAGGTAGATTTCATTTGTCTAATGAAAGGCAGTGGCCAAAAACGTTCATCCATCCATTATCTTTACCCGCTTCTTCCTATTCAGGTTGCTGGTATCCATGTCCAGCCATCACTGTGTGAGAGGCGGGGTACGCCCTGGACAGGTCTCCAGTCCATCACTGGGACACATACAGCCAAACGAGGCAAACAACCATTCACTCTCTCATTCACACCTAGGGACAATTTAAAGTTGCCAATCAGTCTAACATGCATGTTTTTGGTCTGTGGGAGGAAACTGGAGTACCCAAAGAAAACTCATACATGCATGGAGAGAACATGCAAACTCCACCCAGAAAGGCCTCCAGTCTGGGATTTGAACCAGGGTAACCTGCTCGCTAAGAGGCAGCAGCTCTACCAGTTGTGCCACCGTGCTGCCCAGCCAAAAACATCACTTTATTAAAATTGTGAAATAGGAGGTCTATTTGGTGTGGGAATGTACTCATTGGTTTTTCATATATTTTAGTTTGATACCTGCATTGATAGGTGATTTTAACTGTCTTCTTGATGTGCATAAATATTTGACTTTATTTCTTCCTGTTGGTATTGTCTAGCATAAAGCTTGAGACAGAGTTGGCTCACCTGATGAGGGTTTAGCTCAATATAAAACTCACTAAATTAATAATGTGTTTCGTTTTTCCTATCTCACTTACTCTTTTTGCTACACTTGGTTGGAAAAAGGGAAAATTTCAGAACAGAAAAAATTAAACTGAGTTTTGGCTATCTATCAAATATAGGACATTCATGCTCCTGCTGGAGCTGGCATCACCTCCATTTCTAAACATTGTGTGCTGTGTAGGTCCGGCTGTGACGCAACAATGAGTATTTTAGGAATAAAATGCGTGGGATTCCAGAGGAGATGGACAAACACGATTCCATCCCATTGCAGCTTTCCAGTGGAGTTTATTTTAGGGGCAATGCTTTAGCAGACTTAAGGCACAGCAGAGGGGAGTATCTCACAGTTGGAAGAAATGGCCGTGTGACACAACTCTCACTGTTTGAGCAATACTAAAGCCAAGAAAAGGTGCTACAGCTGCTCTACATCCTAAATATAGATGAAGTGATGCTTTTGGCCGGAGAACAAGTCTAATTTTGTAGTTGTAATATTGTTACATGCTTCTAAAAAAGATTAGTGTCAGCTTCTGGCATGTCATCTTCTATAGAAGACATCCCTGGGTCTAATAATATCCTTCAAGTCTCTAATTTGATATCGACTACTATTGGAGGCTCTTATTCTTTGTTTATACTAATGCTGATTCTTCTAGGGTATGTGGCTATTATGAGTTATTACTTCTCAAAATAAATATGTGAACAACAAATATTAGATTTTAGTTTAGGCACACAGTGCACTTTTAAATGTGCCCTGAATGGCACTATTATATTCTAAAACGTCTGTTGCACCAATGCAATACATAATGATACATTGAAACATGACTCAATGCAGTGGTGAGGTTGCAGGTTTGCCTCTCACCTGGAGCAACAAAGTTCATGTTTTGTGGAACTGTCATGGACAAGGGTGTACTTTGTTTCTTGCCCAATGACTGTGGAGACAGTCCCCAGCTCCTCCATGACCCAACACGGAAAAGAGCATAAGGAAAATGGATGGATATTTTAAACTCATTAGTTTTACTGCTTCCTTCTGGGTCATGTCAGGTCTCTCGTAAAATAGGCCTCGGGGCTCACTGAGACTAACCTGTATAAATAAAGGTTGAATGAATGTCAGTGTCATAGATTCACAAAGTACATCTGATAATCTGAAAGACAAAAAAAAAAAAAGTGATCCCTTTCTTAGGGGGAAAAAAAATGTCTGCATTTCACAAACTCCCAGTTTCTGGGTTTTCTGTTGCATTTCTTAGTGCGGATCATGTATTTTCTCTGTTCCTGAGTTTGATGTAAAGCAATCCTGGCACACAACTGTTCCGGACCATCTCAAGTGATCCATTACTCAACCGTGCCAACGTAAGCCTTTTAAGTCTCCCAGCTTTGGCAGCTTGTAGTGCAGGTACACAATCAGAAACTTCATCCTGTGTACATCTGCTTGCAGATGCCTGTGTAATCCCCTGCTGGAAAAGACCAAAGTATAAGTCTTCATTAAGTCTGAGAATGAAAACATTTGGAGGCATTGTTCAAGGCTACAAGAGTGGTCAGTGTATATCGCTCTCAAGCATGACATTTAATTTCACCCTCAGAATTTCTTCTAATGGTTTTGGCCCTGGGCCTTTTCAGAACTAAACCAATGGAGAGCCTCGTTCAGACAAGGACAAATAAGCGTAGAGCATTCATTGAAGCTGGTGCAATAATGAGCTCCCATCAGGCCCCAGAAAGGTTGATGGCTACAGTAAGTGGCTGAGGCCTTAAAGTTATTACTCAGTGAGAAAATGGGCCACACATAAAGCAAGACAGCTACACTGAGACGGGTGTCTTGAATATACAAAATGTGGCCCCACTTGATGATTACTGCATTTACTGAGTAGAAATTGTCACAACATAATTTTGGGAGTTTAGACCCCCACACTCCTAATACCTGACTCACAGCAGACAACAAACTACCCCACCTATCAGGAAAATTATCCTGCACTCCTGTTTTGGCATCAATAAAGGGAACCGGTTAATAATTCAGAGATGGTAACTTACACATACCATGAGTTGGTTTTAAAAAATGTCAGCATTAATTCATCATCGACCACTAATTTGTTTTGTTTTTTTGCCAGGGAGACCT
The DNA here is from genome assembly GCF_014905685.2 of Nematolebias whitei. Lineage (NCBI taxonomy): Eukaryota > Metazoa > Chordata > Actinopteri > Cyprinodontiformes > Rivulidae > Nematolebias > Nematolebias whitei. Next base: position 23,771,024 of record NC_056498.1, on the reverse strand, counting down.
TAAACAAAATATGGTTAAAGTGGAACAACAAACGGTTCTGAAAAACGTCATCTACTGCAAAACAAAAAGTGTTTCAAGCTCATCGTGTGAACATGTTCAGATTGTTCACCCACAGCTAATAAAGCTGTGAAATTAAAGACCTAGTATTCCATGAAGCAATGCATATTTCCTACAATCTTTCATGCCAAAAATTTAGGCAAGCTCATCTTATGTTGAGAAATGACAGAGCTGAAGCTGTTTTGGTCAAACCTTTTAAATAACATTATCTGCGATCTCATGATTGTAGGACTTCCAGTTTTTCTCCTGCAGCTTTTCTACACCAGATGGCTGAGCTGAATACAACACCTCAGACTGAAGAAGTCTTTCGGATGAAAGACAAAACGTTTCTACTTTTTTTTTTTAAGTTTGTTTTGTTTTTTGAACGTCCAGAGGACCAGACTTAACTTTTTTAGATCTATGCTGAGTATTTTTTTATTAATATTTTCTGGTTTGTTTGAAACTTCAATACACACAAACGGAGGGTTTGGTGAGAAAACCAACCATCCATCCATCCATTATCTTCCGGTTGTTCCGAACTCGGGTCACGGGGGAAGCAACTTGAGCAGGGAGGCCCAGACATCTCTTTCCACAGCCACCTCTTCCAGCTCTTCTGGGACGATTCCAAGGCATTCCCAGGCCAACAGAGAGACAGTTTCTCCAGCGTGTCCTGGGTCTTCCAAGTGGACTCCTTCCAGTCAGACATGCCCAAAGCACCTCTAGGAAGGCGCCCAGGAAGCATCCTTACCAGATGCCTGAACCACCTCAACTGGCTCCTTTTGATGTGGAGGAGCAGCGGTTCTACTCAAGTGTCTCTCTCGGATAACTGAACTTCTCCCTATCTCTAAGGGTGAGTCCAGCTACCCTGCAGAGGAAACATTTCAATCGCCTGCAATCTCATTCTTTCAGTCATTACCCAGAATTCGTGACCATAGGTGAGGGTAGGAACATAGACCAACTAGTAAACAGAGAGCTTTGCCTTACAGCTCATCTCCCTCTTCACCATAACAGACCGGTACAGAGACCACAATACTGCAGATGCTGCACCAATCCATCTGTCAGAAAAACTGTCAGAGAAAAACAGATTTTTAAAAATGTTGACAAAGCAGCTTATTTCCTGTGTGCTCACTTTCACTACAGGATAACACCAATTTTAATACCTTTTTTTTTTTTTTTTAGAAAGGTAGTTTTTTTAATAAACAGAAAAAAAAACTGATTTAAAAAATATCAGGATATATTATATATATTTAGTTTTGTTATAAAGTCTTAAAACATCACTATACTTGTACTAAACCATACTGACACAAGTAGTCTAGTTTTCCTGTTTCTAATGTGGCGTCTGTTCAGTGATTAAAGAACCAACGACTGAAAGACGTGGATGTTAGGATGAAGTAGTTCAAGTCAGACTAGCCTAGGTTATTTTCTCTCACCGTGTATGTGTGTGTTTGTGTGTGTGCACGCACATGTGCATGTGTGTGTGTGTGTAACGGAGTGCAGTAAGGCCCGGCACTCCATGACTAGTTCTTCTAATCATGTGGAAACTCTGACTACTTACAGGAGCAATGAGGGAGGTAATGAGAAAGTAATTTTTACTAATTTCAGCTAGCTCCACTTCCATTCTGTACGACTGCGTGTGCCGTCTGCATCATTACAGGCAACATCTGCAGCAACTTGCCATGAAGTGAGGGTGGAAGAACGGAGAACGACTACAAGCTGGCGAGTCAGTTTTCATGTTGCTCCAAGAAAACACAACCTGCCTGTCTTCCATGCTCGTACTGCCTCCTGTTGTCAGAATTCTCTCACATTAAGGTTTCTGTGATTTGAGACAATAAAACCCTCTGCTATTTTTATTTATTTCTTTACTTCCAGCAAGTCTGTCGCCAAGCAGCTGCGGCTAATCTCTGTTAGCAGAGCCCGACTAAACAGCTGACTGTAGCCTTTAATCTGGTCCCACCACAATCATTACCTCCCGAGCCAGGAGAGGGAGCGGGGGGGATGGCTAACACAATTGCTGAGGGGTAAACAAATGAAACCCAATTTAGTGCCCATTTGTGTGTCAGTCCTGTGGCTTTCATGTAATCTTGTTTGAATATTCAACGAGGCGCCACAGTCGCTATCTTTTCATCGTGTTGTTGCGCAACTCAAACCTGCAGGTGTTCCTTTCTCAGCTTTTAAAAAAGTTGCACAACTTTGAAATTCATATGCTACTTTGTATTTTGTTTCACTTTTGACATCTTGGGAGATTTAAGCTCAATATTCCTCATGCGTTTTCCACAGTAAAACTCCACCCTCATAAAGCCAGCTTCGGCCCCTGTTGGCTCCATAATGAGTTTACATAGGCTCCAGTTTGCTTCAACGCTGTCATGGTATACCTGGGCCGAACCATGTCGCCTACCTTGGCTGACGGGGACTGACTTAAATTTGTCCCGGTGAAACATTGCCTCCCATATCAGAACAGGACAAGCTCATTGTACAAAACATGATCCTTCAATGAAAGTTTTTTTTTTCTGGTCTGGTCCTAGCTCTTACATGAAAGTCTGCAAATTGACTTCTTTGCCATGACCACATGAGGACACAGATGCCTGTGAAATTAAAGTCGAGGGGTTTCAGAAGTATGGAAGGAAATGTGGAGAAGCTCCTTTTGCTGCAGACTGCAGATTACCTCTTGCATGGCATGAAGGCTAGCAGAGAGTCGAAGCAACCCCCTGTGAGGCGCCTGCAGGGAATACCACAGCAGAAACTTCACAGTGACATCAGGACTTTTTGTTCTTCCCATCACTGCGTGGAAAAAAAATGGAAAAACCTGCACTTGTTTAGTGATCACAGAGGTTTTGATGCTTGCTGTGTTATCAGAAGATGCAGCGCACTGCCATTATTGTGCCACTGTGCTTATTATAGATTCCATTAAGATGGCAGTTAAATTGGATGTCCCCATCAGCGGCGAGCATGTTGGTTGTTTTAGAGACCAGGACGCTGAGTCACAAAAATATTATTAAGTCTTTCAGAAGATAACAGATGAATTAAGGCCGCAAAGTGAGCAAGCAGCTGCTGCCTTTTTCTTTTGCTTTGTTTCCAGCTTCATTAAGAAAACGAGAGCTCCAAGCACTAACATCATCATCTTAAGGGGTTTGTTTGTTTTGCTGTTTGAGTTTATACCTCTAAAGGCGAAGGTGGGGCGATAATGTTTTATAGGTATCTGTGCATGCGTTCATTTGTCTGTACTGTTAGCAAAATACCTGATGAATCACTGGACAAATTTGGATTAAACTTTCAAAAGGTAATCGCTAAATGGGCATCAATAACCTACTGGCTTTTGCCCGCAGCATTAGTTATGTTTACATGGACATGATGGCCATTTGGAATAATATGCGTCATGTAAACACCCATTCAGATTATTCTTTGTTGATTCAGCTCGATCCGAATGAATTTGTAAGCCCAATGAGAGAGGTTGTTTATGCCTATTCATAATCCAAACGGTGTGCATGGAAACAATCTGTTCATTTTTTTCCGATTGTGGAAAACTGACATGACTGCGCATGTGCGACCTATGTCTACCTCACGTATTTCCGCCTGGCTAATGCTAACAATATTAGCATGTCAGGGAAGCAAAACTGGTCGGTGATGTAAACTCTCATCGTGAACAGATTGTGCCCATATGTGATACATATGGATTATTTTAGCCAAATCCAATCAAAGAATTTTGTGTAAACATAGCTAATGTCTGCATTCTGTGTCCTCTAAATGTCTCATCAAGATAGTTAAGCCTGAATCACTATTTTTCAAGACAAGTTGTTGTTAATACAATTATTTTTAGGAAAATGAAAGCCTTAAAATGTCAAAACTCGAAGTAATGAGTAAATCAGAAAGCTGGTTGTAGCAAAAGTTGCATCTGCATTTTCCTATTTGATTAAATATGTACAGGCATGGCCAGTTGCCAGTTTGATTAAAAGTGGTCAATAGCAGTCAATTAATCAATGCATCTCTAACCCACATCACGGATATGTTGCCATCACGCACCACCCAGGATGCCAAAATGCTGCAAACACACAAAAAAACACAAGAAAACTACACCAACAAAGTTTTGTATATACTGTAGTTTCTGCAGTACGTCACACCGCTGTATATGTTGCATTAGTCCAAATATGTCTAATAAAGTGGAAAAAACAAGTTGCTTCACCGTATAAGTCACATCTATTATGCGTCACCGCTGATGCATCGTGTTTGTTATGCGTAACCGATGACCACCTGGAAACGTGGGCCGGTGTGCCAAAAATTGATTGGCTGCCAAATGACGGCCGCGGGAGCATGCATGGGACGACTTTAACAAGAATTTAACACGATTAACACTTAAAAACAATTGTTTGTTTGCTTGACATTATAGTAAATGTGTGTCTCAGTTGAACTTTTTCTTAATAAATGCACTTTAATGGTTAAATCCGCTGCATTTTGCCTGATCGGCGCAACGAAATGCAGCGGATTTGACGTTTGCTCCGGGAGTTCTGGAGCGAGATGAAGGTGGCTCTATGGCAAGCCAAGTGTCTCATTAATACCCACCTTTACCTATTAATGAGACACTTGGCTTGCCATAATGCTCGAGTGCCCTCTAACAACTGCAAATGATAATGTTTAATATTTTTCATGTCAGAATGAATGAAATCATCAGATCTCAGCCAAAAATTGGGTTATAAATATGGGGAGAAATTGTATATTAGTCGCTTCGGTGTATAAGCACAGGACCTGCAAATTTATGCAAAAAGGTGCGACTTATACGACGAAAACTACAGTACTTAGCATATCATACTGTATTACAGTTAATGAAAAACTTACTGTGCACTAATACACATCTGAACATAGGACGCTGCAAAGACCATTCTGGCTGATTGTTAACATCATGGCAGGGTCTTTGTGTGAGAAGAGAGTAATCAGAATGAGCATAGAAAATTGCAATCGATGCATCTCACTTTAAAAAAAAATCTTAACTGAGCTCCAGTAACACATTGAAATGCAAATCATGCATTTTCAAATCTTGAAAATATATTTTTAACATCCATATGACACAAAATGGACAATAAAATTTGAGAAAAGTTGTAAACCAAAGCTTCAGTGAGTTTTGTAAAATGTGTCAAATGTGTCTTTCTGTGACACAAGCTCCACTTTTAAATCCACCACAGCTCTCAGCATGTAAATAAACAAAATATAAAACCTATGTTTTGATTTTAAAAAATGCCAATTATCGACAGAACGTTGCGCTCACTCTCCAAGTTGTGGTTAATTTTAACAGAACTACAAGCTCCACTGTGACTTTTATGAGATATAATGAGGCACACGCAGTTATTTAAAGATTTCACTGAATCCTACTTTTTTCTCTTACAGGGAATTTCTTAAATTTATTTTGCATGTTCCTTCAAGTTCAAAGTTTAAATGACAAGCTGCAAAAATCATCTCTAATGTAGCACTTAGTAAATTTCTTTCCATAAAACTCTACAACACCACCAAGCAGTGCCATAATGTAGTGAAACTCACAGGCAACAAATCAGATTTTTCCCACCGCAGCCACTTTGGGCTTTTAAGACATTTTCTTTGCATGGCTGACAAAAGAACATGCTGTAAATGAAGGATTACGGTGATTGTGTTACATTATGGTGAGGTTCCCCTCTCAGCGAGGGCTGATTTGTGAGCCTGTTCAGCGATGTTTCCGGAACACTCCCTTTGTTATAGATGTACTGGGCCTTGAATTGTTGTGCAGTAGAAGCAGTTCAATTAATACCGTGCTGCCATAAAATAACTATTGAAATGACAAACGAGTAAATGAATAAGCATTTGCCTATGCAGACGCGGGTAGGGAGTGCAAGACTGCTGAAATTTATGCCGGTAAACCCTGCGCTTTTGGTGACAATGATGTCGTCAACTAAATATATCCAGCTGTCACACACAAGAAGGGGCCGGTAAAAGATGAGCCCGTTATCCCTTACACCATCGACCAGTGATGGCTCATTTGAATATACATGGCCGCATCTGAGGCAGAAGGAATGATCCTGTATCATTAGGCCACAGCTTGTAAGAGTAGTTTAAAGATGCATCGCAGGTAGCAGTGAAAGTTGGCATTCATTGTGCTCTGCTTCTTTTACGCAGCGAGGGACAGAAAACCCTTGAGAATGTCGGAAAAACCAAGCTGATCGAGCTGCGTTATGCAGAACGCTCTCCAACTCGTCAATATTCGTTTCCAGCAGCACCAAAAATAAAATGCGAGGATAAATATGCAAAAGGATGGTGGAATGGAGAAGCTGAACTCTTGTTCTTAGTCAACAAGCCTGTAATGTTTGCTGCATGTTGATTATAAACGTATACAGGATGACTAAGTCTTGTCTGACAACTGCAGAGAAAATACATGTTTATAATTTACACTCTGTCACATCCAAGAGGTTGACTATTCTTAGTCATGGCTGCTGTTGTTGCTCAATATAATTGGACTAAGATGTTCTATTTCTAAAGTTAGGTATTTATGGTATTTCTCTTTAGGTTCTGGTTTTAAGCATCGTACTTGATTGTGGTTGTTGTGTGAAATGTCCCAGCAAAATTTCATTTGGATATACCATCCATCCATCCATCCATCCATCCATCCATCCATACATCCATACATACATGACAACATTTTGGGAGTTCACATCAGGGCAAAGAAGTGTCCTTTTACATTTTGGTGACTGGCAACCTGTCTAGGGAATGCCTCGCCTCCCACCTAGGGGTGCAGATTTTTAATCACCTCAATTCAGTTCAATTACAATACATAGGTCTGCAATGCCATCCATCCATCCATCCATCATCTTCTGCTTGGTCCAAAGTTGGGTCATGGGGGCAGCAGCTTGAGCAGGGAGACCCAGACATCTCTTTCCACAGCCACCTCTTCCATATCTTCTAGGAGGACCCCAAAGCATTTCCAGGCAAATGGAGAGACATAGTCTCTCCAGTGTGTCCTTGGTCTTCCCCAAGGTCTCCTCCCAGTTGAATATGCCCGAAGCACCTCCCTAGAGAGGTGCCCAGGGGCATCCTTACCAGATGCCCGAACCACCTCAACTGGCACCTCTCAATGTGGAGGAGCAGCAACTACTCCGAGTCTCTCAAGGATAACTGAACTTCTCACCCCATCTCTAAGGGAGAATCCAGCTACCCTGCAAAGGAAACTCATTTCAACCGCCTGTATCTGTGATCTCATTCTTTTGGTCACTAACCAGAGCTCGTGACCACAGGTGAGGGTAGGAACGTGGACCGACCAGGAAACGGAGAACATTGCCTTACAGCTCAGCTCCCGCTTCACCACAACGGACCGGCACAGAGTCCGCAATACTGCAGATGCTGCGCCAATCCATCTGTCAATCTCACGCTCCATTATTCCCTCACTCATTAACAAAATCCCAAGATACTTGAACTCCTCAACTTGAAGCAGAACCTCACCCTGCAATGCAATTATGAAAAAAAAATTGTGCATTTTGATGTACCAGTATCTATAGTCACATCAAACAAAATTCTGAGTACAGAACCTCTCAGATCTAAAATAAACTAAATACTTTGCTCTATACTGCAGGACAAAACAGTTTTAGATCAAACGAGATTTTGGGAGCTATATTAACTTTTAAAAAAGGAGTCAAATCAAGTATGATGACATGAGATTCTGTGCCAATGAATGTCCTTGTGTTACATATTTGAGCTAATTTATTGCTTCCTTCAGTGTGTAGTATGTCAAGGACAGCTTTGCTGTGGACATACGGTCCACCATTTGTGTTATTTAAAACACGTACGGTCCCACCAAATGTGGGGGTCAGCCTTTGCTGTAGCTTCACTACTAATTATTTAAATATAAAACGGGTTCTTTCTTTTTCGAGTTAAATTAATGCCATGTGACCGAGGTAACTGTGAATATTGTTTAATCAGTGACAAGAGACGTTAATTTTCCTTTGACCCATCAGAATAAATGCGGTCATTTATTTAACAGAATCAAAATTTAACATCAAAACATTGTACACTTGATTAGCTGATCTGGTTCTGATTAATAAAAACTTGGTACGCTTTACTAATAAGACAACAGGACATTTCTGAAGGCATCTAGAAAGATTACTAGCAAAATAGAAGAGTTTAAAGGAAGGAATTTAGAGGTTTAAAGAAGAGATGGATAGAGATGTATGTTGTTGACCAGAATTGGCATGCTTCTTTCAACACCAGCTCAAACCTCCGGTACACTTAGCGCGCGACAACTCGTTACCTTCGCAGAAGATGAATCGGCTCCGGTACCGGGTCCATTTCAACGCTACCTTTCCAGCGTCTCCGGTTAAAGCGGCTGGTCATTGTCAGAAGTCGTGTGGTTTACTCCGGTAAACAGAACAATGGTGTTTCCGCCCGGTTGAGTTCACAGCGAGGCGCCGTGACTCAGACAGAGATTCGACTCAGAAGTGGAAGTCTCCAGAAGGCTTGAGAAGACTCCATCAAATACTGAGTTCAACTCAGATCAAAGACTGAAGAGTCAAGAAGACTCAGAAGAACTCCAAGACTCAGAAGAACTGAGAAGACTAGACTGAATAGTTCCAGGAAGTGTGGACTTTTAAAGAGTTCTCACTTCCGGTCACTTAGGACTTCCTGATTGGTTGAAACAACCAACAGGGGGTGGTTCTAGTGATGTCAGAGGGTTATTAAAAGTCAAGAGAGAGTGCAAGAATGTTTAGGAACGTTTAGTACAGACAGAGAAATGTTATGGCAAAGTGAGACAAACGCAGATGCCAGTGCTTCTCTTTTTACCGTCTGCTAGGTTTAAAAACAATACAGCCCGTTCTAATAACTTGTTTTCTGACTGTCTCTGACTTTCGACCTACATCACTACTTCTCATTCAGACAGAAGATCAAAATGCATAATTACTTTGTAAATAGACATTTAACTTGATTTCTAAGTCTAATGAGGTTTAAAAATCATTAATACTGTTTCACAGTTGATTTAAAATGAGTGGTTCACTTCAACATTAGAAATGATATGAACTAAACACTTTTGATTATCAAGATATTGTAAAATAGTAATGATAATATATATAAAAAAAAAGAGTGTTCTTTCAATTGATTACTTCAGGATACAATTAAACAGTCTCTGGATGAGCTAATTTGTATTTCTGGATTCAACTCGATGAAATAACAGTTCCTGTCCCATGAAGGTCTTCGGAGACAGGTTTTGGTCGGAGGCCTAGTTCACTACAAGTGTTTCCACTGCTTTGATTTTGATCCCAATGTAGAGAGTATGGTTGTGTTAGCACAGGTTGATCAAGTTCTCTCATAGCTCAAAAGGCTGCAGTATAAGCTTGTTGCTCACTGGGTTGCATCAGTTGGAAAGTAGTTGGTGACTCAAAAAAGCTATTTGGCCTATGTCTGTGTTCATGGCTTAGACAAATGTACTTCAAGCAGTACACATTATTTTAATGCCCACATTGTTCCATAATGCAATGGTTTGATACATTCTGGAGACTCCCTCACAAATGCTGTTCACCAACTAGCCACCAGCATTAATAGCCCAGTCAGATACTACCTTTACAGGTGGCAGCAACAACCACGGCCAATGACAAAAGGGCTCTTGTCAATATCATATCCCACTTTAACTCCAATGAAACCGAGGTACTTCTGATCAAAGGCTTTTACTGCGGAAGATGCAGCTCGTGAGTTGCGTCTTTATTGTACACACACCTTCAAAATTCAGATGCTCAGAAGCTCCGTCTTATTTTAGTACCAGACAAACCGATAGCAGTGACAATATCTAAGATCTTTGCATACTTAGTCAAACTAATAACCTATACATACAAACAATAAAACAGCAATATCATACAGGTAGCAGTAAAACCTCGTATACCGCAATGTTTTTTGAGATTCGATGCTGAAGTCTTGTAAGCTGCTATCACCATAGAGATCAAACAAAGTTTGCATCTGGACGCTGTCTTCTTTTCGCCCTCTGTACATGAAAAATTCCTCCAGGTACGGCCACGGGCACTCGTCCTCAGTCTTTACCTCGTCATTTTCTCTGTTGACAGTTTGCCTCTGTTTCCATTTTGGCTTTTTCTCCAAATCTTTGGTCCATAAATGACTCTCTATTCTACGGAGTTGTCCTTTGCTTACATCATAGGTAAGTGGCGCATTTGCGATCTGAGAGTCTTATTGTCCACAAAGATGCAGATGAACGGTTTGAATATTAATTCAAGTTGCGGCCACACTCAGTAGCGACTTCTGATTTTAAAAGTAGCAAAGTCGATTACATGGTCTAAATTGTACTTAAGTATGAGTAAAATTACACACTTGAAAGAAAAACTTATTCATAAAAGTACAAGTACCCAAAAAAACTACTTAATTACAGTAACATGATCATTTGTAATTTGTTACTTCCACCCCTGTCCCCACCTATACTGTCACCCAATGACCACTGAAGATATAGGTACCAGCTCCCATTGAAAGGGACCAAGTGGATAAAGAAAATGGATGGTTAGATGAGCTAGATGGATAGAAGAGGTTGGCGTATTGCAGAGGTTATGGGTTAATGATAAAACATAAAATTCAGCTTTAATGTTAAAGTATTGGTTATCATATGCAGGTAAGGCCTAGAGAAATAAAACTAAATCTGGTTCAAGGTGAGTTAATCCTGGCATCACTCTGTAAATTTCCATCAGACTGGATTTCCCTTTCAGCTGTGGCCTGCATGAAAATGGATGGGTTCCAAAGCATAGTTCACGTGGGTTTCAATTAGTGGTGTCTAGATGAATTAAGAGGTTTAAAGCCATTGCTGTTCTAGTGGTGGTATTAACCTGGTGCTTCTCATTAGCCACCCTTGGCTGATAAAGAGAGCAAAGGGAGCAGCGGTGCAGACAGACACCTCTTGCTGACAACGGGTGACAGAGTGGATCACACTGCCTCATGAATAGTAATGGCCGCCAACATGTCCTACACCCCACCCCCCATGCGACAAGTGACGGATTTCTATGTCAACAGGGCCCATGGCTGGGGAGAATGGACTGACAACTGACTTGAGTTATTCAGGAGATGGGAAGAACGAAGGAGAAAAAAGTCCAGTCCTGACATGAAGGCTGCATCATAAGATTGTTTGTCACTCACCGAGCTGCATTCATTGCCTCCCTGAGAGTGAGTAAATAAACACTGTTTGGAGGGACAGGAAGTAAGACTGCATTGTTATCCAGTGCCTTTGGGGTGCACAGAGGTGCGCTGGCGCGTCTCAATAAATCAGGCCCACACAGGCCCTCTTAATACACTCCCCAAACTATCGATAAGGAAAAAAAGAGAGGCGGACGCCACATTTCTGAGAGGTGATGTCACTGATAACCCGACGGGCACACAACTCTTCCTCGCTGACCGAGTTTCAGCCAATCAATAGCAGCACAATACTTAGCTTGACAAATGCACAGGTGAGCAGAATGTCAAATAAGAGCCAGGAGTTGAACAAAGAACACATTTCTAATGGAACCAAAAGTGGCAGCACAAGCTGTGATGTTTGTGCTTTCGACAGGAACCACCAAAAGCTATTCTGAGCAGAGCAGCTGGACATCGCACTTTACCCAAGTGTGCAGTCTTGAAAAGCTCCCGCTTGTGTGGAGGAAAAAAAAAAAGCTTTCTTTTCGATTAAAACAAGTTTTTTTTATTTCCCCGCCAGGGAGCGGTGCACAGAGCTGGTATCTGAAATCTGGGCCCAGCGGAGTCCATGAATTGTTCATTTTGTTCCTTGTGAACTCTGCTGGCCCTTTAGAGTTTCTTACAAGGAAGAGATTGTAGTTCAGACAGGAAGCCACTAATCGAATGTCTCCATAGAGGCCAATTATGAAGAAATCATGTTCAACATGTCTTTTCTTTTTAGCACAGCAGAGTATGACAGTTCTTAAAATCACCCCCCTCCATCCATCCACAGCCCTTCATCCTATTTCCAACTTAAGCTCTATTTCCACACAGCTGCCGTTTGTATTTTTCATACCTAGGACAAAATCATCCCTCAGTCACACAAAGAAACCATGACCATATAATCCAATAAGAGTGTAAAAATAAATCCATTTCTACATCATGGTGTCCTGCTGCTTCCTGAATGCCAAACACCAATCTTGCCTTGTGGCAAAGTCAGTGATTAGTCTTCATCATGAACGTCCAATCAATACAGTTAAGCCTTAAAAAAATCTTTATTACAGTTCCTGTTTATTTGCTTCTTTCAACAGGCAAGATTTTTTGCAATTGTTTCATGCATTTACCTATTCAAGAAGCTCAGGGATGCAACAAACTAATCTTTTTTTAGGACAATTTCCAATTTTTGTAAAGCTCTGATCTGATTCAAAAAAAGTTCAAGACAAAAAAAAAAAAACGACTGGACTTTGTCACAGAAGACGTTTCGCTTCTCATCCGAGGAGCTTTCTCAACTCAAAGAACAGAGAGAGTGGGGTTTGAGTTATAAAGCTGAGCTAAGCGAGATCCATACAGCATGCAGATTGCCCTATCAATCCTAACAGTAGGGGTTCTCTGACCTGAGGTTTCCAATTTTGGGGCAATTCTGTTGTCTGTTCTATTATCAACATACAGTTTACAGTGAAAAACACGTTTTCATCTGCCTTTGACTTTGACAATGACTGGATGGGCTGTGAAACAAATGAGTCAAACCATGGGAACCAGTAATAATGGAAAAATCCAAAATATTAGTTTGTATCAAATGACAGCCATTATTGCAAAAAAAAGGGTAAGGTTTACTTTCTATTCAGGATTTATAAAATGTCATTTTCATAGATCGTTCTTTGTTAAATACTTGGACAATTAATGATCAAAACTTTTGAAAAATGTTTAAATATTTTTTTATAAAAGCTAAAAGGCAAGTCATTTTAATTTATATAGATCCCACCTAAAATACTGCAAGCACATGAACATTTACATGTGTGTGTTGATCAAAAAAGGTTCTGCCACTCACAGTTCAGATTTTTTTTCAATATCATGTCTAGGGTCCATACAGTTACTGTTTAAGGCTTAACTTTTGTTCTCAGGGAGTGACGGACACAGGTGTGATCACCATGGTGACACTAATGAGACACTGACAACCGCTTTAACTTTTCATTTAATCTTGGTTTTCCTATACTGGTAACTATTTCACTGTTTACACATGAACATGTGGTGTTTTGTCTCTCCGTGCATGCGTGGTTTCCTCCCACAGACCAAAACATGCATGTTAGACTGATTGGTAACTCTAAATTGTCCCTAGGTGTGTGTGAGAGAGGTTGTTTGTCTTGTTTGTCTCTATGTGTCCCTGTGATGGACTGGAGACCTAGGGTGAACCCTGCTTCTCGCACAGTGACAGCTGGATATGGGCACCAGTGACCCCAGCGACCCAAAATGGAAGAAGTGGGTAAAGATAATGGATGGATGTTCTCATCACCATGTGTAAATCTCTTCTACAGCAGGTAAGTCTAGTTTCAGGTGTTTTGTTGCAATCAGCAGTACATCCTTGATGGAGTGGGAATGTTATGAAAGGTGTGGTTCAGGCCTGAAGACAGCATCTCGTATTGACAGATTGTTCACATCTTCCTGGCAGGATGTCACAAGCAAAAAGACCTCTTTTGAGAGAAAAACCAATGTTGGTAATACAGGATCTCGCCCCCCTCCTCCCCCTGGAGTTTCCTTATCACACACAAAATGTGCAGCACTGCTGACATATCATGGCGCCGTTTGTCAGACAGCCCTCAGAAGGAAAGTTTTTTCCCCCTCTCCTGATCAAAATGAAATGAACCATATTTTCTTGCTATTTGATGTCACAAATCCAGCTATTCTTCACATGGACGTGACGTGCGCCTCATCCCAGCTGTCAGCGTTTCACCAGTGGCAGAAAATGTTCATGCCGTAAATGAATGATAAAGCACGGCGCGGCACCTCTGGAGAGATGCTGTTTGAAAAACAAAACGGTTTCAATAGTTAAACAAGCGAGGCCATTGAGTGATACTCCTCTAAAGCTTGTGACAAACCGAGCTGACGCACGCTCCATTAGATAATCTTTGACTCATTTTGTTTCTATATTTATGTCTCGAGCCATTTCAGTGAGCAGAGCAGGAGACAAATGTTCCTTTGAATTTGGCTTTCACTGCAGAAAAATGAAGGAATCTATGGTTTTAAAGATCATATTAAAAGCAAAGCCAAAACATTTGTTTAGGAACGGCATTTATTACACAGAGTTAATGTTTTTTTTTTTTACAGACGTTTTTTTAGATCTCCGCAGTAATGCAAATCATTATTCACCAACATAATTAGAAGTGAGTTGTGAGCAAGTTTAACTGATGTTGTGAGGACATAAATCTAAAGACACAGTCACGATCCTCGGTTCCTGGTGTGTTTTGTTTCATAGATTTATAAATTCAGTTTATTTTTTTCATGTTATTCGTCTCCGTTTCCTTTGAGAGTCCTTGTGTTTATTTTCTATTTTCTTTACGTTCCATGTGTTTCATTGCCTCCCTGTGTTTCCAGTCATTCTCAGTAGTTTATTCAATCAGCTTCTGCTCCTCTGTTCTGCCACACCCATCTACAACTGTTCCCTATTACCATTAAGTCACCAAACTCCAATAGCCTCATCTGCCCCAGGACCATTACTCTCCCAATCTTCACCTCACCAACAGTCTGGTATTGTGGTTTCCACACCCAGTCTGGTTCTCATCGGTCTCCTTGAGTTTTTGTTAGTTGTACAGTTTGCTGACACACCAGCTTTTTGTTTGGTCTGTCATTAAATATTTTAGTTATATTCAAGCGCTCCATGTTTGGTCGGTGTTCTTGGGTCTATCTGTCCTCAAAATCTAGACAGATATTAAGTTCAAGTTTATTGTCTTTCGCATCACATGTGGTACATGAGGTGGAACGCAATTGTGTACTCAGGGTCCCAGGTACATCCAGAAATAGCAAAAATATAAAGTATAAAAAGAAACAGTATATAAGGATTCTCTCCGTGCATGTGTGGGTTTCCTCCGGGTGCTCCGGTTTCCTCCCACAGACCAAAAACATGCATGTTAGGCTGATTGGTAACTCTAAATTGTCCCTAGGTGTGAGTGGGAGAGTGAATGGTTGTTTGTCTCGTTTGCCTCTATGTGTCCCTGTGATGGACTTGCAACCTGTCCAGGGTGTACCCTGCCCCTCGCACAGTGATTGCTGGACATGGGCACCGGCGACCCCCGTGACCCAAAATGGAATAAACGGGTAAAGATAATGGATGGATGGATGAAAAGTAACCTCATTTTCATTCATCAGCTTCATCGTTTCTTCGTGTCTCTCACTTTCTACTAAAGACATCGGATGACAAAAGGCTCAACTCTGGTGCTCTTCACTGACCCTTCCCTTTCTCTTTTCATTTTACAATTTGTTTAAACCATCCAAAATCACGTTTTTGGATCGTTAAAAGCAGCTATGCTGAGAAGCTAAGATACGAGCTAAGCTAACAGTCTGACCTCGGGGGAAAAAAAACTGTCTTGTTGAAGCTCCAAAATTCACGGTTAAAACCCATGCCTTCGTGTAAAAAGTTGTTTATCTCTGCAAAAAGAAGCTGAGAACTTGTTTACTGATTTTTTTTTTAATTAAAAGCTTGGTGTGAAAAATGCTGTGCTAAAGCACTCAAACTACACGGAGCGCCCGCCATTTTAAGAACCGGAAACAGCCTATGTCACGGCAAGGGGCCTCCCTCCCGTTTTTTTAAAGAGGCACGCTGCTCACTCCCTCCCTGTCCATCCTTCGGTTCAAACAGTCTTATACTGACATCCGGTGGTTGAAAAAAGGTACTACATGCAAAACAAATTAACAAACATTTCTTCTTAAATTCTTAAATTTTAAACAATATTATCGTTTATCGCAATAATTTCTGAGCCAAATATTCACCCAGCAAAATTTGTTATCGTAACTGGCCTAATAAGGAGCTAAGATTTGAACACATTGTTGGGCCAAAACAATCTTAAAAAGGCCAATAAACTTTTAGAAATATAAACTTGTAAATTTTAGCAAAGAGACATAATTTAAAATTAGATTGATACATAGTATTTACAGCCATGGGGAAAAGAAAGCCCATCTTTTTCCACCCTAGTAGCTTCCATTAGATTTAAGGAAGGAAAGTAGCGGCCAGGTGGTGCTGATTAAATGTACTGATTAAATGATCATCATCAGTGTGAGTAGCTCTATACAGTAAATACAGGTTTTTTTTTTCAGTTTGCTGCTCTGAAGTATACAGGTGTATGTTAGCATAGTGCCATGGAGGAATGGTCTCAGCTATGACCTTAGAAAAGCAACTTTTGCTGCACATCAATCCAGGAAGGGTTTAAAGTCATTTCTATACGATAAGGAGTCCCTCATTCCACAATGAGAAATATTATTTACAAGTGTACAACTGAATTTAGTTGCCAATCTTTCCAGTAGATGTCCCAGCAAATTCACTCCAAAGTCAGACTGTCCAACAATCAAAGAAATTCCAAAAACTCCAAGAGTCAGACTCGACAGGCCTCGGTGATCAAGGTAAAGGTTAAAGGTCATGACAAATGGGCAAGTCCATTTCCAAACTTAGGTTTGAAAACCTGCATCTGAACAAACCACTACTTATATAACAATGTACTTTGGACGGACAAGAGCAGAGTAGAGATGTTTGCCCATAATTCCACTGTTGATAAAACCCAAACCCATATCACTACAAACACAGTCTTGCACAGAGGTGGATGGCTGATTAGATGGGCTTGTTTTGCCACCACAGGAACTCCTCTGTGCCAAAGTCTTTTAGAGTCAAATATGAGGCCATCTGTCCAACAGCTGAAGTTTGGACCAAACTGGGACACAAAATCAGAACAAATATTCCAAAAACAGTCGCAAATCTATAACAGAATGGCTGTAAATGAAAGACTGAAGCTGTAGCTGCAAATATTACTGAATTCAAGCAACATTGTAAAGAAAAGTGGAAATTCCTCCACAACAATGTCAGAGACAAAAAGTCATGCAGGTAATGACGACTGAGTTATTTTTGCTAAAGGCTGTTCTACAAGCTAATGAATAAAGGGTTGGAGTTATTTTAATTTTTGAACAATATTTGAAGCTGATTAAGACCAGATAATTTTTTATTATGTCCTGAAACACAAAACCTATAGATCTGAAAGAGAATGGACTTTCTTTTTCCCATGACTGTACTTTGGGTTTAGAATAAATCTACACAAAAAAGATGAAAGTATATAAAACATTTTGTTCAGCAATAGAAACCCACAAGATATGTGTGCGTGTGTGTGTGTTGGGGCAATGGATAAGGCGGGATCATTGTGAATTCTGAAAAGCTGAGCTATGATTTCCGCCATCAATTATTCAAGTGTACAGCCTGTTTTTGTAATCGCTCCCCTATTGTCCGCTAAATGTCCCAAATCACCACATAGTCGACATGAAAGAGGAGCAAGTGCTCGCTCAGCAGGAAACCAGGAGACGTGACTTCCTCCAGCAGCGCTCCGGACCAATTTAAGATGCTAGGATTTACCAAACAGACTGAACTTTAAATCTTACAGACAATCCTTTTAAATTTGCATCAACTAATACTCTGAACAGATTCTCTCCTGAAAATAGGCATTTAAATGCGCTTTAAATCTTATTTCACTATCTCACAGTGTTGCTTACACTCGAAAATGTTTACCTCTGCAGACAACTTCTCCAAAAGTCTGCTGCTGATAGACGTAGTTGGACAGACATCAAAGTAGTAAAGAAAAATTAAATGATGACAGCACAGAATGGACTGAAACTAACATTTTAATGATACAAGACTAGAAATTCCCTGCAAGAAGCTCTCAACAACCAAGCTCTACCTTAATTAAATAACTTATTGTTAAATATTTTCCTAATGAAGCACTTTACTCCCAGACTGTAGGTTTACTTGTGGTTCCTAGTTTCCAAAAGCAGAATGAGAGAAATATCTTTCAGTTATCAGGCTCCTTTCTTGTGAAACCAACTTCCAGGTTCTGTCCATGAGGTTGACACTCTGTCGACTTTTAAGACTAGGTTCAAGACTTTCCGTTTTGATAAATCCTATAGTTAGGGTTGGCTTGGGTTTCCAGATATATTCTTTATTTCGAAGCGGAAAAAACAGCCCACGTCTTGAATCTGCTGCTGTCTTTTCCCTCCCTGCTTCTCATGTTCATACAGCGTTTCCCCTACCATATCGTCAACAAGTGCTGGCACTGATGTAGCGCTAATCTAGTGATGCAAAATATAGATGCGCTAGCTAAAAAGCTATGACTATAGATGTAGCGCTCCATTTCCACTCATGCTGAACCGTTTCCACCCCCAACCCTGCTTCAAAGCTGTCGGTAAACACAGCATGTAACACAAACGTGTCTCCGTCTCTCTCCACCCCACACCCCGACAAAAATTGCGGAAGATATGAGCACCCTGCCAAGGCAAGTAAACTAGGGGAAACACTGTTATGCATGTGTACATGGACGGATCGGCATCTGTGGCCAGATTCTTCGGATCCGATTCAGGAGATCCTTCCTGCCCACAGCCATCAGCAAGACTCTTGAATGAAATTGGTATTAGGGGTGGGCGATATGGCTCAAATATAATATCATGATATTTCAGAGCATTCTGACGATAACGATAAATTTCGTGATACAACCAAAAAAAAAACAGAAATCATAGTTATTAATTTGACTAAATTAACTTAACATGTTGCTTTGCAATATTATATAAAATAAAAAAAAAAAAAACAAAGGTTAATTTTACTGAAATTACTTTATTTAATAAAGTATTCAGTCTCCACGTATAAAATAAAAATGATCCTTCTGTTATTTAGAACGAAAAAGTCTGCACAAAATATAGATCAACAAAATCTACCACAAAAACTAAAATGCAGGTGAAATTTCCCAAAATAACCAAATAAAATTAAAGCTTAAGATCTGTTGAGCATAAATGTAATATACAACAAAATATATGTTGCCTTAAAATGAGCTCTAACTTCCAGAACTTGTAACAAGGTGATCATCTGATGACCCTGAAGCTTGTGGTGTTTCAGCTTCCTCTGTTCCTGCAGGAATGATTTCATTTCTCTGATGCTGTTTCTGATCACCTGACTCTGTTCTTGGTCCATGGATGGATCGACTGTGGAACTCAAGAGACACTGTTGAGCTGCACGTGTTTGTACCGGCACTTTAGAGCAGCGTGATGGGGAGGGAGAGACAGCTGGGCTGTCTGTACCTGCAGTTTAGAGCTGGGTGGAGAAACGCAGCCGAGCCGCGCGCTGTTTGTTTTTAGCTTTTTAGCTAGCTAGTATTGTGTGCAGCTAATTAGCGTTATGCCAGTACCGACAGGTCGAGGGGGGGTGCGCAGTTCGATTTGGTTGTTCGGCGTGCTCTGTTTTGTTAACGGGGCGGGGTGCCCTGACGTATTACATCATGAAATTAGCATATAATGATATCATTTATTTTCCCGGTCAAGTTTTTTTTTACCGGTATTATCGTGAATGATATGATATGACTCAGCCCTAACTGGTATAATGAGTTACAAGAAAATTTAATTTCCATCCATCCATTATCTTTTACCCGCTTATTCCATTTTGGGTCACGGGAGTTGCCAGTGCCCATGTCCAGCAATCAATGTGCGAGGGGCGGGGTACACCCTGGACAGGTCGCAAGTCCATCACAGGGACACATAGAGACAAACGAGACAACCAACCATTCACTTTCTCACTCACACCTAGGGACAATTTAGAGTTACCAATCAGCCTAACATGCATGTTTTTGGTCTGTGGGAGGAAACTGGAGTACCCAGAGAAAACCCACACATGCACAGAGAGAACATGCAAACTCCACCCAGAAAGGCCCCTGGATCGGGATTTGAACCAGGGACCTGCTCGCTGAGAGGCAGCGGCTCTGCCAGTTGCGCCACCGTGCTGCCCCACATTTAATTTCAATTTGGAATTAACTAAGTATTTTTGAATTGAATTGAATTATTGCAGTCACAAACCAGTTTTTCTTTGTTTTTATTCCCATAGAAACTACACCTGGACCAGTCCTGTGTTCGTCTGTCTCTTTCCACATCCTTACAATCACTATCCAGTCAAGGCAGATTGGCGTTCATCAACAGCCTGGTTCTACTGGAGGTTTCTTTCTGATCAAAGGGAGTTCTGAGTGATATTGTGCTGCTCAGGATGGGGAATGCTGACAAGATTTGACACACTATGCTGGATTCCTTTGACAACTTTTACTAATTGGCATTTCATAACATACACTATGAATGAACTGTATTTATAATTGGAATGGATTGGCTAACTGCATTCAACTTCGAATATGAATTGTATCTATGATTAGGGTTTCTTGCACAGATGAACTGAATCAAATTAAAATAGACAACTTGACACAGATTGTACTCTTTAGTTTAATTTGTTTCCGTATATTTCACTTGATGGTGAATACAAGTTTTCAATTTTAGACATAAATGACCCGTTTCTGTTGTAAATCTCATGTACCATTTTCTTCTTGGGAGATGTAAAGCGCAATAGACTGAGTGCATCATGTTGCCCCCATCATTTGTCAGAGAGGGACTCAGCGACATCAATCCTCAGTTTAATCACATTTAATCAATCAGTTCTGCGATCGCCTTTAATCTCGTCTTTTTGTCACCCACTTCATTTTGCAGTTGGATTTCATCCACAGACGGTCGACAGTGGAATCATTTATTGTCTGGTTTACAGAAACACGCAGGTTGATGTGCTTTATTTCGAGGGGAGGTGGTGGAGGGCTACTCGTCTCTGAGAGCTGGACGTCTGCTGGTTAAGGAATCAATTTGACTGGACAGCCTTACAAATTGCATAAAGAGACAAACTTGTCCTTGGAGTGAGCCACGATTGATTGATAGCTCAACACACTCGTGCCGTAAATCCTCCCGACAGAGGAGACAAATCAGTCGCCTGCTTTCTGCTCCCCACTATTTACCCACCTCCAATATCTCCCTCTTCGTGCCACAAAATGCCACACGATTCAAACGTACTCAAAACAAATTCCAATTTTTATTCAAACCGAGTGACGGCACACAAACAGGCTTATCTGACACTTTATATGTAAATTTTAGGTGAGGATTGAACGAGGAGGGCGGGGGTTATGTTGCGAGGGTCATGGAAAATTAAAACTGTATACACTGGATTTGTAGATAAACTTTTTCCTGTTTTAGCCGTTTAGGTTAAACCTTGAAAATAGCCTTATGTGCCGCCTGTTAATGCTCGGACTACGTTTTGTGAATGACTCTCAGCTACTATCGTACCAAATTTTAGCTCAGTATCAGTAAAACTGACTGAATCAAGAGTGTTTTTGGAGCAAAAAAAAGCACACGCTTTAAAGCTCAAATTTAACAGCACATAAAAGATAAGACAACTTCTCTTGGGGGTTGTGTTGTGCTAAGAAAATGGCAGTTTTCCCTGGGGATGCCACACCACTGTTTGTTTCTGGGAGAGAGAAAAAAAAAACACTACAGGCATCTTTTCTAAGCACACCCCACTAATCAGAAGTGATCTGTTCGCATGTGCTGTCCACTTTCCCTCGGGAAGGGCTGTAAAAAAAAACAACAACAAAAGAAGGTCCAGTCAGAGACACGGCATGATGGATATAAACATTTATATTAGAAAAAAAGCCAGTACTAGTACGAGGATCAGACATGATCCCAAAACAGTCTGTTGTCAATTATAAACTGCTGTACTGCAAGAAAAAATGCTTCTGCTCAACCCAACTTAATTATAGGAATGTGAAAAATGGCCTGAAGTTGAAATGAAATCAAACAGTTTCAGAATAAGCAAGCAGCTCTATTTTAGGGGAGGGGCACAAGAGGGCAGAGTGCGCTAAGACTCTCCAAGCCTAATAAACATGCGATGGCTGGATGATGCTGTGGGGCCCGGGGCTTGTGTGGGGAAGAGAGTTATGCTCAAGTTGTGTTGCTTTTTTAATTACTGTGGTAGAATGTAGGTGCAAACAAGAAAAACAAAATTAGGAGCAATATCTGTCCAGGATTTGATGCTTTGAGTCATCCAAATGCTGCTGTAAAAGTTCATCTTTCACAACCCCAGTAGACAAAAAGTTCAAACGTTGTGTTGTAAAATGTAAATGAAAGCATAATGCAATGATTTCCTGATCTAAAGAACACACGTTTTATTTACAAGAAATCATATCAAATATTTAAACTAAGAAATAGCTTTTTAAAATTATTTTATTTACGAGGGACAAAAATGTAATCATGTGATCAAATTTGAAACAGGGACGTGTTTAACCCTTAAAAGCATCTCGTCTTCTTTTAACAATAGTCTGTAAACGTTAGTCAAGTCAACTTTATTTATAGAGCACATTTAAAGCAGAACCTGTTATCAAAGTTAGGTTAGGCCCGTCACGATAACAAATTTTGCTGGGCGATTTAATCGTCTCAGAAATTTTAGTGATAAACAATAATTATTGTCAAATTTAAGAAGAAATGTTTGTTAATTTGTTTTGCATGTAGTACTTTTTCGACCACCGGATGGCAGTATAAAACTGTTTGAACCGAAGGATGGATAGTGAGGGCGCGAGCAGCGTGTCTCTTTAAGAAAAATGGGAAAGAGGCCCCTTGACATGACATGGGCTGTCTCTCCTGCTTTTCTTTGGTTCTCAAAATGGCAGACGCTCGGTGTGGTTTGAGCTCTTTAGCATAGCATTTGTCACACAAAGCTTTTAATTAAAAACAATCAGTAAACAAGTTCTCAGCCTTTTTTTTTTGCAGAGAAAAACAACTTTTTAGATGAAGGCACGGGTTTCAACCGTGAATTTTGGAGCTTCGACGAGATGTTAGCTTAGCTCATAGCTTAGCTTCTCAGCTTAGCTGCTTTTAATGATCCAAAAATGCAATTTTGGACAGTTGAAATGGATTTTAAAGAGAAAAAAGAAAGGGAGGGGTCAGCGAAGAGCACTGGAGTTGACCAGTGTCTTCAGTAGAAACAGACACGAAGAAACGATAAAGCCGATAAATGAAAATGAGGTTGATATTTTCATTTATCATGCGATTAATTGATTTATTGTTTATTGCAACAAGCCTAGTAAACGTCCACTGAAAAGTTGTTCTTTAGCACTGGCTTGCTGAAAAATACAAGGCCCTCCCTGAAAAACCTAATCTGGAAACCTTTCTATTCTTTCTGCATTGATGGAACCTTTTCATGTGTGTAAGCTGCCCATACCAGAGGCTCTAATGTAACCCCATACCATCAGAGAGGCAGGCTTTTGAACTGTGTGCTGTTACCAAGCTGGATGGTCCCTCTCATTTCTAGAACTGACATTATGGTGTCCATGGTATGAGAAGACTGTAACGTTTCTGGATTGTTTTCACATAAGAGTACTTCGTTGTGCAGTAGAGCTTTAACCAGCATTTGTGCATTTGTGGAAGTATACTTGAGCCAGTGCAGTGACATCCAGAACAGAATCAGACCTGGTTTTATGCAAGCTTTAATGCCCCCTGAGCACAGAGATTTCTCCATATTTTTTGCTTTTTATGACATAAATAACTACAGATATCAGGATTTTTCGGTTTGCCCAATTTCCTGTTGAGGAACATTAATCTGAAATTGTTCCACTTTTTGAGAGGCAGTTTTTCACAGACTAGTGTGCCTCTGCCAATCTTTACCTCAGAGATTAAGCCT
Source organism: Nematolebias whitei (assembly GCF_014905685.2). NCBI lineage: Eukaryota > Metazoa > Chordata > Actinopteri > Cyprinodontiformes > Rivulidae > Nematolebias > Nematolebias whitei. Next base: position 23,747,311 of record NC_056498.1, on the reverse strand, counting down.
GCCTAACCCAGTCCTATATACTTGTTGCCAATTAACCCTATTAATCTCAAAATGCTCCTTCAGCTGTTTTTTATTCACATCAGTTAAATTTACAGCCTTTTGTTTGCTCCTTATCCAACTTTTCGGGGATGTATTGCTGCCATAAATTCAGAATGTACTTGTTTTTTCCAAAAGACAACAGTTTGAATACTTAGTTTAAACATTTAATATGTGTACTATGTTCCATTTTGAATAAAATATGAGATTTGCAGATTAGCATTTTGCATAACATCCCAACTTTAACCGAATAAAGAGAGAAAATTTGACTTCTTCAGATGTATTCACGTCAACGGCATGCACCCTTCAGCTTTCATGCCGTTAAGGATATGTGTAAATAATTAAGCAGCAGCTGACGTGAATAGCAGGAGAGCAAGAGAAAGGTAGGCAATACAGCCAAAGTAAAACTGAACAACCCCGCTTGCGGCACTTGAAAGCACCCCGACGCCGTCGTAATGAGGTCTTCCCACCAGAAATCACCAGGAGTTTCCCTCCGCTAGGACAAAAGCCACCTTCTTGTAATTAAATCACCGCCTTTGGTGCTGCCTAAATGAAACAGTAACAGTATCCTCTGTCACTTTAATGAGAGGGATAAAAGCTACGCAAGGTTTGGCTATTTATACGTTTTTTGGCACAAATTGGGGACTAAAGGGCAGCAGTCAGATGAATGACAGACCAAGGACAGCTGCGGCATCATCCCTTCATTAAATGATGCAAATGGCCAACTGTGGCCCGAGAAGTTAATTAGCCAGTGAGGGCCTAATCACAGTTTTGGAGCTGTGGTCCTCCCCAGGTAGCACTCTTAACTGAAGAAGGGGAAACAAGCTAAAATTATTGGCTTTGGTCTCTTTGGCTGGTGTATTTAAAATATAAAATTGAATAAAACTATAAAAAAAAAAAAAAAAAAGGCAGATTCATTTCATTTGTATTCAATTAAAAGCATAGCACTCCTTAAAGGAATACATATTCAGCTTTTAGGCCAGAGTTTTAAATTATGATTATGTTGAGAGGGGACAGAGATATGTTTCGCACAAGCTCGTGAAATGTTGTACGTTCGCACGATCAGTTAGCTCTCAGAGTTTGTTAGAGAGGACTTTTAGATACTACACCAAATTTTAGTTCAATATTAGAAAAACTGGTTAAGTTGTAGTGGGTTTTTTTCTTAGCTAATGTGGATTAGCTGAGACAGCCATCTTGAAATAGGATGACTCCGAAAGGTAATCCAGTTAGGTATAAATCAATTGATGACTCTGAGAAATTCATTATAATTCATTCAGTTGTTTATAAGATATTTTGCTAACACAACAAAAAGATACAGTGGCAAAACTGCCTTTCACTATTCAAAAAACTACTGCTCATCCATACTTAGCAAGATTGAACCAACTGTATTTTACAACTAGAAGTTTAAACTTTGAACTTTGACGGGGACTGTCATGTTGTGACCATTTTAAAATTTGGATTACAAAACTAAACTAAAGAGTAATTGACATGTGTGTTTTGGTTCGCACTCGGCTACCACCACACCAAATTTCAGCTTAATATCTCTAGAAATGGCTAATTTATAGTATTTTTCCTTTTTAGCTCTGGCGGCCATCTTGGACATTTGATTTACATTAGGAATGTTTAACAACTCGCTCTCAGCAACAACCAAATTTCAGCTCAATATCTCAAAGAGTGACTGAGTTAGTCAATTTTGAGTTTGCTGAGATAGCTGTGGCAGCCATCTTGAATCAAAATGGCTCCAAACGTCAATCCTTTCTAGATATGCATCTGATGATTACGTTCTGTGAGTTTCAAACAATCCAAGCTGTTTGTGAACTGTGACAGACTGTTTACGCGTTCCATTAGGCGTTTTGTCTAAGAAAAACGATGTCTTTGTTGCAAATTACATCGCCATGGTAACTCGCAATGCCAATAAAAGTAATAGCACACGTCACGGCGCCGAGCTGGTTGTTTGAATGTAACATTTGTAGGGGTACACATTGTGGTTCGGGCCGCATTAAAGTTGATAGAAGAGCAAGATTCTTTTCAGGTGGATAATACTTTACACAAAGTGACTGCAGTTTTTGAACATAGCATCGTCCAAGATTGAAAGTGTAGATGGGGCAGTGGTGGCTACAAAAATAAACTTCATCATGAGTTGAATGATGCATAAAGGGTGGGAGTTTGAACATATGTAGAACATTGAACAGTGAAGTACTTAAAATCTTGAAGTCAGAGAACAGAAGCACATGTCCGCTGTTAGTTCAAGACAAAAGTGGGAGTGCTCAAAGTGATGCAAACATACTCTGAGATGAGACACTTGAATGCCTTAAGCAGCCTGAAGTAAACGAGAAAAGCTTCTGCATGCATATAAAGTAGGTGCTTGAAATTAAAATCCACCCAGTTCCTGTTGTGTAATCCACCAATCAGCCAGCCGGAGACCCTCACAGAGGATGAACCTTTACACAATGAAAGAAAAACAGAAAAAGTCAAGTTGATGATATCATGCTATAAACAGGGATGACTTTTTTTTTTCTTCTTACAACTAAAGAGGGAGGGATTATCGATTTCCAAAGGTGCTTTAGAGTGACACTGGCTGTCACAATGAGGCCCTGAGGTAAGGTGACCACATCTCTGCTCTATGTGATAAATCATACATGTCATCAGGTGCAGAGGACGCATCATCTCGGCCTCATCTTGGCTGGACCACAGACTCACACCACCCTTTATACAATGGGAGGGGTTTTTAATTTTGAGCTGCTTCATTTAGTAATAAAGTGCAGCCAACACATATTACCACAATTACCAGTGAGACAAAAAAAAAAAAAAAAAAAAGACAAAGGTGCTTCTACACAAACTGCCAACAAAAATGTAGCAATAAAATGTAGCATTCCTTGAAGAATGCGTATAGCTCAATATTTCACATAATAATGTTGTTGTGGGAGTTCCAGACACTTCTTTCCTGAGGTCACTAGATGGTGCCAGACGACCACACCTGAGACCAATCTCCTTGATGAGACGCCCAGTGTATAAAAGGTAGCTGATGACTCTTCTTCAATGCTGGAGCATTGCCTTGCCAATGGTTCATGCTTCTAGCCATTTAATGTATATTTCTAGTGACCTAAGTTTACTTACGTGTACCTTTTGCCATTTCCAGTGAACATCCTGAGGCCTACCTGTTCTTAGGTTGTTTTCACACCTGATAGTCCGGTAGACTCGGTTCGACTGGGGACCAATATTCATAGCATTTTGTTTACATTTGAGCTGGTGCGTTTGCATTCACACTGCACTGTGCAGTCGAGCCAACCTGTTTGAACCAACATGTTCCCCCACTCGCCTGTGGGGGCGCTGCACCAAGAACTACTGAAAGAAACGACACAAAAAACCTCTGAAGACACTTCTTCTTCTTCTACTGGAAATAAAAACAAAAACAGAGTGGCATCAAGTTTTAGCAGTTTTAGGAGTTCTATCTTGTCATTTTTCAACAATGGACTCAGCATGAGCAGAAGATGAGACAGAAGACCATGGAGAATGTTGTTTTTCACACAAGGCAGCTGACGGCTCCATATAAGGTAAGAGAAATGCATGTTTGTTTGCCCTGCACTGTACTCCACTTCTTGCTTGTGGAGCGGGGCCTGTCTGTTTGCATTCACACTGTACTCGAACCGCGCTGGAGTTCTCTTCTACCGGACCAAGACCTAGGTTTTAGCCCGGGCCAGAGTTCACCTTTTTGTTTCGTGACAGAGTTCGATGGCGCGTTCACACCTCCCCAAACAAACCGGACTTCCTAAGAAAACTAGCTAGAGTTCGATTAAAGCGGACTAAACAGGGCTGATGTGAATGCACCCTTAGACTCCCTGTGTAATTCTGGAAACCTCATCATGACCTTCCCAGCTATCTTCCTTGCCCTCCAACCACTCGCACACCAGTGACTACTTTCCATGCTGGATTACCATAGCTCTCACAGGATTATTGAAACCAGTGATTCTTCTAACATCATTCAGTGACCGGTAAGAACCAGAGGACAATAAAATCAATATATATTCCTGCTGAACTTCAGTGCTGACCCTTCTCCTTGCTCCCCAGGGTTCCTGATAACTTCCTGTGATTTATTCACTGTAAATAAAAGCACTGAACTTGCCTTCCTGTGTCGTGTTGTTAATATTCAGTCCTTTCACTTTGGTTTTCAGTCCTTATGACGTTTTTTTTTTTTATCTGTGCAATCTGTTTTACCATGTGCTACCATAAACATTTAGCCACAATATTAAAATTAAAATTAATTAATTAATTTAATTAAGTGCTTGCATACACATGCACAGACATTGGGCAACTACATGATATTTAAAGGCAGTGTGTTAAAAATCGAAGGAAGAGCTGTCATTCAAGAAGATCCAACATTGGCTAACCCATTAAATCCACACACATGCACATACACATATGTTCTTGTAAACTTAGGTTTTGGGGACTATGCATTGACTTCCATTCATTCTCTATAGGCTAACCCTTACCCTAAACCTAACCTGATAATTAACCGAGAATGAACTAACTGAGAATCTTCACCAGCTAAATCTAACTATAACTAGTACATGCCTGCAAGTGGCCCTCACCCCGATAGTCGCTAAATGCTTCGAAAAACTGGTCATGACTCACATCAAAACAACCATCAACATCAACGAGGACCCTCATCAGTACGCATACCGTGAGAACCGATCAACAGAGGATGCAATCTCCTCTGTGGTCCACACTGCGCTCAACCACCTGGAGCAGAAAAACTCTTACGTCCGTATGCTCTTTGTGGACTTCACATCCGCCTTCAACACCATGATCCCCCAAACCCTGATGGACAAACTATCCACACTAGGACTAAGCCCCTCCATCTGCAACTGGGTACTAGACTTTTTAACAAACAGACCACAGTTAGTGAGGATCCACAACCTCTCCTCCTCCACCATAACCCTCAGCACTGGCTCTCCTCAGGGATGTGTGTTGAGCCCCCTTCTGTTTACTCTGCTCACATATGATTGTGCAGCTACCCATCCAGGCTGTCACATTGTAAAGTTTGCAGATGATACAGCGGTGGTGGGATGCATCACAAACAATGATGAGTCCAGCTACAGGCAAGAGGTGGAACACCTGGAGAGCTGGTGCAGAGAGAATAACCTTCACATCAATGTGAAGAAGACAAAGGAGATGATTGTGGACTTCAGAAGGAACAAAAACACCTACACCCCCCTGAACATAAGAGGATCTGCGGTGGAAGTGGTCTCCAGCTACAAGTACTTGGGTGTACACATGAATGACAACCTCAGCTGGAGCAACAACACCACCAGCCTGATCAAGAAAGCTCATCAGAGACTCTACTTCCTCAGACGGCTGAGGCGAGCTGGTCTGGGAAGCTCAGTCCTCACCTCCTTCTACAGGTGTGCAGTGGAGAGCATCCTGTGCTCCAGCATCAATGTGTGGCATGGAGGCTGCACAGCTGCAGAAAGAAAAGCTTTGCAGAGAGCGGTGAAGGCTGCACAGAAATCTGTTGGAATCAGTCTCCCCACCATCACAGACATCTACACCTCCAGATGCAGGAAGAGAGCCACCTGCATCATGAAGGACCCCACCCACCCAGCACACACACTTTTTGCCCCACTCCCCTCAGGAAGGAGGTTAAGGAGCATTAAGTGTAGAACCACTAGACTGAGGAACAGCTTCTACCCTGAGGCTGTTAGACTCATGAATCTCTAACTAGAATAATCACTGTGAAAAACCATATCATGTTGCTGCTGATCTGTTTCATGTTGCTGCTGATCTGTTTCAATGTTGATGTGTTCATGCGTGCACATCTGCTCACAGACTCATGTTCATGTTTGTGCTGATGTTCAATGTTTTATGTTATGAGTGCTTAGTGTATATTTAGTTGATGTTTTTCTTAGTTCATATCTTAGATGTTATTACTGTTTTTCTTATACATTTTATTGTCGGATGTAACTGGGACCCCGTGTACATAATTTCGCTCCACCACATGTACCACATGAGGTGCGAATGACAATAAAGAAACTCTGACTCTGACTCTAACCCTAACCCATCCGCAATTCACACCTTAGTCCTAAACATAACCTTAACCCCCTCAATGAGACTTCTCCTTATGGGGACCTGGTTTTGGTCCCCATAAAGAGCAGTTGGGTCCCACAGTGATGTTTTGCAAAATTGGTCCCTACAAGGTAACCTGAAACAAGAACACACACACACACACACAACTAAAGAAAAGAAAAACTATACAAAATCCATGCAGATTAACGGAGCCATTAAGTGAGTGTCGGTGGAGTTTTGTTGTTCGATTCCAGGGATAATTGACTGATTCGCGTGTTGTTAGAGGTGGAATAACGACTTCATGTCAACACGTTGATGTGACACAGCCTGCTGGCATCCTGACTTACAGACAGGAAGTGCAGAGGTGGCTGATAGCACACAATGAAAACTCAGCCTTTGTCTCTTTTTTTGTTTGTTTTATTTTGCCGTCTATAAACTACCTTTTTAAAGACGACTTTCAGTTTATTAAGCATCGTAACAATGGGTATGTTTACATGGACATAAGTAACCGGATCAAATGGCCGGTCGGAATAAAAGTGTGTCATGTAAACACTCCGTTCGGGTTATTTTTTGTGTATTCGGCGCAATCCGATATAATTTGTGATCAGAACGAAATGGGTGTTTTACACCGATCCGAAACCCAATCGGTGCGCATGTAAACGCTTGATCTGTTCGTTTTTATCTGATCGTGAAAAACTGACCTGACTGCGCATGTGCGACTTTGCCATTTCCGCCTGGCTAATGCTAATAATATTAGCATGTCAGGGAAGCAAAACTGGTCGGTGAGCGACAACATTTCTACTAGAAATTTTGAAAGAGCTCAAAATGATTTCTATTACCTGTAGCTCAGTGAGGGAGTGCAGTAACGTCTCCACCATCATTAAAACCTGTCGCGGGTCCATTTTGGGTGCTCAAGTTTGTTTACGTTCACCCGGAAGTAGAACTTCTTCCTCGGTGTTTTTTTTAAGGAGAGTTTACCACTCTGCGCATGTCAGTACTGCTGTTCAGAACAAAGCCCGCTGCATGTAAACGCTTGTCATGAACAGATTGTGCCCATGTAAACAACACATTTGAATTATTCAAACAGAACACATTTCAATCCGGTCAAAGAATTCTGCGCATGTAAACATAGCTACTAAGCAATAAATAATAAAATGATGGCTCGAGTAAACAATGATGCAACTATCAGGTTCTTTGGGTAAATAGCACTTTGAAAAATCACTTTTTTTGGAAGCAAAAATGCTCTTAATTCTATTGGCATATTTTGTAGATGAGAGAAGAAAAGAAGTTAAAAAAAAGTGTTTGTCTTTGTGACAGACATCCGATCTCAAAATGTTGACCATTATCCAGATCACATGCTGCACACGGCCACAAGGACAGCTTTTACTAATTCAAAGTTTTTCTTTACTTGAGTTTTTACGGCTGATGATTCAACTGATGGCCTTTTCATCCAACATTCCCACACATCTTTGCAGGCAGGTTGCCATGTTCTCAAGTCTAGACCAATCAATGAGCGAATCTGTTACAGAGGCATTAGAGGCAACACCACAGAGGAGTAGCAGTCCATTTCTGGAAACGTTCCTGCTGTGTGACACAGCAGTTCGCAGCTGTTTCAGAAATACCCCATGACCCCAGAAAAGTAAAGGCAGGGGGAAAAATGGCAGATTGTCAAAGTGAAAATTCATGATTTAATTCTCTATCATGGATTTATGAGAAAATACAAGGCAGGAAAAGGTCCCTAAAATGCCAAATCACTCTTGAGTGAAGGACCCCTCCCCGACTGTAAGTTTTATTATGCCAAGAGGTGGCCGCGAAGTGGAGGAAAGGACACTGATGCAGAGAATGCAAAACGACTTTTAATTATTCTTGGGAAAAGAGCAGAAGCCCTTGGCTTGTTTACCACTTTACAGGAAACAGCTTATGATTGCTTTGTAATTATCTCCTTGATAATGTAAAATGTACCCCTCCACACACACATAAACACACAGACACGCACCTTTTTTTTCTGTCCACTCCTCCCCATAGAAAGCCACGCAAAAGTGATCAAGCATTCATCATTTAGCCCAAATGTTTAAACTTTTTCTTGAGGGAGGGTTAATAGATTATGGGTAATGAAGCAGCTCAGGTAGTAACACAAATAGGACTTTTTTTGTAAGAGACGCAGACCTGTGTTGCGATAATCAGTCTTTCTTTTGTCTCGTGATAAGCTGAGAGCCTAACCTTCATCCAAAGAGCACATCATTTCCCCTCTGTGAGGCTTAATGAGACATTAGCCGTACTAACAAATGGCGCACGAGAAAGTGAAAGTGACTTTCCAGGTAAGGGCTGTTTGCCTGACCATAATCAGTCCCTGAGTGCGGCTAAAGGATGGAAACATCTCGGAGTATCCGTCTCAACAGCTCACTGTGGCTTTTCATGATGGGCCTCTCTGGGCCTATTGAGCTCTACGTAATGTTTTAATTTTTCTCGAACAAAGCAGGTAAAAGGTTTGTGTTGTCAGCTAGTCTGCTGCGATACAGCCAGAGCCAATTGTAGCTTGTTCTTGTATTATAAATGTAATGAAATCAAAGCGCAATTGTTTTTTCACGTGATGCATTTAAATCTCACCTCGGGTCGCCTTAAGGTGGTTTTTGTACATGCGTGCATTGAAGTCACCGTTTTTTGAGTTTCACAGAGTGGTTTGGAGATATGGGACTGAAGGCGCGGCGGCGGACGGATCAAGGAGGAAGTGGCGAGGCCGTGTTGCCCCAACCCCCCCACCGCCGGGCCTCCCAGCTCAATTAGCTCAGCTCATCCCAGCTTTCTGCTGATGGGGAGGGAGGAGAAAAAAATCTGCGACACCGCGCTGTACCGTGGAGTCCTGGGAGTCTGGCCTGTTAGTGAGTGAATGAGTGGTGTACATTATGTGTCTGTTCGGGCCTCAGATGCAGATTTTGCATTTGTGCATCCGGTAGTGTGTCTCGACTTCGTGTGGGCTGTAGACGGGAGCCCCATCGCGCTCTCTGTATCAAACACCTGAACCAATTAGGCTGCGCTCGGAAAATAAAATCCCTGAAGTCACTTGCTGTAATGTCATAAGGAGCCATGTTAAACACGAGCAAGGAGAGGAGTTTATGTGAACCAAAAAAACTGGAGAGAAACCAATCCTAAATACTCAGAGATATGACTCCTACTATTAAAAGTAGGATTATCAAAATACAACAGTTTCAAACTCTATGTAATGTTAAGGAAAGTACTCTAAACCAAGAACATTTTTGATACTCGGATAATAAAATGTTGGACAGTCAGTATGTTCCACTGATAAAAAGGTTGATACTGTCAAACTTTCTATACTCAATACAATTTTTGATACTGATCAACAGTAGGAATGCGCAATATAAACGGTACACGGTAGAAACGATAGAAATTTAGCATACGATAGAGATCTGTCTTCTACTGGCTAACCGCAGTAATGCTGTGTCTGAAGTAAAAACAGAGTTGTCAGTTTAATTGTTACTTTTTTTAGTTGAAAACTGTGCGTAAGTGGCATTAAAGTATTTTCTTCGAGAGCTAAGTAGCGAAGCTACAAGCTAACTACAGCCGGCTTGCCGTAGTGTTGCCGTATTCTGACGCATGCACAAAATGCTGTGTTCCGTCAAGTTTTTTTTTTCCATCGAAAGTTAAAGTAAGTGTTGATCATCTTTAGAGAAACCTGCTCTCTGATCTGTGATAAGAACACTGTGTTGTGTGATTTTACTGCGAGACCCTCTGGTCAAAGCCACAGACTCATTTTGTGTCAGCTCTCCTTAAAGCAGAAGGAGGCGCCCACTAGAGGTTTGGAGGGTGAAGTGTTTCAGTGTAAAATGCTGCTCTGTTGCTGTTCATTTCTTAAGTAAGACTGGAAACTGTTAAGAGTAAACTTTTTTTTTTTTAAACATATGGCTAAAACTACATTTGATATCTTTTGCACTACAAGAAAGAAGCCTAATACTTGATTTGTTTCTTATTTAAAAACTCTCTGGACCTAGTAGTGGAATTTTCTTAATTCAAAATATATGATGGCAAAAGGACACCCTACGCTTTTTTAACAAGTTTTATACCAAAAACATATTGTGATATATATCGTTATCGCCACCCTTCACAATACATATCGTGATATGAATTTTATGCCATATCGCACATTCCTAATCAACATTGTTAATACTTAGATACATTCATGACTCAAAACCATTTTTAAACCTAATATGATTTTTGATTTTGATGCAACATAGTTCAGTCAGGTCATCTAGACAGTTTCTATTTTTTTTTTGTTAAAACATTTCGTCCTTCATCCAAAGGACTTCATCAGTCCGAGGAGCCACAACAAACTGAGTCCCACAAGCAGCATACTCTCATAGTTTGTTGGTGATAAGATGAAATCCTTTGGATGAAGGACAAACATATAAAAAAAAAAGGTCCAGATGACCTGACTGAACTTTGTTGGATTTTTTACCTGGATTATTGCGCATGAACTTAGATGTTTTGAACCACTTTGGCATGGCTGCCTCAGAGGAGTCGACAGGGGAGAGGGCGGGCCCCAGAAACTCTCTTATCACTAGGAAACTGGTTGTTCTACTATGGGAGTGTGCTGCTTGTGGGACTGAGTTTGTTTGTGGCTCCTCGGACTGATGAAGTCCTTTGGATGAAGGACGAAACATCTCAACAGAAAAAAAAAAAAGTGTCCAAATGACCTGACTGAACTTTGTTGGATTTTGTTCCCTGGATTATTGATCATGAACTTCGATATTTCATATTGATGCTTTATTATAATTTTCAGGATCAATCACATTTTTAAACATAACATTTTGGATACAGGAACATTTTTGGAATAAATTTCGAGCAAATAGTCAAAAAGGAAAACCAGAAATATACAAAAAAAAAAAAAACCAAAGAATATTTTTTTATACTCCTGTGGCAACTGCATCACCCTAAGAGCATTTAGAGACTTCAACGTTCTCCAAACTATAAAAGCACTGTAGCATGGTCTGCATATGAGATGTAGTACATAAATCATTGAGCCCTTGGATGTGCTTTCATGATGTCCTAAAGAAATAGAAAAACAAGCCAAGGTCTGAAGGAGGCAGTTCATTGTTAGATGGAAGCTGGGACTCTCTGAGAGACAAGATGCACGTGCATGTCTCAAAGGCAAAGTGAGATGGAAAACAGCACTCAGTGTTGGTAAGTCAAACTGCTTGGCCAGCACAACTCAAGGCCAAAACCTATTTAATCACATAATATCATAGGGGAGAGAAAAAAATTCACAAACTACAAGACTGCCACCTCTGCATCCAAAGACACTTTATGATGCAAAAACTTGTAAACTGCTGAAATTTTTCCCAAAAAATTAACACCCCCCCCCCCCCCCCCCCCACACACACACACACAGGTTGCCTTAAAATCCAGTCAAGGCTGCTGCAGTGCGCCAAGCTGAACAAACAGAGTAAATACTCAGATAATGTTGATGATGGCGTCGTAGGCGAAACGAAAAGATGAAGGTCAGTAATTGGGGAGAAGGTGGGGAGGTAGATGCACGGCGTGGTTTGTTTTTTCTCCTGGCATGGGTCCACGTGGGCGCGTGCAGCAGGCTCCGGGGCGGTGTAGGAGCACGTCTGTGCAGAGGTTAAGAAAAGCAATTAATCGGCAGCAGAGATAATCAAAGGAACCTCCTCCTCCAGACACATCGGCGAAGCAGGGGGTGTGTGGGGGGGGGAGTGAGAGCAATCGAGGCAGAGAAAAGTGCGAGGAGAGAAGCAAAAAAGACGAGCAGAGCGAAGATGAGGGGGGAACACTTGTTTACGGGTGATGCTGGTGCGATCAAAAGCGCCGGGGTTTGGCTCTGCCACCGGGGCCCTCCGTTTCAGGTGGAAACGATAACGCTTCAGAAGTACAATTCAATGTTTGCGCGAGTGCTTTTACCTCCCGGTGAGAAGGCAAGGAGTTTGTTCACAGTCTAAGCTGCCTTTCCTTTCATGTCTGATTTTGCGAGGGATCAACAGATTGTCAGTGGCGAGGAAGACATTTTCCCACACATAATCAAAGAATGTCGTCTGGTGCGCTTGAGCTCCAAGACGTTGATTCAGACAGCACGGAGCAAGATGGCTACAAACAAGACGAGAATCTCTGGAAACTCCATTTGTGATTCAATTCATTTAGCTGTGAAACAAGCCACTTACAGGGGTTCAAAAAAATTAAACCAGACGGATCAAACCTCGAGTTTTCTCCTCTTTGGTTTAATTTAAAACATCGTTCTCAAAGGAAATGCAAAAATTAGTTCCTTGCTGCATTTTTTTTTATATATATATATTCTGCCTGATATACTTTACAGTCCTCAGAGTAATCAAATCTTGTTGCTCCCTCTGGTGGTTCACATTTCCCTGTGGAGATGAAATCAAGTTGGCTTTAAAATACAAAACAAGTCCACCACCTGTCACAGCTTTAAAACTTATCATGAACACAGAGCAGTGATGAGTACATGTACAACATCACACATTTGTACACTAAAATATCTGTTTGCACATAAATATAAAGTACTATGCTGCTATCAATACAACTTTCAATACATTACCATTTATTGCATTTCAATGCCTAACAAAAGTATTTAGTTACTTTTCTTCTATTCCTCAGTATTCCTTAAAAGACTGAAACACATTTAATTTGTTGTTTTGCTAATAAAGAGTTTCTATCTTAAAGTAGTACTGAACATAATTTGTCACGCCTTCAAATTTATTTTAAGGTATTTTTGTTTCCAACAAAGTTATGTCAGGTCATCTAGACGTTTTTTTTTTTTTTTTTTGAGAAGTTTCCTCCTACATCCAAAGGACTTCATCAATCCAATGAACCACATTTGTGGCTTCTCAGATTGTTGAAGTCCAGTTTTTCCCTCATCATTATACAAGCGGGGTGACCCACCCCATCAACAGAAGCTGTTGGAACAAGCTGCGCTCAGACACGTCTCCCTCCCCCATCAACAAAAATCATGGATGAGATGAGCACCCCGCCATGGCAAGTTAACTAAGGGAAACACTGAAGTCCTTTGGATTGGTGTCTTCATTGTGTTGTGATTTTCTTATTTCTCCACCCGAGTTCTGTAGTAACCGCTTCAATCCTGCAGATATCAGTCAAATCATTGCACATTAAATACGACAATGGCACCTTTAAGTTTATGAATATTTAATAAATAAAGTAACACAGAAGTAATAATGTTGTCACAGATTCACAAGTATAAACAGTGGGTTAGTTAAATGCAGTCGTTATTTTAACATATTAAAATGGATGCATCTCTTAATCTGAAACAATACAACCTGCTTTTATCTTTCTCCTCCAAACTGCTCCTGGCTGGCTGCTGCGTCCCTCTCTCACACACACACACGAGGAGACGACTCTTCACTTCTCTTTGTCTCAGAGAAACAGGGGCGTTCCTTCACACAGAATAACTAACTTTTTAGCGCGCTTTGAGTCTGTCTGCGTTCTGATTGGTCAGTAGCAAAAGTGGTTTACATCGTGTTACATTATATAAACAGGAAATGAAGAGCCTCTTCAAAGTAAAACAGGAAATGGGTCAATTTCAAAATAAAATAAGAATTAGGAGTCAGATTCTAAAAGGAACAAATATTATTCCACAACAATTGTCAAATTGATTAAGTCCTTTGGATGAAGGACGAAACATCTCAACAAAAGAAAAAAGAAACTGTCCAGATGACCTGACTGAACTTTGTTGGATTTTTTTACCTGGATTATTGAGCATGAAACTTGATGTTTTGAACCACTTTGGCTATGGCTGCCACAGAGTAGTCAACGGGGGAGAGGGCGGGCAGGTCCCAGAAACCATCTTATCACCAGCAAACTGGTTGGTCCACTATGGGAGTGTGCTCCTTGTGGGAATGAGTTAGTTTGTGGCTCCTAGGATTAATGAAGTCCTTTGGATGAATGACGAAACGTCTAAAGTAAAATTGTCCAGATGACCTGACTGAACATTGTTGGATTTTTTTCCTGGAATATTGAACACGACCTTTGATGGGATTTTTGTTTATTTTTGCATTTTCATTTTTACAAATTTACTAATCCAAGCCAGATAACTTGAACTAGTGTGTACACATTACAAAGAACATAGAAAATATTTTTAATATTGTAAGTAGAATTATTTAGCTTAAACAAAGTCCATGCACAATAATCCAGGTGTAAAATCCAACATTTTTCAGTCAGGCCATCTGGACAGTTTCTTTTTTTGTGCTGAAACGTTTCGCCTTCGATCCGGAAGGCTTCATCAGTCAAGGAAACACACAACAAAACTGATTCTTCCTCCAACAGCTTACTCCAAAGTGGAACAAACCAGTTCTGCTTGTGATTAGATGGTCTCTTTGGTACGCCCCTCCTCCATTGCCGGCCCTCTTTGTTGTTGACAGTCTTGTCCAACTGGTTGAAAACAACAAAGTCCATGCTCAATAATCAAGAATTATTTAGCTTGTTAGCTGAAAATCCAAGTAACACTGACATGTCATCCTAGCCATGCAATTATATTTAATAGAAAGTTACTGCCCCGGTAGTAAATGTCATTGGCTAGCTAGTACTTACCAGCTAATAAATTCCATTCAGTGTTGCCAGATCTCACAATAGAAACAAGCAACCAGCTCTTTGAAAACAAGCCCAAAACAAGTCCAACTGGCAACCCACCACATTGTGAAAAACAGAGGCTGTTTTTAAACAGTATAAACATACATTTATTATGGCATTACACATAAACAACAGCAAAATTATGCAAAACACTTTGAATAACATACTTTTAAGCTCTGATTAAACAAAATAAAATTTGCATATGTAATGTTTTCTATTTCTATTGTTAAAAACAAAACATCCAGACATCTGCGTGTGAGTGGAGCCCCCTAGTGGTCGACCACGGTATGAGTGTTTGTTTGGGTGTGCGCCTGTCACCTCGCCAACTTGGGCAGGGGCGATAAACTGGAAACGGGGGCGTGGAAGAGACAAACTACCTACTACCACTCGTCTTTTGCTTTATTGTGCGGAGCTGGGAGATAATAAACTAGTTTCACTCAGAAAGAAAGTCAAGCCCAAATAAGCAACTTCATGTTCAAAACAAGCCCAAAAAAAACACAACCTGCGACTCACAAGATTTGCAAGCGACTTTAGAAAAAAACAAGCCAAAAGTTGCTTATTATAAGCAGAGTTGGCAACTATGATTACATTAGCAAGAAGGTTACTGCTTGGCTAGTAAGATCATTGACTAGCCAGTACCTATTTGGCTAATAAATTAGATATCAAGTTGATTGAATCTGTATGTGTCATATGTATAATGTATTCACTTTAAAATTAGTTTACATCAAGTTTTAATCAGATGTTTTGGGTTTTTTTTTAAGTCTAAAATTACGGTTTAGCCAGCATCAACCTATCTTACATGTATTCTGTGCCAAACTCCTGCAGATCCTGGCAGCTAACGGTTTGAATAACCAATGCAGTCACTCAAATATAGTTTGTTATTATTATTACTACATCAAAAAGAACAATCGATCAAATTAAACTTTTATCTTAAGGTTTGTGAGCTGTGCTGTTCATGAATTATCTCCATAGGAAGTCAGCAGTGAAAACTCAGTTTCGTTGCTCTGCAGTTTGATGCAAATCATTTTCTGTTTGGATTCAAAGATGATGGTGATTTATCACCCGACTAGGAACAAGCTAGTTTTGTTTGCGAAATTGCCGATTTAAATTTTTTATTTTTTTTTTGGACCCGAGTTATATTGAGAATTCCAGACAAATAAAAAGGGGAATCCTTAAGATTCAGAACGACACCAAACATTATACAAAGGGATTTCCTAGCGATACAGCAAGCAACATAGAAAAATTATGGATTTAAAAGGAAATTAAAAAAGATTAATAAGAAATGGATTATTTCTGAAGACATACTTGTTAGCAAACCTAGATTTAAAGGTAGATTATATTTTATTTTTGATACCGGGATTGTTAGATTGTGTCTTATTGTTAGATACCAGCAAAAATCGGAACTTTCACGTTTCTTTACAATGTAGCCAGTGCTCATTCTGACTCCTTTTACAGCACAGGTCCCAGTAGAGTTTTTGCAGTGACAAGGGGATTACAGAAAAACTATTAGCTCTCAGCTATGTCCCGTTTTTGCAGTTTCATTAGGCTGGGCACTTGTCTTCCACTTGTCTGCCTCCCTCATTTCTTGTAAAGGGATGTACAGAAAGTCAGTCAAACAGCAACTAAAGACCTTTAAAAAAAAACTACTGATCACAAACATTTTAAGAGTCTATGAAAATGTGGTTCTTTTGTAAGAAAGCATAAAAAATGAAGGGTAATTAATCACTTTTGCACATAACTGTAAATTTAAACAAAAGTCAGTGCAACCAGAAACAAAATAAAGCTGATAAGTTTACAGCGTGTTAAAATCTCACAGTAGAAAACCCTGACAGACGGGGAGCAGGTCAGCAGTGACTAAGTGACGCTGCTTTCACAAAGTCTTGATTAGATAATTCTCCATCCATATCTTGGCAATATGCTGCTGCAAAGGAACAACGCGCTTCTCATTACACCGCTGACAGGCGCCACAGCTGTGGGTTGCTGTCAAAAGCAAGATGTTCAGCAGAAGCTCACTTGTTGATTAAAAAAAAAACAGGAGAGTAAAAATAAAAGGTGCCGACTTCGATACTTGGATGTAGTCCTTGGGGGTAGTCGAAGGAAATGGATGTACTTCTAAATTTGCAGAGTTGATTGGGAACTGAAACTCTGACAATGAGTGAATTAATGGAAACTAGAGTTAGGTAGCAGAGCACTAAAAATGAATGTCCCCAAAAATGTGTGTTCAAGGATTTCACCCAAGTACAGCTCCAAGATACTTGTCAGCCTTCTCAATAACATTATGAGTAGGAGGCTCAGAGTAAGAGGCTGGAGTCATTTCCCAACATCAACACATAACGCTGAAAATGTTGGTGAACACAGATCATGGATGAAAATATCTTACCAGGTATCATACCAGGTTGTTTAGTTCAAGGTTTTTTTTTGTTGTTGTTTAAAAACTCTACACTACAGTTTGTTTTTAAATTGATAAAATATTCATTTTACCGTAATTTTAAAAAAGTGTATTTCCCTCTGTTAGTCTGCCCTCTGGGTCAACATCCACATCCTCCTCTATTCTCCAGAGCTCAGAACTGATGCTTGGTTCTGTTGGTCCAGTCAGAGGGGTTCTGGACCCCATCCTCTGTACAGAACCAGACCTCTTAGTGGAGCTTGGTCCGTTCTCCATCTTCAAAAATAATCATGACAACCCTCTTCATCAACAAAGTCCTCACTGTCTGACTCAGACTGTTTTTCTCCTTCATGATCCTCTCCTCTGTCTGAGAGGTTCTGGCTCAGCGGTTCCATTCTCCTCTGGGTCTGCAGCTGCGCCAACCTCACATTCAAAAATCCTCTCATTGTTTTGACTCAAACACACTAAACACACTAAACAACAACCTAACTATAAAACCCAAACTCGCTAGATATCACAAATCTCTCAAACCTCATGACTCACTCCTGCTGTGATTTATCGTGCCAAACTCCATTCCACTTCCGCCTCTTTTTATTCTTCTTCTTGTAGAATTTGTGTCACTTTACAAATAACTTTGAGCCTTCGTCAGAAAGGAGGGAGGAGGTTGTTTATCTGTTCAGCAGGGGTGGGAGGTGAAAGCGGAAGGTAATGGGGGTGTCTTCTTTCTGAGACTGCCCATCTTTGCTACAGCCTCTCGCTCGAACACGTTTCAGATATGACAATGATTTTCAGAAAAAGATGTGCCATGGTTTATTTATCATAACCCTGGTACACAATTTCGTTCCACCACATGTACCACATGCGATGAGAGTGAAAGAACCTTGACCTTAAAATAGCCTATCAACACGATTTAAAAACTATTGTGTTGTTTGAAATTTGTACTTTTGACAAATTAAAATGAAGGCTCTGAGAAGCTGTGACTTTCCTGCTACAGTGACTGTGATGTGTCGGCCATGTGACGCCAAAGGGGGAAAAATCATCAGTCAGAGTAGGCGGCGCCAGACACTTGAGTAGGCAGCAAAATCACTGCTTGTCGCCTGTTATTGAGAAGACAGACTTGTGTGAAAATGTTTACTTTTTACAATGTTTAAAATGAATAATTCCCATTATTATGCTATTGTTGCAATAATACCTTGGCCACTCTCATTTTTAACAAAACAAAAGTAGTTTAAGAATTTTTAATTTAAATGAAAGATCAGATCAAGTATTGCTTAGGCTACATTCTTGCTGCAGGTTGTAACGATATATTTTGATTTTTTTTGCACAATTCTGATTTTTATGTGAGGTCATTAACATTTTAATTTAAACATGACCGTTGCCAAACTCCAGTGTGAATGGTCTTCGATCCTGAAGTGACCCGCAGAAGAAGTGATGTTGCATGCAGCATGGTGTATTTCCAGAAGTAAATACAGTTGCTCCACTGCTCAGATTATCAAGTTTTCATTAGCCATGAGAATAGCTTTAGTGACGGGAGACGAGAGTTCAGCATCATTCAAAATTCAAATTCAAAAATACTTTATTAATCCCAGAGGGAAATTATATGTCATTCTTTGTTGAAATCAGGTCTCTCTTGTAAATGAGTCCTCGAGGCTCAATGGGATTTACCTGTATAAATAAAGGTTGATTGATTGATTGATTGATTGATATGTTGTGGTAACTCATCATCCTGGTTTCATTAAAGAGTTGTTTTAGATGCTGATGGCTGTGGACAGGAAAGTATCACGGTACTTCCTTCGATTTGATTTTAGACGAATTTTCACTGAAACCAAGAGCAAGTAAATAAATATTTTGGATGCTGTTAAAAATATGAAAAATATAGAAAATTACCCAAAATTTAAATCGGCATCCTAGACTATTTCAAAATAACGCGTAAATTGGAGTTGGCAAAAAAAATAAACTGATTCATCTCCAATTGAAATTTTATTAAACTGAAGCTTATTTTTAAGCATTTTTGATTTGTAATTATTTGAAAGCATCACTAAAACACAAAGGAATACATTTTTAATTTTCAATCTTAAGACCTTCTGTGGTTTTCTCTGATAAAGTTAATTAATATATGACTTCTCAGTCTGTCAGCGCTTATTTTTTTTACACAAATGCAACTAATGCTAAACTTTTCAATTCCAGCAGGACATTTGTAATAATACCTGTTAATATGAAATGGCCTGCCCACGGGCCATCACAACGTCTTTCTGGTTAGCTGGTTAGGTGCTTCTAATTTAAATACCACCCTCCTCTTTTGATTGACACCTCATTTGACCAACTGGATCAATATATAGTCTCTCCAGAACCAATAATATCAAGATAATCAAGTGGCCTGACAGTGGACACAAACACTCTTTTACATACAGAACTGACCAATCAGCTCTGACGTCTGTTCTGACAATGCAGACGTTTAGCCAATCAAATTCCCGTAACGTGGATATGCGATGTTAGCGGGCAAAATCTAAAATGTAAGTAGGAAATGAATTCTGGAATTATGTTTCAGTCTGAGCCAGTGTGCATGCCATCATATTTGTTGGCAAAAAAATCCTTTGTTTTAAGGTTTATTTTCAACTAAAAGATGTTGAAACGTACTGTAAAAAGAAAATATAGCTCTTATATAAGGTGGCTGAACGGTTTAAGAGAAGGAAGAGTGATTTTTCTGACGAGGAAATGGATGAAAAAGGGGAGCAGTGAAGCGTCTCTGGGAGTGCCTCCAACAGGATGGATTATGAATTGGGTCATATAGGAGAACATATTCTACTTCAAAAGTAAGTGAAAACCTTTTATAAACTGCTGCTGTTTGTTTATATATGATTTATATGTAAATACTTCTGGAAAAAGCAAAGAAATTATGTTCTTTGTTGAGTTTTCTCACTCTAATTCTGTGCTTTGTGCTCTGAGTGACGTCATGTGCTAGCGTACTGACTGAACAAATAAAATTTGTGTTGTTTTTACATGTTTGACCAAGCTTGTGAAGCTCTTGGTGTGTTTAAGTGTGCTGTTATGGTGCACAGTCTTCAATAAATTTGTAATTCAGTACATTCATGTCTGTGTTTTAAAAAAAACTAATGTTTTAAGTTAATTCAGCACTGGGTTTGTAAGCTCAAACATCCAGGTAGACAACAAAAATGGCTAAATCGTGTCATCTGGACCTGTTTCAGAAACGGGTCCAGATGACATGTTTTAGCCATTTCTGTTGATTCAGCACAGTTTTTCTGTATCAGATCGGTATCGGATCTGTATCTACCGATACCAAACAGCAGATATTGGTATCGGATCGGAAGTGAGAAAAAAAAAAAGTGGATCGTGCATCCCTAATTACGATTACAATATTTATGACAAAAATTCAGTGTTACATTTACAGATAGACCAAGCTTTTGAATTTACTCCTAAGGGTTCAAGAGCAGCATTTGATTTAATTTGGGTACATTTATTTAAAAAAAGAAAAACAAATAAACTGTTCCTTCAGTCAGTATTCTTATGGGTTTAGCTCACCGTTTTGAGCTCACGTTCCTTCCTCCTTTCCTTCTCCACCTTTCATTTCTTGTTGACCATAAAGTCAGCTGAAGTCGCACCTGAATGCACTTATTGACATAAGCCTTAACTACCAGAGGTTAATTCAGCACGCATAAAGCATTACAGATTCTGCTGACAGTGTGTTCTTTCTTTTTATAAAGCTCAGTGCTGAGGTGCATTTTCTTGTATGACCACTGACTGTGTGAATCAAAAATTACAGCCTTTCATAGAAGGCAATCAGTTTGAGTGATTTGTGATAATTCCCATGTCCAGTAAACGACTGTGTATTATTTTAAAATCTGTGCTAAAGCATTCATCTGGACAGGGATTGTGTACTGTAGATGGGTTTCCTATGTTGGGCATTTTAGATCAACAAATCAAAAAGACTTGCTGAAAAGTGGCGTACATAGTGAGATAAACCACTGAGTCCCACCCAACACAGTGATAAATACAGTAGTCCCTCGTTTATCACGGGGGTTACGTCCTGGACACCCTATAAGTGAAAAACCGTGAAGCAGGAACCTATATTTATTTTAGTATTTATATATATTTTAAGGCTTTATAAACCCTTCCCACACCCTTGCAATGTTCTATACTCTTAAACCCATGTCATTTTAACAACATATTTTTATGCAAATTTTTATATGAGAACTCACCAGCTCTACAGAAGCTCAGTTCTGTTTGGCTACACTGCAGCATGACTGAGCCCCATCCATGTTGATGTGTACGTCCTGCCGCTCCAGGAAGGACACTCTGTGCGCAAGGCTGCCCAGGATGTAGTCCACCACTCCGGCATGGTCCGGACCAGCATCGCGCGATGAGAACCAGGCTGAACACAGCCGCTGTCTGTCCCCTGCAGCCCCCAGGATCCGAGTCACATTAAGTCCGGATCATGTGCAGCCCAGCTACTCACCAGTGAAGATCCTACTACAAATTGAAGGATGAGTTCAGCTTCAGGATTATTTGAGACTTTTATGCCACTTCTGTGAGCTTAATAGATAGCTTAGATTTGCAAAAAACTTTCCATCCAATGGGCAAAAACCAGCGGCTGGAAGCACTGTTGAATTCTGGGAGTGCAGTGATGGCTTCTGGGTAACGTAGTTCTTTTGACCGGCCTTACAGCGTAGGCTCACTAAAAGAAAACTACAAAATGGCGGCGCCTGTCCGAAGTATTTTTCGTTAACTTTTTATCTCGTACCATCCCAATCGCCTGAGTAATATTAAAGCTGACAATCGCTGAAAAACCGCAAAAGAGCGAATCAGCAAAAGCCGAACAGCGAAGTAGCGAGGGACTACTGTACCATAATTTCTAGAATTTTGAGTGCATCTGAAGATAAACCGCACACACACACAAAAAAAAACGATTTTGTACATACATAGTCCACACTTGTCTATAAGCCACGGGTGTCCACGTTGTAACATGAGACATTTACACAGAAGCTTTTTTAAACTTTTAATTACATACTGTATAGCATAGCAGCATATAGCTACTGACAGTGATGTGCAGCTCTTGTTGTAGATCAAGAATCAACCACCAGATGGCGTCTTATAGACTTTATTTTACTGTTCACAGACAGAGTGAACCCGACAGGTCTTCATGACTCATGGTTACTCTACTGAATGGCCTAACTCAAACTAACACATAATGAACAAATGTTAGGCTAACAAGAACAGACTAATCACTAAAAGACCAATGCTAAACAGCTAACCAAAATGATTAACAATTAACATAAATTTTACCCATAATCCCTCCCTGAGGCCATGTGACCGAAAGGCAACCACAGCATAATGCTACAATGCATACCAGTAACAGACACAAATACGTACAGTAAATGTTTTTTTCTGAACAGTGACCATAACACAACTGATTAAAAAACAAATACAGCAGCAAACCAGGAAGTCATAGATTGCTATCTTCATGTTCCTCATGTGCAAACTTGTGCTTTCCTCCTGCTCCACGGAGCAAAAGTTGCTCTATGCATGTAGGGGCATCCCACCTCACAAGAGGGGATTTTCCCCCTCCCATTCTCTCCTCCCCTCTACATTTCATTGGCCTCCCCTTCCTTTTTCATTGGTCCACTGTGACCTGTTCAGTAATTTCATTGGTCAGATTTTTTTTTTTACTGTATTTATACAGGTAGTCTCATTGTGTCACAAGGACCCACCCCCCAAGAGAGACAAATATTGGGCAGCTATGCGAGTGCCCGGGCGTGACGAGACTAAATGTTTAGCCACGGGGTTCAAGGCGTGTGAAAAAAGTGGCAGAGTATAGTCCGGAAATTACGGTATATCTAAAATTAAACTCCCCCAAGCCCAAACGTAAGAGTCACACAAGCCCCCTGAAGACAAAAGGATTAGCATACATGGGCTCCCTCTGGCAAACTGGACAAATTATATTTGGCATCCCATCCAAACAAGAAATAAATCAGTTTTTTATTGCCAATTATTTATTTTGAACATCTTCAAGCACAGCTTCTTAAATTTCAAATATATCGGTTCATAAAGATAGAAAATGTGTGGGGTGGGGCAAAAAGATGGAACTCAATAAAGACAGGAATTTTATGACTGGTAAATCATTCAATAATAAAAGTATTTGCTATACAAGTAAACAGGTGAACATGAATTATTTTAATTGACTGAATATTCGTTGTGGCTCAATGTTCCTCAGCAACAGAGATGCACTGATTGTTTGGCAGGTGACCACAATCAACTGATCGCTCCCTGTCAAATCCAGAGTTGAACTCAAAATCTTACTTCTAATCTACAAAGCTCTCAACAACCTAGCTTCGTCTCATATTCGAGATGTTATTGTTCCATATTTTTCTAACAGAGCACTTCGCTCTCAGACTGCAGGCTTACATGCGGTTCCTAGAGTTTCCAGAGGCAGAATGGGAGGAAGATCTTTCAGTTATCAGGCTCCTCTCTTGTGGAACCAACTTCCAGTTTCTGTCTGTGAAGCTGACACATTGTCCAGTTAAGACTTTCATTTTAATAAATCCTATAGTTAGGGTTGGCTTGTTATGCTGCTATAGGCTTAGACCACTGGAGGACAAAGTGACCTCATTTCCTTGAATTGTTAAAATTGAATAGTTTTCATTTGATACTATTTCTATCTTAGCATGTGCTTATCGACCTGCCATTGTGTATCTGTTCCTACCAAACCCAGCCAGTCGAAGCAGATGGCCGCTTGTCCTGAGCCTGGTTCAGCAGAAGGTTTCTCCCTCATGAGGGAGTTTTTTCCTTTCCACTGTCGCCTGCATGCTTGCTCAAGATGAGAGTCTGTGATGGAGTTAAATTCAAAGCAGTCTGCTCCTCAGATAAATAATGTTAAATTATTATTTTTATATATGAATGTTTCTGTTCAGTGCCCTGAGACAATGTCTGTTGTGACTTGGCGCTATATAAATAAACTGAATTGAATTGATTGTCTGCATAACTGCTGAAAATCTGATTGAGAACATTAAATTTTAGATTTTTCTTTCTTGGTCAATGAACACATCTTAGCTAAGTAGCTAATTTGTACCAGCTAGCACTAACTCATTTTCAGTATGGACGTTTCTACTGCATGAAGAAGACTCAGAAGTAACATTTTGTAATGTCTGGAATGGGTTTTTTGGCGTGGGAAACAAAATAAAAAATTTAAAAAAATAGGTGCAATAGTGGAGCCGTGGGGTGACAAATGGTGGCCTTGGTCACCATAGATTCATCTTTGGACACCCCACCGGCCACCCTGATCACTTGAGAAAACTTCACTTTTAAGCAATGTAAAAACTAAAAAGCACAAACGCCAAAAATGATTGGTGTGGACAGTTTACATTTCTACTGTACAAATGGATATGTGTTGGTGGCCATTTTGGAGTTTCACATGGCAACCCAATTTTCCATGTGGACCTTTTTTATGCTTCGATGCAGCCACAAGCTAAAATGGAAGTTGGTACCTCACTTCTATTTCAAGTTATCCAGCTCTTAAGACAGACAGACAATTTTTCCAGTTCCCCACTTCTCTTCACGATGGGGAACAACAAAGATACAAACTTAACATCTGAGTTGCGATCACCAAACACTGCTTCTAAATGCTCATTTTTCTCATATTTGCTGTAAAGTGAGCCTCCTCTCAAACCGTTAAGGCCTTTGACTCATTACCCAATGAAATAAGTGACTCACATGAATCAAATATTACATATAAGCGTGCACACAAAGGAGCTTTCATTTAGCCGAGCCACCGAGCAAGCAGTGGTGTAACTGGAGCTTTGCTGAAGGCAGCAGCAGCCACATGAAAACACATATTAGTTCTTGCTGCTTCTGAGTGCACGCTGTGCAACCTCCAGCTTTTTTATATTTTATTTTTTTGGAAATGTCTTGAATGATAAAACTTCACCCTGTGGAGCAAGACTGCCAAGCGCTGGCACACATTTAGTCGAGACAAAGTGAATACATCGTCTTTGAAGAGAGCAGTGATGTCTGGACCGGGATTGGAGACTGAAATAAAATTTACAATAAGGAGTATAAAATGTGTGATGAAACTTTCAGCAGCATGGACGGATGGATGGAGGAGAGCGTGGGGGTGCACAGAGTGGGGTGGGACATGGAAGGAAAGGCAATAAGTTTATTTGATAATTAAGACAGCTTCCTCCTAAACCCCTTCAGAATTCAGCTATCCCCATGTTCATTCATCAGAAAATGGAGTGGAGTCAGTCAAAGCACACACACACACACACACACACACACACATAAATAATCACACACTCTTGAGGCAGCTTTACCACACATTTTTCCATCCTCTGTGTCTTACGGTGAATAATGTAGGACCTTTTACCAGAGCTCAAGCATGAGTGGATAATCTGGCCACAAGGACACATTTCTGTTTACTATTATTTATTTATTTGTTTATTTAACAACAACTGCCCGCCTTCGAACCTGGGGGATAGTACAGGAATATCTGTACATCGCTAACAACATGTTGGCAAAGCAGGTGACAACCTTAATATTTAAAATTTTCCTTCGTTTGAGAACATGCAAACCGTACCAGACTGCATCTCCATCTTCTGCCTCTTATCCATAGTGGTGTAGTGAGATAGGTCGGTTAGCTTCGTTTAGCTTCGGAGCTCCACTACACGTTATAATATCTGGACTAGTTCAAGTACCTGATATTATACTTAATTTAAACGGGTTCTCTCTTTTTCGAGCTACTTGACAGATATGTGACAGAGATACTGTGTGGGAGATGGTTTAATCAGTGACGTGAGACGTTAAGTTTCTTTGACCCATCAAAATGAATGTGGTCATTTATTAACAGAATCAAAATTTAACATCAAACATTGTACACGTGATTATTCTGATTGTACGCAATAACACATTTTAATTAATGAGCTTTACAATGAGAAACCATACGGCCATGGTATCTCACTGATAGAAGATAGAAGAGTTTTAAAGATGGGAAATGAGGGAGTTTAAATGGAGAGAAAAGATGTGTGAGGGAAAATGTGTCGACGAAGAACGGCACCCTCCTTTCAAACCCAGCTCTACCTCGGTACACTTCGGTAGTGGAAATCGACTCTTTACCTTGTAGAAGATGTCTCCACTGGTACGGAGTTCCATTTAACGCTACCTTTCCAGCGTCTCCGTAGGAACAGCTGAGAATCGTCCGAAGTAGTGACGGTACTTCGTTCAACAGCACGCTCACCTCACGGGTGGACTCACATGAGCTGTGAATCCGTCAGAGGTTCCACTCAGATGTGGAAGATTCCATAATCCCCACGAGACTCGGAAGAACTTCGGATCATGTCTGGAACTTCTTGTTCTCTCCAGCAACTTTTCTGTTCGGTTCTGCTCTCCGAACTGAACTGCACTGCTTGGAACTAGGAAGTGTCGACATTTAAAGAGTTCTGTTTCCGGTTCATTTGGGAAGTCCTGATTGGCTGAAAGAGCCAATCAGGGGTGTGATTTTAGTGACGCAAGAGGTCACTAGAAGTCAGAAAAACAGTGAGATGTTTTGGAACAGACAGAAAAATGTTTTTGAAACAGACAGAGAAATGTTTAGGCGAGATGGGAGGAAACAGGTGCCAGCTTCTCTATTTACGTCTGAGAGGATTTAAAAACATGACAGTTCGTTCCAACAAGCTTGTTTGCGTTTGTCTCCGACTTTTGACCGACATCACAACTTGCTCATTTCAGACAGAAGATCAAGAAAATGAATAATTACTCTGTAACAGACATTAACTAGATTTCTACTTTGAATGAGGATTAAAAATCATTAATACTGTTTCACAGTTGATTTAAAATGAGTAGTTCACTTCAACATTTAAAATGGTTTGAACTAAACACACTTTTGATTATCAAGATATTGTAAAATATTAATGATAATAAAAAGGAGAGTGTTCTTTCAATTGATCAGTGCAGGACACACTTAGAAAGTCTCTGGATGAACTTAATTTGTGTTTCTGGACTCAAATCAATGAAATAACAGTTCTTGTCCCAGGAAGGCCCTCAGGGCCAGATTTTGACCTGAGGCTTAGTTCACTACAGTGGGGTCAGGGAGGCAACAGGTCCAGGAGACAAACCCAGATATCTTTCTCCCCAGTGACACTCTCCAGCTCCTCCTAGGGGGTTTCAAGTTATTCCCAGATCCAAAAAGATACACAATCCTTATAGTAAGTTCCCCTCGGGATCTTTTCTTAGTTGGATACGTCCAGAAAACCTCCAAAGGGAGGTATCCTCATCAGACGCCATAACTATCTCAAATGACTTCTTTTTATGCGAAGGAGCAGCATCCCCCCAGGTGATGGAGCTCCACCCTATCTCTAAGGCTGAGGCCAGCTACTCTACGTAGGAAGCTCATTTTGGTCACCTTGTATCCAGATTCTTTCGATCATGATCCAAACATCCTGACCACAGGTGAGGATTGGAACATAAGACAGACCAGTAAATCAAAAGCTTTGCCTTTCAACTTAACTCTTTTTTTCACCATGACCAACCAAAGCAACACTATCATTACTGAGGACCAGGGTCCGATTCGTTGATCCATCTCCCGCTCCATCCTACCATCACTCTTGAACAAGATGCCAAGATGTTTAAACTCTTCCCCTTGACCACCCCACACTTATCTGGAAACTACCTCCGTGAAAGACAAACCGCAACAAGAAACACTACATCTGCACAAAGCGAAGATGAGATCCTGAAGTTCCCAAACCAGACGTCCTGTTCTCCACAACTGCACCTTAAGATCATGTCCATGAACACCAGAGAGAAGGGACAGCTCTGGCAGTGTCCAACAAGCTTCATTTTGTGCCAAGAATGCAGACCCAGCTCCTGCTTTGGTAGTACAGAGACCAGATGGTCCTTCAAAGCAACCAACGCACCTCATACTCCTGCATCACCACCCACAGAATGCCTCAGGGAACACAATGTCTTCTCCAGGTCTACAAAACACAAAGACTAGAGAGTCAAACTCTCATGCCCCCCCTTCACAACTCTGCAAGGGTAAAGATCTGGTCCACTGTTCCATGACCACACTGCTCTTCCTGAATCCAAGGTTTGACAAACTGCACCAGACCGACATCAGAAGGTTTATAGAAAGGATGTGCATTTTAAGCAAAAACACTTCACATCTGTTGCAACTTGCAGCAATGCATGCTTCTTACAATGTGCATTTATTTTGTCCTAGTCCAATGGTTCACAACCCTGGTCCTTGAGGAACACAATCCTGCATATTTTAGTTGTTTCCCTGCTTCGACAGATCTGATTTAAATGAACGGGTGATTATCAGGCTTCTGCAGATCATGAAGAAGTAATTAAATCACTGAGTCAGGTGTGTTGGAGCAAGAAAACAACTAAAACATGCAGGATGGTGTTCTGGGTTGGGAACCACTGCTTTAGACACACGGGGCTAATCAGTTTAGCACAACAAATGTCAACAAAATAATTGGTTGAAAAGTAGAGAAGACAATCTTACAAAGCTTGCTGCTTGTTTTATATGAATCTAAAAAAAATGCTTGTAAAGATCAGACTGCCTGAGTTAACTGGAATCAAAACTACCTGGATAAGTAAATGGTAAATGGACTGTACTTGTATAGCAGCTTTCTATCTTATCAAGACACTCAAAGCACTTTACACAACAATCTGTGTCCTCATTTACACATTCATACAGCACTCTACTATCTCTACGAAGCTAAATGAACAAATAATTCTAAAGAGAATAATAAGTGTTTTATCACATTCATACACCGATGGAACACACATTGGAGACTATGAGGGGTTCAGTGTCTTGCCCAGGGACACTTCGGCATGTGACTGCTCTTGGATTCAAACCCCCCAACTCTTGCATTGGAGGACAACTGCTCTAACCACACAGCCACAGCTGCCCAAGTGAGAACTACAACTTGTTTCAACTTTGAAATTAAATGTTTCTTAGTAGAGATGCACGATATTATCGGCATGGTATCGGTATCGGCCAATGTTAGCAAAAAAGTTAAACATCAGACATCAACCATTCCATCAAAATAACTTACAGATATAAAAGGTGATGTTTAAGGATAGGATTCAAGGATTTTTATTGTCATACCAGCTCACATTTTATATAAATGACAAGGATGCCTGCAGTACCAGCCCGTTGTGATGTCATGTACCGTTGAATTTAGATTTGTAAATGTGCACTGTTCAAGTGTTGTCCTGTTACAGAGTAAATGTCATATGAATAAATTTGACATTAAACATACACCATACCACTTTATTTATAAAGCACTTAAAACAGCTACAAGGCCAACCAAAGTGCTGTACAGACAAAACAACAGGTAACACACAAAGCAAAATACAAAATGAGGTAAATCAGAATATAGACAAAAAACGATGCAGATAATGACGACAAACCAGTGTGGAGCGTACAGGTTCAAAACACAGATCCTCTGGTGTTGAATGCTACTGAATAGTAGTGGGTTTTTAAACGGGACTTGAAAACCGAGAGGGAGGGGGCCTGTATGACAAGCAGAGGTAACTCATTCCAGAGTCTTGGTCCTGCTACAGAGAAGGCCCTGTCACCTCTGCGCTTAAGACGAGTTCCTGGAACCGTGAGGAGCAACTGGTCCGCTGACCTCAAGGAGCGTGGTGGGACATACGGTTGTAGCAGATCAGAGAGATAGGGAGGGGCGACACTGTTCAGTGATTTGTAGACATACATGAGTATTTTGAACTGGATTCGAAAGTGAACCGGTAACCAGTGCAGTGAGGCCAAAACTGGTGTAATGTGCTCTCTTTTGCTTGTACTGGTTAAAAATCGGGCTGCTGCATAAACATAATCCAAGTTGAAGTGTTACAACATTTTCAGCTCCCTTTTTGGCATCTGCATTTGGTAACAGGTCAAACTGACAAAGACCATGCAGACTAATGTAGTATTGTAATTCCATAGCAGAGAAAGCTATGTAGTCTCTGTAAGTAGGTCTAGGGGAAAAATATTGGTATTGGTGTCGGTTATCGGCCAAATAAATTAACATATCGACGTAATCGGATATTGGCCAAAAATCCAATATCCTGCATCCCAATTTCTTAGTGTGAATTTTGTCAAAATAACATTTCCTTTTTCGTGTTTTCCTATATTGAAAACAAAACTGTTTTGCAACGAATGACTTTTGAATTTGTAACAAAAATGGTCAAAACCCCCAAGATATCAACTATCCAGGAAGACAAAGACTTTGTTGATTGATTGTTGTTTTAAACTGGAAGCCTCTTCCTGTTTGTTTTTTTTGGGGTTTTTTGGTTTTAAAATTAAGCCAGAGTCTTTAATGGTAACCAAAGTGCCACCAAGCTGTGGCCAGGGGGCCCAAGGCTACCCCTATAAATCTGCTTGGTTCTGGTGTGCCAATTCAACATTAGCAGTGGTTCCAATTTGATGAACCCTTTGAAATATCCCCACAGTTGCCGCTGACAGTAAACCTTTTATCAACTTTAGTCACGTTTTCAACTGAACTACGTTCACTCAATCATGACATGCAAGAACAGTCAAGCAGAGTTGTACATTTTCAACGTTTTTATTGTCTTTAATTTAGGATACAAAGGAACACTGCTGAACTCTGCAGTAATTTAAGAGCCCTTATTTTAAATGTATGCACCTCCCAATGATGAGCTAAAAATCTATTGTGCATCTGAAAACGCTGATGCTCAGTTGTACATTTTAAATGCCATCCCCAACAACGGTGCAATTTAGAGTCGTACTCGGTGCGGCCCTTGTTTTCGTTGTGCCTAAATAACTGTTACATTGTGACACTTAGAGCTGCAAATCAGGAGCACAGGCTTAAAGAGCCTAATCCGCTTTAATTTGTGATTACTTGTAATTCAAATGGTAGCCCACTAAACCACAGGAGATTGATTGTTTAAGTGTCCTCCTCCGCTGTTTTGCGTCCTCGGCATTGATAACAGAGAAATAAATATCCTGTATGTATATCCTGAGCTCTCATGGTTGCATTCAAGTAAATTACCATAAAAATCGCTGTAGAAATATTTTGGCATCAATCATTGAGCATAAATTGCTAAATAGCTGGGAGCCCTCTTAGCATTCAGAGTGATTTCATTGGCATTCTTGTGGCAGATGACTTCAGCCACACACACAAATAAGAATGTGAGAATTATAAGGGAGTTTATACCGCATGAAAAAATGTATTTTTTAATGGGAGAACTGATTGAGCTTGAGGGAGAAATTAGGTAATTATCTCCAGACAGACACCAGCGCTGCTCTCCTCTGTGAACACAGACCAACACTCAGTCATTATCAAAGTGATTAGCTTCAAGTAGATTTCTTAAAAACAAACTCAGTCCGGCCTACGTTCACTTGGGAACCTGCAATATAGTCCCAGAGTGTCAAACCACGACTAATTTCTTCAGTTTTTCTGACACTCGTTTTCTGTCCCGTCCTTGAGTCAGACCGTGACGCCATGCTGGGCAGTGACAAGTGGAGGAGCAAAACAAGACGGCTCAGTTTTCTCGGTTTTGCGTCTTGCAAACCAGAAATTTTGCCAAGATGAACTACAAGACCAAGAGCAACAAAATCACATCTTGTAAAAAACAGTATAAAAGCAATGATAATAACATGAACAACAAGTGGGGGAAAACTATCAAAAGTAGTAAAATCATTTCATAAAGTACAATAAAAACACTTAATAAAGCCAAGTTTGACTGAGTCAAATGAGGCATTTTTGTATAAGTAGATCAATTATCCCATAAAGTAGGAGTAGGATTGCAAAGGGGTGGACAGCTTTGTGGAGTGGTGTGGACAGATCCACCTGCAACTCTATGTTGGAAAAACTAAAGAGCTGCAGATGGACAACAGGAAGACCAGCCCCCCCAACTCTATCAACATCAAGGGTACTAAGATGGACACAGTGGACTGCTACAAGTACCTGGGGGTCCACCTAGACAATAAACTGGACTGGACAGCTAACACCAGCGCCCTCTACAAGAAAGGGCAGAGTCGCCCTTTTTCTTCTGAGGAGACTCAGGTCCACATCTGCAGGACCATGCTGCAGATGTTTTACCACTCGGTGGTCTCCAGCGTCTTCTTCTATGCTGTTGTGTGCTGGGGCAGCAGGGTGAAGAAAGCTGATGCCAACAGACAAGAAACTCATCAAGAGAGCTGGCCCAGTTCTGGGAGTGGAGCTGCAGTCTCTGACTAGGTCTGGACGATATGGCCAAAACTTTTATCACGATATATTTCTTAATTTTGGTCGATAACGATATAATTCCGATATTGATAAACAATATAAAAGCCTCAGAAAAACTGTACAAATAAATTAATGTTCACCTTTTTTTTTTTTTGTATTTAGCCTTCAAAGAAATTGAAATCACCGTCAAATAAACATAAAACTCTCAACTTTGTCAATATTAATAGTTTTAACTTTAAAGAACATAACCTAACCTCTTTGGATACAGCTGGGGGTGTTGTTTCAGGGACACGTTGGCTCAAACTTTTATTCTGTTTCATCTTCTGGGCATATTCTATCGAGTGGAACAAGTCAGATGTGTTTCCACCGCTAGTTGGAACGACTCGCCATCACATTTTGCAGCACACTGAAACCTGCAGTTTATCGGATCTTAGATAGCCGAACCACTTCCACACCGCCGAATTAGTCTTTCCTCTTTTATCAATTATGTCACCTGCTTCCTCTTCACTTGTGAAACCTTGTTCAGTCACATTCTGACGGTCATGGGCACTCATTTTGCAGTGAAAACTTAACACATGTTGGAGATTAG
Source organism: Nematolebias whitei (assembly GCF_014905685.2). Lineage (NCBI taxonomy): Eukaryota > Metazoa > Chordata > Actinopteri > Cyprinodontiformes > Rivulidae > Nematolebias > Nematolebias whitei. The sequence continues at coordinate 23,714,403 of NC_056498.1, read as the reverse complement.
CCTAGCCTGCTACCGCTAACTCCTTCTGGACTTGAGCTCTGCGTAACATCTACGTCGCCACACGCTTACGTAGTTGTGTCGTGGCTTTTTCTGTTCGAGTTGAAACTGAAGCAGCCACTTCAACTCGGAACAGAAAAAGAAATGTGTCAGTGAAATGCTGTAATCCTATTGGAATGTTGAAAATGTGCTTAAAACTCATAATCACCATTATTGAATAAAAGTATATCGTGATGTATATCGATATCGAATTATTGCCCAGACCTATCTCTGACAGAGGTGTCTGAGCAGAGGATGCTCAGGAAACTGCTCTTGTCTCACCGCCTGCATGCCACACTGGACTCTTACCACAGCACCCTCAGTCGTAGACTGAGACCACCGAGGTGCTCCACAGAACGCCACAGGAAGTCCTTCCTCCCTGTGACTATCAAGCTTTTCAATTCCTCCCACTTTCTACACATAGGACAATAAAATTAATCCTGCATCACAATAAACACTTTAATGTTTCTGTCTGCACCTGACCCGTTTTAGACCTTAATTGTTGGTATTTTTATATTCTCTGTTGTTTTTTATTTCTTGTGTGATTCCTTGTGTATGTTCCTTTATATTGAAACTCTGGCACAACAATTTCCCGCGGGATCAATAAAGTTCTATCTTATCTTAAAATTTTCTGAAACATTAAAAAAAATTTCCATAGGACGTTAAATTGGGAACTTTTGCAAATACTCCAAACTGGAAACTTTCAAAGGACATTTTAAGAATTCACAGCAAGAAACTGAAAACTGGGAACAATTTAAACAAACTGGATCACATCCAATCTAAATATAAACATTTTGTTTTGCTGTAGGCGGATGATGAGTTTCATTCAAAGTTTATCAAAGTAACTAATTTAATTACCTCATTTGCATATGATGACACCTTTTAGAGAACAATGGACTTAGAACATTTTTTGTTCTTTTTAATTTTTGTTGCAAACTTTTTATAACTTTATGTACACAGCAATCTTTAGGGTGTGAAGCCTCTGATTTCATGGTACACTAATAAAATCTGGTTGTTTTAGGTAAGATTATGCTAAAATATATTTCCCAAAATATATTTAAAATCCCCGTCAATAGACCTTCAGGATATTAATATATATTAATATTAATTTGTTTATTGTCTAAAACCTTGCGAATTCTCATGGAAAGTTTCTAACTTTGAAAATTCCCCAGTAATAATAATAGGAATCTGCACCGAACAGAAAAGTAAGCCAGCGGTCCATTTATAATATTAAACTTTTCCCCAAATCAAATAAAAAATCTCATGCAATTTTTTTTTCAACCTAACAGAATTAGTTCATGTTTTCAACTACAAATATTCCAAAAAACAACCGATATAGTTCGTCAGCGCATACGTTTTTCACGTGTAAAATATGGAAATAGTTATGATAAACAAATATTAGCTATGTAATTAAAAATACCAAAACAGTATTATTTAACCACTGAAAAAGTTGTTGGACATTTATTAAAAATTGTTTTCTAAAAGTTTGGGGTAGTCTCAAAGGATATTTGTGAAAGCCTTTTTAGACCGTTCAATTCAAGACATTATTTAACTCCTAAATGTTGAATTTTAAAATGATGTAAGTTTCTGGAACACCCCCTCCAAGCTGAGAGGGGAGTCATTGCCTCAGATAGAGTTTAAGAATCTGGGCGCAGGTGACGAAGGAGGTGGCAGGACGGAGCGGGAGCTAAATAGACGGTTTGGGGCCTAGTCCTCAGTAAAGAGGGTGTTGCTTTGGTTGGTTGTTGTGAAGAGACAGAGATGAGTCAAAGCTCTAGATGCTATAGACCACATGTCAAAAACTCAAGGCCCGGGGGCCAAACGTGTTCCTCGTTGACGTCTTATATGGTCCCCAAGATGATATTTTAAACAAAAAATACTTTTATCACATTAATTTGTTTGGTAATCTTTAATTATGGTGTCAAAAGAGCAACAGAGAACATCCATTGACACCAATCAAACTCTTGTTGAGGAACCTGCAACCAAGAAAAGACGTAGGTAAGATGGGGAAGCTCTAGACCTATGGGTAAGATGGGGAAGCTCTAGACCTATGGGTAAGAAGGGGAAGCTCTAGACCCATGGGTAAGATGGGGAAGCTCTAGACCTATGGGTAAGA
>NC_056498.1:23696671-23712241 GCF_014905685.2 Nematolebias whitei | reverse complement strand
CTAGACCTATGGGTAAGATGGGGAAGCTCTAGACCTATGGGTAAGATATTTGGATCATCACTGAAAGAACAAGCTCTTCGACACAAGCAGCCCTTCCTTCGTAGGGGGACGGGGCTCAGCCTTAGAGACGGGGTGAGGAGCTCGGAGTGGAGCCATTGATCCTTCACATTGAAAGGAGTCAGTTGATGTGGTTTGGGCATCTGATTAGAAGGACTCCAACACACCTCCGTTTGGAGGTTTTCCAGGCACTGAAAAGATGTCCTGGGACAGACCCAGAACTGAAATGTGTATCTTCTCTGTCCTGGGGATGACTTGGGGTGACCCTAGGAGCACCGCTGGGCTGGGGGATGTGCAGGTTTCTCTCCTGGACCTGTTGCCTCCTCTTCGACCCGAGTACAGAAAAGCGGTAGAAGATGGAGGCGACTCTCTGACTTTCTTATCCCACAGCCACGACCTGGGTCTCATTTCAAAATTCATTTAAAGCTCTTTCAGCTGAAACATAAACCTCACTTCAGGAAAGCCTGGTGAACTATTGATCAAGGCCACTTTGAGAAAGTCTGGCTAACCGGAAGAAGAAATAAACTCATAAAATGAGGGTGACCGGAGACTTTTGCACAGCCCTGACTGTCTCAGGACTGAGTGGTGTATTGATGTCCTTGTAAAAAGCATCAGTCAGTGCACACTGGTCTGACCCTCTCAGCCTCTCCACAGGACTAACAGGCTGTTGATGGGAGATGTTTCAGGGCTCATTAGCCCAGCTGCGCCCACTTCTCCACGGATTTAAAACAAAACGCGCATTTCATCAACAAAAACAAACTTCCGTGAGTTGCACCTGCTCTTTCATCTCACTCCAAACTTGTCCCCTCAGCTTTTGGGCTCGTGTTGCTGGTAAGACACGGTGCTTTGGCTGATGTGAGGCGATAAAAATGGGACAAGAGAGGGGGAGTCGCGTCCTACCTGCTCGTAGCAAGTCTCCCAGGTGAGGTTCAGGAGGCAGGAGGAGAACAGCTCCTCTTCGCTCCTGCCATAGCCGTCCATGTCTGCTGGAGGAGGACAAGGAGGACTTCGACTCTTGTTTTTCTGTCTTTATTTTTGTCTCTGAGTCTTCCCTCGACGAGTATGTCTCTCCCAGCCCGCCTCTGTCCCTCTTGCTCCGTCTCTGGAAGCCGTTACAGCGAGCGGCGGCGGCGAGCGGCGCTCGTGCAGCTTCCCTGGTCACGTGACCGCCTCCAAACAGAGGCGAGATGCGTTCAGGTGCGGTGCGACCCCAAAATGAAATGACGCCTTCAAGGTGAGGTTCAAACAGCGCCCCGACGACAAGGTGAATTAAAGGCCTGGCGTCTCAGTGAAGGAATGCTTATCGCCCGCCGCTTCTCGTGCCACAGTTTCAAGGTTCCAGGTTCTTTATTGTCGTTCGCATCACATGTGGTACATGAGGTGGAACCAAATTGTGTACTCAAGGTCCCAGTTGCCCAAAAATAGGGAGAAAGAAAAGGAATATAAAGTATAAAAAAATCAGTATACAAGGATCTAAGATATAGATTATACACTAATAATGTAAAATAATATGGTGTATTAAACAGCAGCCTGAACTTTTTTTTTGTTTGTTTCCATTTACCCTTTATTTATACAGGTAGTCTCATTGAGTCATGACAACACATTTTCAAGAGAAACCTGTTTCTGGGAGCAGATGGTGGAGGGTTAAGGGCCTTGCTCAGGGGCCCAGAGTGGGGCGAATGAGGGTGTAGACAGTTGTAAGTGTTTCATCTTTTCCACCCACATTTTGATGTTGACGGTACCGGGAGTTGAACCTGCAACTTTCCAATCACAGGCCCATCTTCTCTAGCCTCTGCACCACCTCTCCCCTATGACATGAGTCTGTTGTGAGCAGATGGGTATGAATACAGCAGCTTAAAGGCAAGAAATCAGCAGCATGGATAATCAGCAGCATGGATTCTTGATATTCTTGGTTTCTGGACTCAACTCAGCTTGTGTTGCGAAAAGGTGGAGCTGGAGTTGTTTTGGTTGAAGCTTAGAAAGCGCAAGCTCAGACTGTGTGTCGCAAATGACTCTCAGCTACTACCACACCAAAGCTTAGCAAATGGCTGAATTAGAGCCACTTTTATGTTTACAAAGTTCACCGAGCTGTAGCAGATGTTTTTCTTAGTTCATATCTTGGGTACTGTTTTTCTTTTACAGTTTATAATTTTGTTGGATGTAACTGGGACCCGTGCACAATTTCGTTCCACCACATGTACCACGTGTGATGAGAATGACAAAGAACCTTGAATCCAGTTGTTTTGAATTGAGGTGACTCCAAAAGTCAATCAGTTGTAGCTACACTCCCAATGATTATTTCCTGAGTTTCGTTCAAATCTGGCCAGTTCATGATATATTTTGCTAACAGACAAACAGGGTTGACTCCTACAGTGAAGGCTAAAGTTTTAAGCACATATGTCACACTTTAAGTAGTGCTCTGAGTAAGTGTTGTGAATGACTCTCGGCTACTACCACATCAAACTTAATCGCAATAGCTGTACCAATGGTCAAGTTAAAGTCAGTCTTGTGTTTTCTAGTTGCTTAGCTGTGGCGACCATCTTGAATGCCACTGACTCCAAAGGCTGAACAGGTGAAGACGTACTTACAGTGATTACTTTGTGAGAGTTTCAATAAAATCCATCTGGTGGTTTATGAGATATTATGCTAACACAGCAGACAAAGAAAACAAACACGGGGGACATTCTTGTCCTATAGTGTCCTAAAGGATCTAAAACATGGACAAAGCTGTCATTGACAGACATCAGAGCCATGCAGAGGCTAAATAATCTCCTCCCAAATCAGATTATCTAGCAATGAAATTAATCTTTCTTTTCGTGGAATAAAGAAGTGACAGTAAGCCTTATTTTAATGCCACAGATAAATCTTAAATTAAGACTTGTACCCCACATGTGACACAAACCTTTCTTAAAAAGGAATAAAAATAGAATGCTGAAGGAAAATGTGGAGGGGTTTGTTCATCTTTTCCTCTTAGATGGGTTTGATGGAGCGGTAAGAGCACAGGAGGGCATTTTGCATCTATCATACACAACATCACATCGTCTGCAAAGCTAAAATGTATTTTTCCACATAAGAACATGAAGCACTTGCTGCCTTTTATAAGTTACTGAAAGCTTTACATGAATATTCTTTCATATATTATTTCAATATTCTTGGAAGCATAGTTGCCATGCTTGTTAAAATCACTATTCTCTAGGAGTACATTAAAAATAGTGCCTGTAAACAAACACCTATAAGTTCATTGTTTGTGACCCTTGCAGACAAAATGAGTCAGAGTGAGCGCAGGCTGCAGTGCAAAAGAAGAACAAATATTGATTTTTGTTAGTAATTGGGATTTGCCTTAAAATAAGCTTGTAAAGGCACCATTTAGCATGTCCAGTAACTAAAGTAGCATATAATCTTCCTAATCTACCTTTGAATCAAAGTTTTGTCTTATAACCCATGTAATTTCAATTGAAATTGAAACTTTTTTGCTGCTATCTGCACCAGGAAATCCCATCGTATATGTATTTCAAGTTCACATTCAAAGTTCAAGTATCTTTATTGTCATTCACATCACATGTGGTACATGAGGTGGAACGAAATTATATACTCAAGGTCCCAGTTACACCCAAAAATAGCAAAAATATAATGTATAAAAAGAAACAGCATGCAAGGATCTAAGATATACACTAAAATATTCACTAAACAAATGTTAAATGATGAGCTAAAAGATCTATGATATACACTTAACACTAATAATGTAAAATAATACGGTGTATATTAAACAACAGCCCGCACACGAGTCTGTAGTGAGTAGATGGGTATGAATGAATACAGCAGCATGAGATAATCAGCAACATGAGATCAGCAGCATGGATAATCAGCAGCACAAAGTCATATCAGTTAAAGAGTTTATTTGTTGTAATTGTAAACCTTAGGGACTTCCCTTTTAAACTGTAGGACTGGGATTCCCAATTATATCATTCTAGACTAATAAAACTGTTTTTTTAAAGGCACTCTTGTAAAGCAAACTAGCTTTTTGCTAGCTATGTGGTAAATCACCCAACTTTAACAAACTATCATTTTGAAATGTGTGAGATAGAGAACTCAGAAAAAAATTTTGCTAAATATTGCAAAGTTTCTTATTATGATTCATTTTGCCAGTACGCGTTACGTTTGTGTCTTTTTATGCTCCTTTTATATAGCTATGCTATTTTGAGCTTTTAGCTACCGTTTTGCTACAATTAGCTTTAAGCGTCTGTTTTGGTGTTTCTAGCTTTTTTAGCTACAGTTTTACAAATTTTAGTTTAAAGCCACTGTTTGCTCATTTGAACTTTTAACTATCGCTTTTGCTAAATTTATCTTTAGTTAATGTAGGTTTAGCTGATTTTAGTTTTCAGTTGCAGATTTTAGCTAATTTTGTCTTCTTTTTTGTTTGTTTTAACCTTAACAGTTCCATTTAATTCAAGTTTTGTCATCATAAAAGTGATATAGAACTCCGCATTTATTCAGTTTTTCTAGTTACATCTTTTCAACATCAATAACAAAGTTTTCTTCTTCTTCTTTCGGCTGCTCCATTCCTCAGGTGTCGCCACAGCCAACTAACTTGCACGAAGACTTGGCGATTGTTTTTTTGCCGGATGCTCTTCTTGACCAAACCACACACCACCGAGCTACCACAGCCCTCTGTGTGGAGCAGAGAGCTGCTATCTAGGGCGCCCGAGGGAGCAGATGGTGGGGGTTAAGGGCCTTGCTCAAGGGCCCAGAGTGGTGCAAATGAGAGTGGAGGCAGGTGTGGGTGCTTCACCTTTCCCACCCAGATTTTGATGTTCTCAGTCCGGGGGATCAAACCTGTGACCTTCCGATGATAAGCTCGCCTTCTCTAACCTGTGCACCACCACCCCCACAAACATCTAGAACATAGAGAGGTTTATAAATATTAAAATTTTGTTATGTGCCAAAAAAGAAACAAAACGGCTTCAGAATTTCCCCAAGAGTTTTCTTGATTTCCTTAAAATCGGCATTGGCAATTGTTTTGGGGATGGTCGGTTGATTGATGGATGGTTGGTTTTTGAGATGTTTTGAGGGGGTGATCTATAAAAGGATTCCGTTATTTCAAACGGTTCAGCCTGTTTTTACAAAGAACTTTTTAATCCAGCTGGAGAAGTAAGTGAAGTAGACCGCACCCCAAACAAGACCGTTAAGGCATTAGGAGCGATAGCCTCCACCAGTTCATCAGATAACGTCATTAAAAGAAAATCAGGATACATTTTTAGCATACAGTGGGCTTCAAATCTAAATAAAGTGTGGTACAAACAGGATAAATTCTCCAGTAAGAATAAAACCAGCCCTCGTTAGAATTATTTATCTCCATGCAGCAGTGCTGAGCACAGAGATCCTTCATTTTCTACAAACTGTCCAACACAAGTGCTGCTAACAGACCTCATTTGGAAAGCTGTCTGTTACCACACTATTTATCTTGATATCAGAGCCGTGCAGTTAGAAGAGCCTTCTCTGCGCATCAGTCCTCTCCGCTGCCCTTCTTGTTTGATCAAAAGTGTTTGCCGTGGAAGATCTGCACCCTTTTGAAGTGCGGTCAGTCGGCACCAGGCTGTATCTTTGCTTTTCCTGCAGAGAATTCCTCAAAATAGTGTGTTACAATAAAAAAATATATAAAAAAAACAGACCAGGAATGTTTCTCATTGTGACCGATCACATTTCATCATTTCTTTTCTAAATAAGGTGTCATCTGCGTAAATTGTGATAAAACACATAACATTTCTGCACACTTGAAAGCCACAAAATAAAAGGTTTAGCCAGATTTGGATCTTTAGATGACAGCTGCGGTGATTCTTATGTGTCATAATATAACGACATGTATTATGAGGGGATGGATTGTGACAAAGAAACTTAGCAGCTTTAAAGAAAACAGGGGATTCGTGGGGGGGGGGGGGGGGGTGTGTGTGAAAGATTCAAGCAAAACGAAGCGTGGTTTGTTCCTTCGCCTTATCCGTCGCCATCAAACATAATCTTCCTGTTGCTGTAGATTAATTTAAAGATTACGGAGCTCCATACGTTTGCAAAGAACAGCTGCGTTGACTCCTTTTGCTTTTACCTGGATCGTCTTTGCCCCCTCTTTTCTTCTACCGAACCGGCGACACTCTAAAGATTTTTGACTCAAAGAAACAGCCGGAGATAATTCAGGGCAACAGCGTAATCATTGTGCTAGCGTGACCTTTCATGTGGGAATACTTTTACCATTCAGACACATCTTATGATATAGTGCATTGGCAAACCTGTGTAAGAGTTTAGGACTAAACCAGAGGAGCTGTTGGGGAAATAGGTCCAAATCAAATATTGTACACCCCTTCTCTTGCTACTTACCAGTAGTGGCACATTCCTGCACAAGTGTCTTCAGTGTTTGCGTGATTCATTTCAAACAGGCACCCCGTTTTAAACATGCAGTCTACATGCCACATCTCACCTACATAAGCAATCTATCAAGCCTAACCCAGTGGTACGTGCGTTTACTCCCATATCACAGGGAAGGCCAGGACGCAACTGTCATAGATGGCGTGATTGAATTGTTCCCTTGCACTGTCACCAAAGGGGCTATTACTTCAAATTAGCATACAAATTCAAACCAGGACAGATGGATTTGTCACATTCCAGTCCCCATCTTTCCTGGAAGATTGGCTGTGCTTGTGCTGCGCGATGGAGATAAGACACCTGTCTCTGTGCTGTTTGGGTGGGGGTGGAGGGGGGGGCGGGAAGAGGATCAGCGTGGGATGAGGAGAGGACCGGGTGGGTGGATTTCCAGAAACGCTGAGGTTGTTGTGCAATAAACTTTTCTACCCCACAGTCGCAAATGATGATGAGGCGCCATCCACGACTCCGTGGGTGGTGCCGGAGATTGAGCAGTAGATGGGTGGTGATTCACACTGTTTGGAGTGACGCTGAGCACTACCTGCCGGCTTTTTGTTTGTGTTTGCTGCTTTTGGGTGAGTTACTGTCAAGAAGCCATGTAAAGTGTCACCTATGTACAGCCAGGAATGGAAGTGTGGATGGGTAACAGATGCAGGGGTCAAAGATCCAGAGCAATCAGCACGTCAAACTTTGCTTCAAATATCTTGTTCAGCTTTTCATACAGTAGCATAAAGCAGTTTCAAGTTATTCCTCTTTTCTTTGGGTCTTTTTCTCTCATTTTTCTTGCAACCTGACCCTGTTCAGAGAAAAGTTTGCTGCTGTTTGTTACGAGACTTCGACCTCTGACTCATTCAACAACAACAACAAAAAAGCTATAAATTCTAGTAATAAAGCAGCGCTGTGCTGACACAGAACAGACAACTTCACAAAACGAAAGAATTAAATTTGTTCAAAGCATCAAAGTTCATGTTCAATAATCCTGATACAAATCCAACAACGTTCAGTCAGGTCATCTGGACGGTTTCATCTTTTTGCCGAGATGTTTCGTCCTTCATCCAAAGGACTTCATTAGCCTGAGGAGCCACAAACAGAATCCCACAAGCAGCACACTCCCGCAGTGGGAAAAAACAGTTTGCTGGTCATAAGATGGTTTCTGGGGACCGCCCTCTCCCCCGTCGACTCCTCTGAGGCAGCCATGCCAAAGTGGTTCAAAACATCATAGTTCATGCTCAGTAATCCAGGTAAAAATCCAACAATGTTCAGTCAGGTCATCTGGATGGTTTCTTTTTTTGCCGAGACGTTTCGTCCTTCATCCAAAGGACTTCTTCAGTCAGAGGAGCCACAAACAAATTGAGTCCCACAAACAGCACATTCCCAGACTGATGAAGTCCTTTGGATGAAGGACAAAACGTCTCAGCAAAAAAAAAAAAAAAAAAAACTCATCCACATGACCTGACTGAACATTGTTGGGCAATTAAATTTGCATTTTTACGTTTTGATACTTACACACACTAGCAGTGTGTGATTGTTTTGGTTGTAGGGATGATCTTTTTCTTGCAATGTCCATTAAATCTAAAATCTAAATATTTTATTGAAAAACAGGCTCGATTGGAGCCGAGATAGTGTTTGTTTATTTATAATAGTGAGAGATGTCTGTGCTCTTAGGACAAGACTGAAAGTCAATACTGGAAACCTGAGATCTTTGGGTCCTCTGGGGGCACTGCTTTAAAAACAGGTCTGATTCTGTCCTGAACATCACTGCACGGGCTCAGGAAATCTTCCACAAATATCTGTATACACAGTTCAATATGTCATTTATGCACGCTGGTTATAGCTCTACCTTACAAAAAAAAAAGCCATATGTGAACAGCTTTCAACCGTTTGTGGTTAAACAAAGTGAAATTTAAAATTTATTTTAGAAAACTCAAATACCATGTTCGCTGTAGTAAAGAGAGGGACTACACAGCCTGATATCAGCGCACTGTTTAAAAGTCTACCTCTCTGATGGTATAGGGGTGCATTAGTGACCATGGCATGAGAAACTTACACATCTGAAAAGGCATCATCAATGCAGAAAACATTTTGATATACAAGGTTTAGAACAATGTACTTCCAAACAAGGTGTTCTTTATTGGAAAAGGCCTTGCGTATTTTAGCAAGACTCATTAAAACTGCATCGATTAAGACAGCATGGCTCGGAAGTTGAAGAGTCCGGGAGCTGAATTAACCTGCCTGCAGTCCAGACCTCTCACCGATCAAAAACATTTGATTTATTATGAAACAAAAAGAAGTCTGGCAGAGAATAGCCATGACTTTAAAACAGCTAGAATCCTTCACCAGACCAGAATGGGACAACAATCGCCTCCACAAGCTGCTCTCCCCAGTTTGTAGACATTTACAGACTGTTGTTAAATGAAGAAGGGGGCTTCACTGCAGGAAACTTGGTGCTCCCTCATATTTTATATATTTATATGTTGCTAGGATAAAATCCCATATGACCTTATTTTTTCAAATAAATTAGTTTCTTAGTTTAAACATTTGTGTTCACTCACTGTAAATAAAATATGCATTTATGGAATTAGAAAATCAGTGCAGCCTGTTTTTTAAATACCCAACAGTTTGACCGATGTACAACAGTATTTTAGGAGCAATATGGTGGTTCCTATGGCTGAAAACGTAACATTCTGTAAATGATCAACTACGAAATGCATCTCAGGTTCTCTGTCACATAGAAATACTTATATATATAAATATAAAGAGAGTTCTGGTTGAAATGTTTTCTGTGTACTGTTGCTTTGAAGAAACAAAATCCAAACCATGTTGACATCATGTCAAATTTTAAGTTTTATTTGGCACAAACAAGGATGCTCAAGCTTCAGCACATACAGTAAGGTCTACAGGCAGGAAATAAGACAAAAAAAAAAACTTAGAAACATAATGATTTTCATTTGTAATTATGGCAGCAGGAATCAATCGGAAGTATTGAGTATGAAAAATTGTTCTTACCTCAGGATCAATCCCAGATAATTTCCAGTTTAGCTCAGCCTAATGGCTTTTCTATTGGCTTAACGTTTGGAGGAAAACTGGTCTGGTCCAGCACCGGCTTGTAGGTTCTGCATGTGTTCCCGAGCACTTAACAACCCGCCTCCCAACAGTCCGAAAATATTGAGGCGCACATGTTTATTTCCTGACGTAGCACATTACAGAATCTGCAGGCTTTAATTTAAAAGTCCCTTAGCAGGTCTGATATCTCCTCCTGCCTCCATCCAGACATTACAGACTCTGCAAATGCTTACTTGTTCATTTCTGCCATCGTACAGAGTTCAGTAACGTGGACGTTCCTTTAAAATTCACGAAGCAAAGGGGAACATGTTACGATGTGCACCGTGTCATCTGTCAGTAACTTGTTGTAACTAGGGGTGCACCGATTGCAGTTTTCTGGCCGATCAACAATTTCTAACTAGAAAGTTCCTGGAGAAACTTTGATGGGGACTGCCTATTTATTAATAAATTATTATTAATTATTAATATTAATCATTAATAATATTAATATATTGTCAATTTATTATTGTAAAATATTAATATATTTGATAACAATATTAATATTAGATATGAATTATTAATATTAGTAATTATTCATGTTATCATTTGTAATTATTAAAATGAATCATTAGTAATTTATGTTAATTATTTTGTTTACTAATTAATTATAAGAATAGGTGATAATAGGTGCCTTCCATGCATGTTGAACCAAAATGGCTCCCAACATTAATCAGTTTCTTTGAAAAGTTTTCTCCTATTCATTTCCTATGGGAAATTTGTCATTTTCGTTAGCAAAATATGTTGCCATGGTAACGCCAATTGCCAATAAAAGTAATAGCACACATCTCGGTGCCAGGCCGGTCATTTGGATATAACTTTTGTGGGGGTCCACTTTGCGGTTCGGGCCGCATTAAAGTTGAAAATGGTACGCTTTTCAGGTGTAGAATAATAAGTGGGCAGTCACCAACTAGTTCCTGGAGTTGGTGAAATATTGCGTCTTTGTTTGCAAATTACTTTGCCATGGTAACTCGAAATGTCAATAAAAGTATTAGCACACATCACGGGGCCGAGCCGGTCGCCACGCATTTGCATGGCAGTCCACAAAAAGTGTTTCCTGCCGATTACGATTTTGGCCGATATCGATTTCGTTTTATAAGCGACACTGTCGGGTGTTATAAGGTCACAATGCACCTTCAATTTTCCAATCTTGTTTTATTGAACAACATACCCTTGAACAATATCCTAGAAACAATACAGACTTCTTGTAACTGGCCATGAGGTAGTGCTCTGAAATATAAACGTTTAGACAATTGTTAAAACTACAAAAAAAATAAATTGTTAAATTGGTTTGTCATGCAAGTATCAGCCGATCTCCCAAAATTAAGGAAATAGGTGCACCCTTAGTTGTAATCAATTCCGAAACTGCTTCAACTAACTAAAAACAGCTAGGATTATGGTCATGTAAACTGACGTACTTCTAACATATTTCCAAAGGTTTGAACGTTTTCTGTCAAACTTAAGGTACAGAGTTTGGGAAAAGACTCGGCAGGACCCCAAGGTGTAAGAGATCAGCTCCTTTAAGCTGCCGGAGCACAGAATAAGAAGAAGAACTCCCTTGGGTTTACGTAGATCACTTTTTTTGTTTTACTGGCTCCTTAATAATTCATACTAGTTTGGTCGAACAGCAGCGGTTTCACTGTGATGTAACGGAGCAAACATTCAGATTCTGCTTGTCACTTTATCCCCACTGGAGGACTTGAGAAACTCACGGCCACCAAGCAGCACAGCGGGGCTTCCACACTGAAACATTTGTAATTAACATCCTCCCCATTGCCGCCAAACCCCAACTGTTTCTCAGCCCATCACCATCCCAGTGAGGAGATTCAACCTCCCCAAAGAGTTGCGGAAAACGAGCTGCAGGTCGGAATGCTTCTGCGTGTGAGGAGGGTTTAGTTTGAGCGCAGAAAATGCTTTGATGTTGACAGAGGACAGTTCTTACAAAGTCATCTTTTATTTGTTTGAACAGCTGACAGGAAATGTGACAATCTTAGCATCTATTACATTAGTCGACATCAAAATCCTGTACAAATTCCATTCAAACCAAAGCAACTCTCCGGAGATGAACGTTGTTTGACTCCATCTGGAGTACAGCAAGTGTTTAACCCTATGAGGCGTCACTAAAACAATGAAAACCAGTAACTTCTGGTTGTATGTTTTAGAGTAAAAACACAATTAAACAAAAAAAACATCAATTGTAAAATAAAATGCATCCGAGACCAAAATCAAAAGTTGAGATTTAACTTTGTAGAGATGCCAAGGAAGCAGCTGCAGCCCACGCAGACCGTGTCAGTACTGCGTGTATTCCTTGGACGAGAGTTTTGCAATAATACGCTCCAACTGTCTCTTGGCCTCGCACTGGGGGAAGTTGCTCATCTCGTAGTACTGCGGGGCAATTTTCGCCAGCCTAGGAAAGAAAATAGCGAGTAAACAGTCACAAAATTGTCTACGGTGTTTACTTGTGGGAGAAATCCGCTCTTCCATATTCACGGGGTGACTACCGGAGCAAGCACGACAAATTTGGTACGTAATTGTACGAGGTCACCGAGGGGGGGGGAAGGAGGAATGAGGCTGGAGGAGCTGCTGATTGCACCTTCGCTGATGTGGCGGCCGTCTTTAAGTTCTGGAAGGTATTACGGATGCACCAGTTGATTGGTTGGTGACCTATATCGGCTGATTTTTCAGCCTGAACGACGACCAGACGATCAAACGCTCAAACATCAGATATTTTTCCCCATCGGTAAACGCATCGTAACTAAAGCTGGATCTCACCAGATGACGACTCAGCAAACTGCTTTCATGACAGAATCTCTTAATTTGTCTCAAAACGTTCAAAGGAGGGTTTTGCACTAGCCCAAGTCATCTACTTTTCTCTCCAAATAGTCACAGAGTTGTTGCAGGTGTCTCAAACCTGTTTCAGGAGCGCAGGCAAAGAGGTTAGAAAAGGCGAGCCTGTGATCAGAAGGTGGCCGGTTTGAATCCCCTGACCATTACAGTAGTCCCTCGTTTATCGCAGGGGATCCGTTCCCTGAAGAACCGCGATAAGTGAAAAACTGCGAAGTAGGAATAGTAGTATAAGTAGTAAGTACTAGTTTATTTCAGTATATATATATATATATATATATATATATATATATATATATATATTAGGAATGCGCGATATATACGGTATACGGTAGAAACGATAGAAATTTAGCCTACGATATAGATCTGTCTTCTACCGGCTAACCGCAGTAATGCTGTGTCTGAAGTAAAATCAAAGTTGTCAGATTTAATCGTTTTTTTTTTTGTTGAAAACTGTGCGCAAGCGACGTTAAAGTCTTTTCTTCAAGGGCTAAGTAGCGAAGCTACAAGCCAACTACGGCCGGCTTGCCGTTGTGTGTCTGTTCTTGTTAGCCTAACATTTGTTCATTATGTGTTAGTTTGAGTTAGGCCATTCAGTACAGTAACCATGAGTCATGAAGACCTGTAGGGTTCACTCTGTCTGTGAACAGTAAAATAAAGTCTATAAGACGCCATCTGGTGGTTGATTATTGATCTACAACAAGAGCTGCACATCACTGTCAGTAACTGTATGCTGCCACGCTACAGCATTTAATTAAAAGTTTCCAAAAGCTTCTGTGTAAATAACTCGTTACAACTAGGACACATGCGGCTTATAGACAAGTGTGGACTATATATTTACTTTTTTTTATTTTATTTAGTGGGTGTGGCTTATGCGTGTGTTCAATAGTCTGGAAATAGCGGTATGTATATGGCTTTAGATTCTCAAATTTGTAGAAAAAAGTTAACTTAAACAACCTTTAAAAAATCCATAGGAGTACCTTTAAATCTTTATGGTACCTTTAAATCTTTATTTAAATAAAAGTTATCTGCTCTGACTTTAGTTATACATTCATCAGTTGCTCATCTTTCAAACGTACCACTCCGGTTTGACGTCGGTGCACGTTCTGATGTAGTTCTTGGTGGTGAGCACAAACTCGTTGTAGAGCACCCACTCAGGTTTGTGGTCCAGCACAGTGGAGGGGTGCAGCTGGACCACTTGGTTGTCCTTCACTGTCAGGTAATGCCCTGTGCGCTCCAGGTGAGCTACCTGTTTGCAAAAGAAAATAAATGAATAAAAGAGGAGGTCAGGGACAAAACACAGTGAAGAATACACAAGAACAACATTACACTCCATCGGTGCTTGATTACAGTTGTTAATTTTTTTATACAAAAATCTAAGAAATTCAACAACAACAACAAAAAAAAAAGTTGTACTCCAGACAAATTTCTAAGTAGCCAGTGAGTGATTTTCTTCCATTTAATCTGCCCACACTCAGTGAGTTGTGGCAGCGGCCGTGATTAAACAAGGCAATCAGTCTCAATAAAGGACTTTCCAAACAAAGACGTGATACCTAACACTGTGAACGCTCGAACACAAGCTGCAAATTTGTCTCCGAGATAAAGGTTAATGTTGACAAATATTTCAATATTAACACCATAATTCAACTTGTCAGGTTGCTTGTTTCAGGTGGCCCCGAAAAAGGCTTTTTACAAAACTACCATTTGTTTCCCTGAGCGAGAGACAAATTAATCTGATTTCTCGCTGTGTTTAAAACAAAACGCCACTGTTTGAGTGTGTGTGTGTGTGTGTGTGTGTGTATGTGTGTGTTTTAAACGCAATCCTCAAATCCATTTT
Organism: Nematolebias whitei; assembly: GCF_014905685.2. Lineage (NCBI taxonomy): Eukaryota > Metazoa > Chordata > Actinopteri > Cyprinodontiformes > Rivulidae > Nematolebias > Nematolebias whitei. The sequence continues at coordinate 23,697,996 of NC_056498.1, read as the reverse complement.
CAGCTAGTAGAAAACAGTTCTGCAAATACAGCTGATCTCAGATTAATAGTGACTGAATTAGCTAAAGAATAAAAAGTGACCCGACAACTAAAAACATGGTTGACACTGAGAGGATAAAAAGTTGCTTTAAGCGGCTGTGGCTGAGTGGTTAGAGCAGTTGTCCTTCAATGCAAGAGTTGGGGGTTCGAATCCACCAGCAGTCACATGCTGAAGTGTCCCTGGGCAAGACACTGAACCCCTCATTGCCTCTGATGTGTGTCCCATCAGTGTATGAATGAGATAAAGCTCTGATTAGTCTTTGTATAGGTCTAGTAGAGTGCTGTATGAATGGGTAAATGAGGGCACAGATTGTGGTGTAAAGAGCTTTGAGTGTCTTGATTAGATAGAAAGGAGCTATATAAGTACAGTCTATTTACCATTTAAGCATTAAATTATATATGCTGGGATTAAAGTGATAATTTACATGTTATGAAATGAGGTTCTGTGAAAAAGTTATAAACAGATATCTTACCTGTTGTAGACAGCTCTTTGAGTGACTAGTTTAATGGGCTAATGGCAAAGTCAAGTGTGGCCAAGACAAAGAAGGATTGTTTACATATTAACTTAAAACGTATTAGCAGTTCTCTTGAATGCTATTTTAGAATCCACCAACAATTTCATGTGAAAGTGTTCGTCTTTTTTTGACGTAGTATTCTAAAACCATTTGCAAGTGCAAGTTACGGCTCTCAAAATGCCTGATATTTTATGAAGTGTTATCAAGAACAAAATTAATTTAAGCCAATACCCATCAAAATGCATGAAACACTATATAATCAGTATACATATGTACTCCTTAACAATTTGTTTATGTTTCCTGTTGGAGTGAGTTTTGATGTGCTGATATTTTAATTTGTAGTAGCAGCATCAGGAGTGGTAGTAGTGGTAGTACTCACAGTAATAATAGTAGCAGCAGTAGTAGTAATAGTAATAGTAGTAATATTAGTAGTAACAATGTTGAGTAATAGTAGTAGTAGTAACAATGGTAATAGTAATAGTAGTAGTAACAATGGTAATAGTAATAGTAGTAGTAGTAACAATGGTAATAGTAATAGTAGTATTAATATTAGTAGTAATGGAGTAGTAAATATAGGAGTAAAAGTACCACTACTAGAAGTAGTAATGAAGTATTGATATTAGTAGTACTACAGTAATAGTAGTAGAAGTAGTAACAGGGGTAATAGTAGTAGCAGTAGTAGTAATATTAGTCGTAATGGAGTAGTAAAAGTAGTAGTAGTAGTGGCACTAGAGTAGTGGTAGTAGTAGTAGTAGTGAAGTAGTAATATTAG
>NC_056498.1:23694903-23696661 GCF_014905685.2 Nematolebias whitei | reverse complement strand
GTAATAGTAGTAGTAGTAATAGTAGTAGTACTACAGTAATAGTAGAAGTAGTAACAGTGGTAATAGTAGTAGTAATATTAGTAGAAACGGAGTAGTAAAAGTAGTAGTAGTAGCAATATTAGTAGTAACAGAGTAGTAAAACTAGTAATAGTACTAGAGTAATGGTCATAGTGGTAGTAGTAGCAGCAGCAGCTGTAGTAGTAGTGCAGTAGTAATATTAGTAGTACTACTAGATTAGTAGTAGTAGCAGTAGTAGTGGAGTAGTAATTTTAGTAGTACTACAGTAGTAATAGTCTTAGAGTGTGCATGAACACTCACATAATCTTTAGAAGTCAAAGAGTTGTTTACCGCAGCAGCAATCCACTTTTTGGCCCAACTCAAATTAGCAATTGGCTCATCAGTTCAGTCAGAATTAAACTCTACTTTTTCAAACTGAGGTTGTTCAAAGAGCTGTCTAAAACAGGTAAGATATTACCTGTTCAAAATATTTTCAAAGAACACAACTGAAAAAAATCTGAACTATTCTTTAAGACAGTGGTTCTAAAAGTTGGGGTTGGGACCCCACAGAGGGCAATGAAACGCCAAGTTGGGGGTCTTAAAATCTACAAAAAACTTAAATGACTGCTAATGGGATATCTATCCATATCTATTAGATAAAGGCAGTCGTCACGAATTAATAACGTGGCTGTTGTTTAAATGGATTTTTGTGACGTTTGTACACTTCAACCATTTTTTTTTTTAATTTTTGCATTTACTCTTTAATTATACAGGTAGTCTCAATGAGCCACGAGAACTCAACCAGCAACAGTTGGGGTCACAAGTCTTTACAACTTGTATTATGTTGGTAAAAAGGTTTGGGAGCCGCTGCTTTAAGAGTCCCAGTAAGACCCTGATCAGTGACCTGCATGAAAAAGCCGGTGACCAGCGCTCGGCGGATGCTGAGGTAATAGTCTCGGCTGCAGAAGTCCGTGCTCCTCCTCGGCAAGTTGAACCGGTCCATGATCCTCGACAGCTGCTGCCGAACGTTGTCCGCAGACATCAGCGAGCGGTAGTTGACAAAGTTATCGTAGCACCACTGAGTGGAATCGTGGTCTGTGCGAGACACAGGAGTAACGAAGGGTTAATGTTGAATTGATTTACAATACTAGTTCCAATATAATTGGGAAGTTGTGTAAAAGGTAAATAAAAACAGAATACTGAATTGCAAACCTCATAACCATATTTTATTCACAATGGAACAAAGTAAACATGTCAAAAGTTGTAATTAGGAAAGTTACATATTTTGGAAAAATGCGGTAATTTTAAAAACTGTGGCAGCAACACATCTAATAACAGATGGGACCTCACGATCTCTCCTTTTAATAAATGTCTGTGTACATCTAGGAGTTGATGAGACCAGTTTGAAGTTTTTGAAAAGGAATGTTGTCCCATCATTATCTGATGTAGGATTCTAGCTGTTCAACAGTCCTGGGTCTTCTTTGACGCCGGAGGGCCTGACCGTCACGGGGATCCAATGTTGACTTTCAGCCGTGTCCTTTGAGCACAGAGATTTCTCCAGAAATTTCTCCAGTAATTTCTGGAGAAAGTAGTAGTAATTTCTTGAGAAATTTCTGGAGAAAGTCTTAGTAATTTCTGGAGTAATTTCTGGAGAAATTAGTAGTAATTTCTGGAGAAAGTAGTAGTAATTTCTGGAGAAAGTAGTAGTAATTTGTGGAGAAAGTAGTAGTAATTTCTGGAGAAAGTAGTAGTAATTTCTTG
>NC_056498.1:23674739-23694893 GCF_014905685.2 Nematolebias whitei | reverse complement strand
TGTGGAGAAAGTAGTAGTAATTTCTGGAGAAAGTAGTAGTAATTTCTGGAGAAATTTCTGGAGAAAGTATTAGTAATTTCTGGAGTAATTTCTGGAGAAATTAGTAGTAATTTCTGGAGAAAGTAGTAGTAATTTCTGGAGAAAGTAGTAGTAATTTCTGAAGAAAGTAGTAGTAATTTCTGGAGAAAGTAGTAGTAATTTCTGGAGAAAGTATTAGTAATTTCTGGAGAAAGTAGTAATAATTTCTGGAGAAAGTAGTAGTAATTTTTGGAGAAAGAAGTAGTAATTTTAGGAGAAATTTCTGAAGAAAGTATTAGTAATTTCTGAAGAAATTGCTGGAGAAAGTGGTAATAATTTCTGGAGAAAGTAGTAGTAATTTCTGGAGAAAGTATTAGTAATTTCTGGAGAAAGTAATAATAATTTCTGGAGAAAGTAGTAGTAATTTCTGGAGAAAGTAGTAGTAATTTCTTGAGAAATTTCTGGAGAAAGTATTAGTAATTTCTGGAGAAATTTCTGGAGAAAGTAATAGTCATTTCTGGAGAAAGTATTAGTAATTTCTTGAGAAATTTCTGGAGAAAGTATTAGTAATTTCTGGAGTAATTTACGGAGAAAGTGGTAGTAATTTTTCCCCTTGAAATCTTTTATGATCAACTGTAATATTCAAATATTTCCAAATTTTATGCTGAAGAACACTCGTCTGAAATTGTTCCACTTTTTTTAGATTGTTGTTTTTGTAGACTGGTAAACCTACATCTAAGAGATTCAGCTGCTCTAAAATGCTCTTTTTATACCAAGTTCTCTTACTGACCTGTTGCCAGTTAACCTAATTAATTGTTCCTCTAGCTGTTTATACGTACTGGTACTACTTTTATTTACAGCCTGCTGTTGTCCGTGTCCCAGCTTTTTTTTTTTTTTAAAGATATGTTGCTGCCATAAAATGCAAAATTACATTTTATTTCCAGAAAATGGCACAATTCCTTAGTTAAACATATGATATGTTTATCATGCGTCACTGTAAACAAAACATGGGTTTATGAAATTTGCAAATCCTTATTTGAGCTTTACAGAACATCCCAACTTTCTTAGAATGGTGCAACTTTTCAGTGAAACGTGAGCAAAAATGTATAACTCACTTTGTTTAAAGGCGTGATAAACGTTGAGCAGCGTCAGGTGGTCTCCATCGATGTGGGAGAAGCGCATCTTGGCCTCGTCGGCCATCTTCTTGGCCTCCGTGGGTCGGACAAAGCACTGCGGGACTAAACAAGGTTGGTATAGGCCCCAACACAGCCGCCCACAGGGATAAGTTAAGCAAATCCCACAGAGAGGAACAAGGCCTCATCTGAAGAGAGGCACAGAGCACTTCACAGGGCATTGCCAAGTGTTGATGGGGGGGTAAGTGGAGGGGTTTGAGAGAAGGGAGGGAGGATGGGAATGAAAACAAGTGCTCCATCTAACTGACCTGATACAGTAAAGTAAAAACCACCCGCCCTCTTTCTCTGCTCTCCCCGAGTTGCTTAACATCGAACGCACCTGAATGCGCCTTTAATGGATAAAAGCCGTGTTTATTGAGCCTCGTGGCCAGTTGCCGTGACAGCACCGTTCCTCAGGTGTGCTCCAGCTGCTTACTTTAATGAACTCAGCGAAAACCTTCCATCCTGAAACACCTGCTTTAAGTGCACGCCACGTCCAAGCAGCTAGTTAAATCCATTTCCCTCGCTCTCACAGACCCTCCTGCTCCCCCCCTTCAAAGACGTCAAGATTCATCTCAATGAGCAGCATTCTGCTTTGGCAAGCCCAAAGTGCAATTACTGCCAAAGCATGCTGGTCCTACTCAAACTACACCTATACATTTTGCTCAGACATGTACTTTTTACCTCCCTCTTCCACACAAACAGCTGACACCACTGACTTTATACTCTACTTGCCTTGTGGTTAAGTCCTGGGGGGGCACACGTGTATTCAAAAAAGACATAAACATCTACAATATGGACTTTTGTAGAATTCATCAGTAGTCAATCAAGTATATTAAAACTACAATAGTCACAGCTTATAACAAATTGAAGTACCGTATTTTCCAGGCTATACGTCACTCCAGAGTATAGGTTGCATCAGTCAAAAAATGCAAAATGAAGAGGAAAAAAAACATACAAGTCCCTTCGGACTATACGTCACAGGACTGGCCAAACTATGAAAAAAAAAAGAGCGATTTATAGACCAAAAAATACGGTATGAATCAAACTGTGTCTTTAAAATCTCAACTTCAGCACAACTACAATAAAGACCCAGCCTTCTAGAGTATGTGTTGAGAGTGATGATCAGCTACTATCACACTAAAGTTTAGCTTAATATCTGTAAATGTAGCTAGAGCTATATTTCGGTTAGATAATGTTGATTAGCTGTGGCAGCCACCTTGAACAGGGTCGACTCCAAATGATGAGTTGTAGATGTACAGTCAATGATTATTTAATGAGGGTTTTATTAAAAGCTGTAAAGTAATTCTTGAGATATTTTGCTAACAGAGACAGGACTGACACCAACAGCTAATGCCAAAGTGTTAAGCAAAAATATTGTCCTCTGAGTATATGTTGGGGAGGATTCTCAGCTACTACCACGCCACATTTTAGCTCAATATCTGTAAAATTGACTGAGTTAAAGCCTTTTTTTTTTGTTGTTTGTTAGCTAAAGTTTATTAGGAGTGGCAGCATCTTGATTAGGGTTAACTTAAAATGTTACTTGTAGAATTTATATCAAATTATTATTCTGTTGAGAGTTTAATTAAGTCAGGTAATGCAAGATCAGAATTTTGTGTTAATGGATGTGGAGTTCCTCAGGGCTCTGTGTTGGGACCAAAGTTGTTTATTTTGTATGTGAATGATCTGGTTGATGTGTCAGGACTTTTGAAGTGTGTTTTATTTGCAGATGATACCACATTTTTTGTTCAAGTGAAGATGTTGAACGGATGTTAGAGATGATACAGGCAGAATTCGTAAAAATAAAAACTTGGTTCCAACTTAATAAGTTATAATTAAATTTGGAAAAAACAAACTACATTATATTTAGTAATAGAAAGAAAATTATCAAAGTCACATTTAAAATTGACAGTATTGAAATTCATAGAGTTAATGAAATCAAATTTTTGGGTGTCGTTAATGATGAGAATCTGACATGGAAATCTCATGTAAATTATTTAAGAAAAAAATAGCAAAATCAATTGCATTACTGTATAAAATAAAAGAGTTTTTAAATGACAAAGCTTTAGATATATTGTATAATGTAATGATTGTTCTATATTTAATCTATTGTATTGAAGTTTGGGGAAAATCATGCAAAACAATACAAACCCTATTTTTATTTTGCAAAAGAGAGCTATAAGAATTATTAGTAGGAAGTGCTATGGTCACCCAACAAATATATTATTTCATCAATTGAAATTATTAAAATTTTATGATTTGGTTGAATATAGTATTTTACAAGTCATGTATAAAGCTCATAAAAATATTACCCCCAAATATTCAATTAAAATTTGTTAAAAAAAGAGAGTCATTTAAACCTTAAGGGGATGGAAATGTTTGTAAAACCTCCATTTACAAACCGGATTCCAAAAAAGTTGGGACACTAAACAAATTGTGAATAAAAACTGAATGCAATGATGTGGAGGTGCCAACATCAAATATTTTATTCAGAATAGAACACAAATCACAGACCAAAAGTTTAAACTGAGAGAATGTATCATTTTAAGGGAAAAATCTGTTGTTTCCAAATTTCATGGCGTCAACAAATCCCAAAAAAGTTGGGACAAGTCCATTTTTACCACTGTGTGGCATCCCCCCTTCTTCTTACAACACTCAACAGACGTCTGGGGACAGAGGAGACCAGTTTCTCAAGTTTAGAATTAAGAATGCTCTCCCATTCATGTCTAATACAGGCCTCTAACTGTTCAATTGTCTTGGGCCTTCTTTGTTGCACCTTCCTCTTTATGATGCGCCAAATGTTCTCTATAGGTGAAAGATCTGGACTGCAGGCTGGCCATTTCAGTACCCGGATCCTTCTCCTACGTAGCCATGATGTTGTGATTGCTGCAGAATGTGGTCTGGCATTATCGTGTTGAAAAATGCAGGGTCTTCCCTGAAAGAGATGACGTCTAGATGGGAGCATATGTTGTTCTAGAACCTGAACATAGTTCTCTGCATTAATGGTGCCTTTCCAGACATGCAAGCTGCCCATGCCACAAGCGCTCATGCAACCCCATACCATCAGTGATGCAGGCTTCTGAAAGGAGCGTTGATAACAACTTGGGCTATCCTTGTCCTCTCTGGTCCGGATGACATGGCGTCCCAGTGTTCCATAAAGAACTTCAAATCGTGACTCATCTGACCACAGAACAGTCTTCCATTTTGCCACACTCCATTTTAAATGACCCCTGGCCCAGTGCAAACGTCTGAGTTTGTGGAGCTTGCTTAGAAATGGCTTCCTCTTTGCACTGTAGAGTTTCAGCTGGCAACGGTGGATGGCACAGTGGATTGTGTTCACTGACAATGCTTTCTGGAAGTATTCCTGAGCCCGTTCTGTTATTTCCTTGACAGTGGCATTCCTGTTTGAGGTGCAGTGACGTTTAAGGGCCCGGAAATCACGAGCATCCAGTAGAGTTTTACGGCCTTGACCCTTACGCACAGCAATTGTTCCAGATTCTCTGAATCTTTTGATGATGTTATGCACGGTTGATGATGATAACTTAAAAGTCTTTGCTATTTTACGCTGGGTAACACCATTCTGGTATTGCTGCACTATCTTTCTGCGCAACAATGGTGGAATTGGTGATCCTCTTACCATCTTGGCTTCTGAGAGACACTGACACTCTGAGAAGCTCTTTTTATACCCAATCATGTTGTCAATTGACCTAATTAGTGTTAATTGGTCTTCCAGCTGTTCGTTATATGTTCAATTTCCTTTTTCCAGCCACTTATTGCTACTTGTCCCAACTTTTTTGGGATTTGTTGACACTGTGAAATTTTGAATCAACATATTTTTCCTTTAAAATGTTACATTTACTCAGATTAAACTTTTGATCTGTCATCTATGTTATATTACGAATAAAATATTGACATTTGCCATCTCCACATCATTGCATTCAGTTTTTATTCACAATTTGTTTAGTGTCCCAACTTTTTTGGAATCCTGTTTGTAGAACTAGTCTGAAGGAGCTGCGTTGTAATTCAAGGAATAGGATTATGGAATTGTCTTGATATCACCATAAAAATGTCTAAAACAATGTATATTTTTAAAAAGATGATTAAGGTAAAGTTGTTGGGAAGGGATGGTGCCAGGTGAAGAATACCTAATGTTTTTTGTTTCACTTTGGAGATTGTTCAAGCCTGAGTTGTTGTTTGTAGTTGTTTTATATATTTTTTAAATAAGGAGCAGATATTATAAGAATTTTTATCTTCTTTCTACAGCCTTTTCATTCAGTGTTTTTTTTCTTTTTGATGAATTTGTTTTGTTTATTTGAACAGAATGATTGAATGAATAAATAAATAAATAAATAAAAGTCATTTACTGGTTTACTATTGCTACAGACAAACAAATATATTTAAAAAAATTATTGAGATTTAGAAGATTTAGGCGCAGCTTTTCATATTTCCTCTAAGATCTCTCGTCACAAGAAATGGAGCAGCAGCTCAGACCCGAGCAGCGGGCCGGCCCTGAGCATTACCTGACAACATGGCAGTGATGGAGAGGACCTCGTTGGAACAGTTGAAATCGCAGCTGGCGATGACCATCTTGGCGAGCTGGGGGTCCAGGGGGAACTCTGCCATCATGGAGCCCAGCTCGGTGAGGTCACCATCGTCGTTCAGCGCTGCCAGGTAGTTCAACAGCTCGAGGGCTCGCATCAGGGTCTCTGGGGCTGAGGGAGCGGTAGATACAGGGTGGGTGGACAGAATGGGAGCGATGGGCTGTTAAAGTGTTCCAAGGCCAAGAGCGGGAAAAAAAAACTCACAACACAGGTGGTAGATCTGGACAATTTGCAAAACTGCCATTCTTGCAATGGCAGCAATACTTCAGAAGTAAAATGTGGAACTGTTTCACCCAAATCTATGTCAGATTTGATTAATACGTACTTTCATAGTAGAGCTTTATGCTCAGATCACCTCGTGATGAGAGATGACAAAGTTGCAGTTGTTTAGTCGAGCTTTGTAGATTATGTTTGGCCCAGTCTGTGCTGAGAATGACTCTCAGCTACTACCACAACAAATTTGAACTTGATTCTTGTAAAACTGACAAAGTTGTTGTTATTTTTCTATTAGCTAATTTAAATTTATTTGGTAGTCATCTTGAATTAGACTGACTTGTTGTAAATCCAAGGACTACTTTTAGAAAATTTTATTATAGGATTCTCTGACTCCCGGTATTTGGAACAATAGACCTTATTTGATAAACCAAATACTTCAGCAATAAAAATGAGACTGAAAAATACTGAATGCTGTTTAGTTTTTTTAATTAAATAAATAAATTGACACACAGACATCGCCATTTTATTTATGTTGCCGTGTATTCTGGGTAAATGCTATAAATGCTGTTGCTTCAGGTCAAGCTCCATTCAGCTTGAATGATAATTTTGGATATTATCTGATGTTCAGCCCTTCAATTTGAACTCTAATGCATTGTCAGAGAGGAGAACAGAGAAACGACTCAGCTTTTGTGCTCCAGTGCTAATACTTGTGAAGTTAGCCCCAGAGCTAATAGCATTACGGCCAAAGCTATAATATAGTATATATCAATAGCTCCAGAACCAATAGTATTTAATCCAGAGCTAATATTTATGATGCCTTCTAAAGAGCTAATATATTTGTAATTTGCTTCAGAGTTAATATATATTTATAGCGTTTAGAGCTAGTAGCATTTTATCCAGAGCTAATATTTGTGGCGTTAGCTCCGGGTTTAATAAAAATCACAAGTTGATCATCACATTTGATTGTTTTGACCTATATATTGTGCATAAGAACTAATACAAAATATAACTTTATTGTCACGTTATAACTTTTTAGCCTTGACCCCTTGTGTTTTTGTCTCCACTACAAATCGATGTATGTCATTGCCCCAGAATGCATTGCATTGGTAATAAAATGGTGACGTCCTTAGGTGAAAAACATGTAATAAATGTATATAATTTTTAAAGTACAGTAGTCCCTCGTTTATCACGGGGGCTTAGGGAACCACGCCCCCCGCAATAAGTGAAAATCCACCAAGTAAGGATACGGTAGTCAAGGTTCAAGTTCAAGTAAACTTTATTGTCATTACCATCTCATGTGAAATTACCGTATGTACACAAGTAGTAGTTTATTTTAGTATTTATTGTAGCAGTCGTAAGTAGTAGTTTTAGTATTTATATATATAGATGTATATATATATATATATATATATATATAAAGAATTTATGAACCCTTCCCACACTCTTGCAATGTTTTAAACAATGTTTCTAAACTTTAAACGCTCTAAAAGAGCACAGAATGTCATGATCTTCGCTGTCTGCCACGCTGCAATCACACTCATCACCAGTTTCACTCCCAATCTCCCTCCTTCTGTCTAAATAAACAATTTAAATTTAAACAATCCATGCATGTTCATTTAAAATATTACAGTATTTAAATTTAAATTGTAGAGAAGCGCAGCAGGACAGCAAAGGGTTAACCCTTCACGCAGCTGATGCATCACGAAGAAGAAATGTACTTCTGGATCAATTACACTGTAACGACTGAACAGAGAAGTTCCAAAATAATTAAAAATAACTTTTAACACTTTTATATTTTGTGATTACGACGATTTTACGATGTGACATACTTTTCAATTTTAAGTTGGAAGACAAAAGTCGATCGGTGCAGCAGGACAGCAAAGGGTTAACCCTTCAGCTGGAGCAGAAATGTGGGCGTGGCAGAAAGCGGAGATCATGACAGAGGGAGCTTCTTCCTGCACTTAATGATTTAGCAGGTGCTAAATCATTTAAAATGATTTATTTTAAATAAACAATCCATGCCGCTCGTGTGGCTCATCCATCAATCAGCCAGTTGTGTGTCATGTCCACTCTTACTTTGAAAAACCACGAAAGAGTGAGTGCGCGAAAAACGAACCGTGAAGAAGCGAGGGACTACTGTAATTAGAAGTTTTCACTCGTCACAAACAACTTTTGGTAGAATAGAGAAATAACATGTTAAGGCCGAAATGTGCAGGTAGTTGGAGATCCTTTTAAAGTCCACCCATTGGTTTATGAAATATTTTGCTAACAGACAAAAAGGGTGGACTCCAAGTTAATGCCAAAGTTTAAAGCCAAGATCTTTCACAATATGTAGCCCTTATAGCATAGGTAGGGATGACTCTCAGCTACTACCTCAACAAGTTTTAGCTCAATATCTGTAAAACTGAGTTGTAGCCATTTTTGTGTTTGCTAAGATCAGCTATAGGAGCCAACTTGAACTTAATCTGTTGTAGATGCACATCCAACGATTTTGTTCTCCAAGTTTCTTAAAACTTTGTCCACTGCATCATAAGATATTTTGCTAAAAGACAAAAAACACACACAGAGAGACACATGCAAACCACACTGTGCACTACTTGCAAATTACTTGTGTCATCCCACACAGATTGCGAGGTCAGTAAACTAGATGATTGACCAACTGAGTGTTGATTAAAAGAGAATTTTAAAAAAGCCCAAGAAAAAAAAATAAAATAAAAGCATTGAAAGTCGTCCATCACCGGCCGTACGTGGAGTTTAATAGAAGACAAATGCTTGTTAGGAAACGACACAAACACTCAAAGCAAGGCGGTTGGCAGGTTTGATGGAAGGGAGCGTGAGGCGAATAGGAACAAGGCGTCTCTCTCGCTCTACGTGAAGGCCAGAGTTAACGCCGGACAAGCGACGCGGCGGAGAAGCAATCACGGCAGAGCTCATTTTTCATCCTCGACTCAGGCGATCCTAAACAACTAATGTAATTACAGGGGAACTTTCTACTTAATGCCTCAACACAAAAGGCTTCCACCGTTTGGTTAAAAGATTTTTCCTCCAGATTCAATTATTGACCTTTGGCTCAGCAGAGCTGAAGCCTAATGACCAGTTGCATGTTAACTGAAAATTAGCTTCAAGCAGCAGCTTTGCTACACGCTCGCTTTCATTTCAAATGCTTCCAAAAAAAACACTTAAAAAAAAAAGAAGAAGGAAAAAAATTCAATTTAAAACAGCAGGGAGGTATTTCTTATGATTAACAAATATTGATTTGGGGCATCAAAGCTACTTTTTACTTACCAACTCCAATGGCTTGTGTGTGGCTGAACAAAAGGTGAAAATCTGATTTCCAAGTACAGCTAGCACGATGAACCAGTGTGGAAATTCAATCTATACCGACTCATCAGAAAGTAAGTATCGACTGCCACAACGTATAAAACCCAATATATTAACCCAGGGACGAATCAATGAGGCAAAAGTCTAAAGGTACTTTGGTTTCGGAGAGGTACTTTTTAGAAATGTCACAAGAAAAATAAATTCCGCCCGGCCACATGCTTGGGTAAACCGCTACCGATTTCATCTGTAGGGTTTTGTTCGGCTGACTTGTGAGTTTTATGATGAACTTGTTGAGATCCCAGGCAGGTTATAAAGAAATATTTTGTTGCAGATGGCGATTTAAAACAAAATAAATTTGGAGAAACCGTTTTTACTTCTGACCAGATTAGCAAGCTGATAGCTAATTCAAGTGAGGCCAAAACCAGAATGGATCGACAAGTTTAAAAAAAAAAGCGACTTTATCCTCCGAAGTTTCATTGTGGTTCATGCTAATGATACCTTTATAAACCTTGCCATCAGTTTCTTGTTGCAGTAATTTATATATTTGCAAAGTGCAATGCGTGCCAGCAATAATTAGCTGTAAAACTTCTCGTGTGGCCTGCGTCACTTCCATCTGGAGAACCATACTATTCTATGCCAAAATGACCACATATTGCAAAAGTGACAGTGCCTTAAAAATAGATAAAATTAAGATTTGGAAAATTTGCAGTGACGATTCCTTGAGAACCGTCCATCTTGGACAGGATTACGTTAACAGCTAGTTTGAGTAAGTCCAGTTCTAAAGCATTTTATTTATTTATTTATTTTTGTCAGTATTATTGTTGAATATTGCGATGACAAAATCATTTGTGACAAACACACTCCCAAACCCACTGTTACGTGCTTCCCCTCTTATGTACTACAGGAGCCTGCAGCAGCCAAATTAGTCATATTCATTGGGAAAGCCAAATGTCAAAAACCAGGTTAAGAACGCAGCAATATTTTACACCACTACGTTGCATAAGATGGTTATTCCTGCAAAAACATTATATTATTCCAGCTGGAAGTAGCTCAAGTTGAACCAGACATGGAGCTGGAGCACTTGCAAAATATCACATAATTCTGTGTTTATAGTAACGTGAAACTGATGGAGATATAAAAAGTTTATAAATTAGTATTAACATAAGCCACTTTCATATTTTTGAAGTTATTGCTTTAAGATGACAGCAGTCCAATTTAGTTTTGACCTTGCTCAAACAAGCCGTTAGCTTATCAATCCAATCTATCCCAATTTCCAAACTGAGGTCATTCAAAGAGTTATCTCCAAGGCAGTAATTATTCATAATCTGTCCACAGAACATTAAATAATCTAAAGTATCCCTTTAAGAAGACAAACAGAAAAAAACATCTCTGACCATTCCATAGGGAATAAATTTAAAGGTAAAATTAATGTCTCTTTGCATAGGTACTTAATTCCCTAAAATTATTTAGTGTTTGGACAAGTTTTTTTCATCACTGATGGGAAAACTCAAATGCTCACATTACTAATCACACCTAAAATGAACACTGTAGAAAACAAATGGTGGCTTTATAATTAAAAATACAATTGGATATAAAAATTTAATCATAAAATACATAATAAGAGGTCTTCAGGGAAAATTGTCAATTTCCAAGAGTTGGGTGTATTGTCCCACATCGCAAACTGAAGAGGGGTACATGGAAATACCTTCCTCCGTTCTTCTGTCCGTTCGTCCATACATCTTGTGAGCATGGTAGCTTGAAAAATAAGAAGTTACATTTTAAGGTGTGGCTGCACCTTGGCATAAGAAAGTTCCTTTCGAAAATTGGAATGTCACGTCAAAATCCAAAATGGCTTCCGCCATATATGCATAAATGTAAAACTGTGAGCTGCATAACTTTAAAAAAAAGAACCTGATAACTTCCATTTGGTGTGTAGCTGCATCTAGCTTTAAGAAAAGTCACTATTATAAATTGGGTTGCCATGTCAAAATCTAAGAAAGCCATATATATATATATATATATATATATATGAAACTATGCTTTATAATTTTTTTTATATAGCTTATTATTATAGTTTCCTCAAATGAGTGTTTTTTTTGTAAAAAAGGGGGGGGATGGGACGGCCTTTGGGGTGGTCAAGGTTCCTCTACGGTGGCCAAGGCCACCACCTGGCTCCACCTGGTGGTGCATCAATCTGCTTCCTTCACTCACTAATATCAGTCACTCTGCTCCGCCTCAGACAAGAAAAAAATTAAAAATTAAGAACCTAAATCCATTCTACTGCACAGTGTAACTCCTACGAACTTGAATATCGTGCACCTATAATATTAAAGTTGTCCTGTATTCCCTGTTCAATTCCAGTCCAGAAAAAACACTCATCTCAAAAGCTTCACTATTCAAATCCTGGAGCGACGGGGGATATTGTTGTACGGCTTGTTGTTTTGCTCTATAGGATCACCAAACACATCTTGAACATGATCGCTTCCTTTAATGGCAGCCCTTGACACAGCATATAAAAAGTGTTCTACTGTAAATACACGGTATAAAACTTGTCTCGTAACCTTCTGACTTAAAGCAGACTTTATTTGTTGCACCCAACAGGCTCCGGCTTCCAGCCTGTGAAAGTAAAACAGTCTGTCGCCACTGGATCAAATAAATAAAAAGGTAATCCTCCACCTGTTCCCTCCACCCCACTATTCCCAGTTAAGACTCTGCAGACAAGGCCAATTCCATATGTTGATGTATCTCGTTGCGTTTTGTGAGAAATGTGATGGTAGCGTTGGAGGTCAGTCACGTTTCACTGAAGGAATATAAAGGGAAGGCAATTGCTGAGGTGATAGTGCTGCTATTGATGTAACCAATTTCATTCTCCTAATGGCGATTGCCACAGTGGACGGGGAGAGATGGGTTTAATCTCAGAGGTGAGATGAAAACTATATTATGGTGAGAAAAGAGCAGGAGGAGGGAGAGAGGGAGGCTAGGGGTAGGGAAAGGAGGGAGGTTTCGTCTCAAAAATGTCAGAAAACAACAATTTCATGAAAATGGCCTAAATCTGGTGTCTAAATGAGACAGAATCAGTGTTTTAGCTACAGTGTTGTTCAAATGATGATTTGTTTGTTTCTAACTGGTTTGACCGATGCCTAAAATCCTTTGAATTAAAAATTTCAGTTAATTTTTATAGTTTATTGTGCTTGTTTGTATGTGTTAGCAGTGTTTCCCCTACCATTATATAAGCAGGGTGCCCTTCCCCGTCAAAAAAACCAAGAGCCCTGTCTAGGGAACCCCCCCCCCCCCCCCCCTTGACAACTGTCTGTATTGATGTAGTACAGGGCACAATACAAACACTAGCAAAAATGCTACTCATGTACTGCTCCTTTACCCCTCCACACACCGGTTGACAAATACTAAATAACCGTTAAAATAAATAACGATAAAAACCGGCAGCAACGTAGCACTAAGCTAGCAGGCTGGCAACATCCATGTGACTCCATCCCATCCCCCCCCATCTTGGATTGTATACCTGGATTATTGAGCATGGACTTTTTTGGTTTTGAACCAGTTTGACATGACTGGAAGAGGGCCAGCATCAGAGGAGGGGGTGTGCCAAAGAGACTATCTTAGCACCAACATAACTGGTTTGTTCCACTTTGGAGTAAGCTGTTGGGGGAAGAATCAGTTTTGTGTTGTGTGTTTCCTTGACTGATGAAGCCTTCTGGATGGAAGGTGAAACGTTTCAGAAAAAAAAAAAAGAAACTGTCCAGATGACCTGACTGAAAATTGTTGGATAGTGTACCTGGATTATTGAGCATGGGCTTTGTTGGTTCAGCAGCAACATAGCGCTAAGCTAGCAGACGGGCAACACAGATGCGACTCCGTCCCATCCCCCCCACCGTCAACCAAAAATAATAATAATAATACGATGAGCACCCCTGGGTCAATCTAATGAGTCATTAAAGTAACCCGGTTCACTTTGTGCTTCATCAGTGAGCACTTCTAGACGCATTTGTATTGTTGTTTAACTTTTGACTCAAGTGCGCCCCCTAGATTATTCCAAAAGTTATATCTCAGTGACATATCATCTGATATGCACCAGATTTTTTGTGCATGATGTGTGAGCACTTGTAGACACATTCTAGATACCCGGCTAAGGGAGCTGATCTATGGGAAACACTAGTTAGTGTCCAGCTCTTTGGCCAACGGTGTTGTTTTTAAAGTGCTTTATAAATAAAGTTGTATTGTATTGTATTATAAAATGAACCATTAAAAATATTAAGCCAATGCTTTAAATCAGCCAAAATTCAGCTAATGATTAATAATGAGCAAATCTGTTCTTTGTGTCATCATTGTAAGAAAAAGCTGCCTACATTTTGATACACGAGCTGTATAAAAGGTGTAGCAAACAAAGATAAAAAAAAAAGTTCATTGTGGTCATCATGGTGACCACACACTTGTGTTCGTCACTCCCTGACTGTCAAGTTAATCAAAGGCAAGCAAAAACGCAGACTGAAAAGTAAGCCTCAAATAAACAGTCGCAGAGCAATAACTTCTCAACAAATCTTAATTTGTGAACAGTAACCAGTGGTGGACAGTAACAAAGTACATTAACTTGAGTACTGTACTTAAGTACATTTTCTGAGTATCTTTACTTTACTTGAGTATTTGTGCTTTTGGGAACTTAGAACTTTCACTCCACTACATTTCAAGATAAATATTGTACTTTTGACTCCACTACATTTCTAGGAAGCTTCTTGTTATTGTTCCTTTTGGCTCAGCTGTTGCTCTTTTTCGTTCCTTAAATGCAGTTGGCCATTTGTTGATTCAGGTATTACGCTAGATTCATCTGTGCAGATTAGAACATTCATTGTTCTGTAAGCTTCTATGTTAAGTATGGCAGTACTTTTAGTTAGTGTTAAAGTTTCCTCTCCCGTGTTAAGTTGTTGCCGTCAATATATGCATTTTTACAGACAAACAATGTGGTGTATGAAGACTGAAGCTGAGGAAAAGACTAAATGTGCATCACCTGTTAGGATTTCCACAACTTTCCACTAACATGTAAAATGCAGGAAGATATTATTTGTAGTTTACAGGTTTTATTAAGGCATGTGGTGTCAGAGTGGTTCTACATGTCAGTGCATCATCAGGTAGTTTCAGAGTTAAAAGGTTCCGTAAAATCACTCAAAACAATACAGCAATGTACTGATATTAGAAAATATAACTTGTACTTTTAAATACTTTATTATTTTTTTAAATGCATGTACTTTTGAATACTTAACTATTTTCAAAAGTACTTCAACTTGACTGAACTTTTGACAGCAACTTTTACTTGTAGTTGAGTAAGATTTGACCATGAGTATCGATACTTTTACGTAAGTACTAGAATTGAGTACTTTGTCCACCTCTGACCATGACTGACTCTGATGGTCTCACATGTAAATTTCTAAAGTGTTTACTAACTTTGATGTAGGCAATATGACAAGTTAACAAGATCTTTTCAGCTTTGAAGAGAGTATTTTGAGCTAAAAAAAAAAAAAAAAAAAAAAAAAAGTCAATAGAAGCTTGGGTGTGCACTCTTGTTATTCTGGGGGGATTGGAGAGAAAATTTAAGTTCTACAGCGCTGAAAGGCACGCTGGGTGAAAGAAAACAAAAAATGCATACGTTCTGATGTATACAGTAATACGTAAAAAGATTAAAACAAGTTGTGGGAGTAAGAGATGGAAAAAAGATTAGAAGACTTGACAGTCAGTCAGCTTCTATCAACGGTCAGCGGAATAGTCTACAAATAAAATCAGTAAAAATGTTTAAAAGATATCAAAATGCCATTTCAGACATAGTATCAAGTATAGCTTCCTGTGACCTGTGAAGCTTTGAATGACGTTTCTACTGTGAAATTTGCCTGAGCAGAGCTCCAAATGCAGCTGCCCCTCATATGTTTCTCATAGAAACATATGAGAAATATGTTTCTCATATTTTAGGCCAAATCTCGCTGAGCCACTTGTTTTCTTGCAGTTTCTACAGAATTGTATCCACAATGTGACATCCTGACAACAAAAGTCATAGCAAACCATTCCTGATTTAGTTGCACGCTTTGTGTATAATTTGCATGTATTTTCCAAAGTTGTGCATTCAAACAGAGGACAGAGGACAGGTGTCTCGCCCCCTCAGGTACCGCTCTACTGGAGCGCGCTAAGTGAATGCATGGAAGGACAACGTGGCTGGACACTGACGGCGCTGATGGAGAGTGAGACTCCCTGCTGAGACGAGGTGCACAAACAGAGGAAAACTACCAGTAGACCTCATGGGACAAATATTCCCTGTAAAGCAGCTAAGTTTTTTGTGTTTAGGCTGTTTGTTTTGGCGCCCTTTAAATGGAAAATATTCCATTAACAAGCCTTTGTGTGTGTTTGTTGTAGCTTTTAATTTAGCAGCACCTACTGTTCATCCACCTATTTACCTGATTATTGAGCATGAACGTTGATGTTTTGAGCCACTTTGGCATGGCTGCCTCAGAGGAGTCAACGGGGGAGAGGGCGGGCCCCAGAAACCATCTTATCACCTGCAAGCTGGTTGGTCCACTATGTGAGTGTGCTGCTTATGGGACAGTTTGTTTGTGGCTCCTCGGACTGATGAAGTCCTTTGGATGAAGGATGAAACGTCTCAAAAAAAAAAAAGAAAGAAAGAAAGAAACCGTCCAGATGACCTGACTGAACTTTGCTGGATTTTTTTACCTGGATTATTGCGCATGAACTTTGATACTGTTCTTCTAATTTAACCATTCTTTGAAAGTCGTGCAATATCTTACTTTGAAAATTATCTGCAAACCAAGCTAAATTTAAATGAATAAAAACAGCTGTTTTTAACTCAGTGAGGATGTTTCTACCAAATTCTGTATGAAATTATCCCCAATTTGTCTCAATCGAGTTACTGACTCTTTGAATGAAGCTCACACTGTTAAATGAAACAAGCTGGTGAAAGAGTATCACATGTAGAACAAGAGCTTTGTTCTTTTTACTTGTAGTCCCATAAAGACGTAGCAAACAGTAATTATTTGTGAGCTTTTACACTTTATATTTAATGTATCATGCACCTTTACACCTTAAAAAACATTATTGCTTGAAATAATTTGCATTTTAAATTTGAATTTAAAATACTCCACAATAAGATGAAGAGGACAGAAAAAAACGTTAGATTTTATGGTTGACACCAGTTGTAGAATAGCCAAAGAATAACTGCAAAAACACTGATCCTAATAAAACTAGCATTCCTTGAAGCAAACACATCATAAAGTTTTAAAGAAAGATCTTGCGTAATCTGTTAGTACTCATACTATGTGTTGGTGATTACTCCCAGCTACTACCACAACAACGTTTAGTTTAATAAAATGTAAAATTGACAATGCTATAGCTATTTTTGTGTTTGCTAAGGTCAATTAGCTGTGGCAGCCACCTTGAATTATCAATAAATCAATCAACCTTTATTTAGACAGGTAAATCCCATTGAGCCTCGAGGACTCATTTACAAGAGAGACCTGATTTCAACAAAGAAAGATGACAACAATGGACAACATCAACAACAATAAACAATTGTAAAAAGTATCCTGATGCATGCTCAATAATCCAGGTAGAAAAATCCAAAAAAGTTCAATCTGGTCCTCTGGACATTCAAAAAAACAAAACAAAACAACAAAAAGATGTAGAAACGTTTCGTCTCTCATCCGAGAGACTTCCTCAGTCTGAGGTGCTGTATTCAGCTCAGTCTCTTAAATAGCACCTTCTCAGAAAGGAGGAACCCAGACCCAGACCAGTGGCCATTCCATATGTTGAGGGAGTATCAGAGAAACTGAGACGTTTATTTTCTAAACATAATGTCCCAGTGGCTTTTAAACCCCAAAATACATTACGGCAAAGACTGGTTCATCCCAAAGATCCAGTCCCCCGGCACAAACAGAGTAATGTTGTGTATGCTGTTCAGTGTCAGGAGGGCTGTGATCAGTCTTACATCGGGGAAACTAAACAGCCACTGGCCAAAAGGATGGCCCAGCACAGAAGATCAACATCATCAGGCCAGGACTCTGCGGTCTACACTCATCTCCAGGCCAGCGGTCACTCTTTCAAGGATGAAGATGTTCACATCCTGGACAGAGAGGAACGATGGTTTGAGAGAGGAGTAAAGGAGGCCATCTTTGTGAAAAGAAATCGTCCATCATTAAACAGGGGTGGAGGCCTCCGGGTTCAACTGTCCCCCTCTTACAATGCTGTGATTGCTAGTATCACTCAGCCCTCTGTGAGTAGTAAACAGCCATCAGTGTGCTAATGACCCATTGTTAGGCTGATGGTCCTTCTTGAGCATGTGATCAGCTGGTTTTGGTTGTCAGCAGCAAAACTGGTTGATCCACTCTGAGAAGGTGCTATTTAAGAGACTGAGCTGAATACAGCTCCTCAGACTGAGGAAGTCTCTCGGATGAGAGACGAAACGTTTCTACATTTTTTTGTTGTTTTGTTTTGTTTTTTTGAATGTCCAGAGGACAAGATTGAACTTTTTTGAATTATAAATAGTCATACTACAGGTTTTTTTTGTTTGTTTTGTTTTTTTTACAAATAGGATGGCTAAAAGGAAAAGGTAACAAAAAACAAACAAAAAAAAAAAAAAACCAGCTAGATTCTAAGGCGAATGTAGAAAACTAAAAACAGGAACATGTCTGCATTGGTCCAAGCCAAGATGGCCGCGCTCAGAGCAGTTGCAGCTTCACAGGCTCCCGGTACCATCCCAGTTTTTAGAAGTTTTGATATTGACTCTGTGCCTGACTCTGCGCGATTTATGCGTGTGAACTATAGCCGAACCGAACTGATGAGAATAGGAGCGGATTTGCCACGAAATATAGCAGAAATCAGCAACAAACTCAAAGCTACGCTCGGCAGAATGCAGATCTTAAAGTCATCTACCTGGAAGCTGCAGCAGAGGCGTTCCAGCGGGCAGAAGAGGAAGCGCTGCTCCCGGCTTAAGAGGAGAGGATGCCGGGCGGGGGTTATGGTGAGGCTACGAGCTAACGCTAAAGCCGGTAAACTCCCCATGCCGTCTCTCTTTCTGTCGAATGTCCGCTCGTTGGACAACAAGGTGGATTTACTTCGTCTGAGAGCGGGCGCCTCAGAAGAGATGAAGAAGTGTGCGGTGCTTTGCCTCACGGAAACGTGGATTACAAGTGAAACGCCGGACTCAGTCTTCCAGCTGGATGACAGACTTTTATTTCGAGCGGACCGCTGCAGCGAGCTAACGGGGAAATCACGGGGGGCGGAGTATGCATTTACGTGAGTAAAAGTTGGTCCACGAACTGTACTGTTGTAAATAGCTCATGCTCGAAGGCTTTGGAGCAAATAACAGTGAAATGTCGGCCACATTATCTACCCCGAGAGTTCACAGTGACTTTTATCACAGTTGTTTACATTCCTCCGGACGCTAATGCTAATGAATCACTGCAGGAGCTTCATGATATCATCAGCTCGCTGCAGAACAAACACCCCGAGGCTCTTTACGTTGTAGCCGGAGACTTTAACCACGTGAATCTAAAGGAGTGTCTCCCGAGCTTTAATCAGCATGTGACGATTCCGACACGTGGAGACCGCACGCTGGACCGTGTTTACACGAACGTAAAAGATGCATACAAAGCCGAACCCCGCCCCCACCTAGGACTGTCAGACCACATCTCAATCTTCCTGGCTCCTGCTTACATGCCCCCGCTGAGACGCTCCAGACCGGTACAAAAGAAAGTTAAATGTTGGAGCCAGGACAGTGGCCCCATACTGAGAGATTGTTTTGATCTAACAGACTGGCAGGTTTTCAGAGAAGCTGCTGAAAATGGAGGTTCGCTTGATCTTGACCAATACACATCCTCAGTACTGGGTTACATTAGTACATGTACTGACACAGTCTCCACTATCAGAAATGTTAAAAGCTACCCAAACAGAAAACCTTGGCTGAATGCAGAGGTGCGTACCCTGCTGGAAGCCAGGAACACTGCCTTCAGGTCTGGAAACTCAGAGGAGCTGAGTAGGACAAGAAAAGAGCTGGTTGCTGGTATTAAGAGGGCCAAGGCCGCATATGCAAAGAGGATCGAGGGTCAATTCATCTCACAAGACCCTCGGAGCATGTGGAGGGGCATTAAGTGCATAACAGATTATAAAGGAAGGAGTGAACAATGCCCCAAAGACCCATCTCTGCCTGATGCCCTCAACAAGTTCTATGCACGCTTTGAAGACCCGAACAGACCACCCAGCACCAGACTCACCTCACCACCGGATGAAGAGCATCTCAGCGTGACCTCAGCAGAAGTAAGGAGTACCTTCAGGAGGATTAATCCGCACAAAGCAACTGGCCCAGACAACATCCCCGGAAAAGTGTTGAAGGAATGTGCTGATCAGCTCTGTGAGGTGCTGGCAGACATCTTTAACACCTCACTTACCCTGGAGACAGTTCCCACCTGCCTGAAGACTGCCACCATCATCCCAGTCCCAAAAAGCTCTACAGTGACTGGTCTGAATGACTATCGGCCAGTGGCCCTCACCCCGATAGTCGCTAAATGCTTCGAAAAACTGGTCATGACTCACATCAAAACAACCATCAACATCAACGAGGACCCTCATCAGTATGCATACCGTGAGAACCGATCAACAGAGGATGCAATCTCCTCTGTGGTCCACACTGCACTCAACCACCTGGAGCAGAAAAACTCTTACGTCCGTATGCTCTTTGTGGACTTCACATCCGCCTTCAACACCATGATCCCCCAAACCCTGATGGACAAACTATCCACACTAGGACTAAGCCCCTCCAT
>NC_056498.1:23666155-23669739 GCF_014905685.2 Nematolebias whitei | reverse complement strand
CTCCCCACCATCACAGACATCTACACCTCCAGATGCAGGAAGAGGGCCACCTGCATCATGAAGGACCCCACCCACCCAGCACACACACTTTTTGCCCCACTCCCCTCAGGAAGGAGGTTAAGGAGCATTAAGTGTAGAACCACTAGACTGAGGAACAGCTTCTACCCTGAGGCTGTTAGACTCATGAATCTCTAACTAGAATAATCACTGTGAAAAACCATATCATGTTGCTGCTGATCTGTTTCATGTTGCTGCTGATCTGTTTCAATGTTGATGTGTTCATGCGTGCACATCTGCTCACAGACTCATGTTCATGTTTGTGCTGATGTTCAATGTTTTATGTTATGAGTGCTTAGTGTATATTTAGTTGATGTTTTCCTTAGTTCATATCTTAGATGTTATTACTGTTTTTCTTTTATATTTTATTATTGGATGTAACTGGGACCCTGTGTACATAATTTCGCTCCACCACATGTACCACATGAGGTGCGAATGACAATAAAGAAACTCTGACTCTGACTCTGACTCTGACTCTGACTGACTCTGCCAGGAGTCCAACAGATTCTTAAAGCCACTTAGAGAGGTCAAGGTCGAGAGCTTCAGATCTTTTTGTAAGATATTCCAAGAAACAGGAGCAGAATAGGAGAAGGCCCTTTTGCCTAGTTCAGTCCTCATTGAGGGAACACTGCAGGTAATAATGTCCTGAGAGCGCACACTGTAGCTGCACTCACGCAGAGACATGTAGGAGGAGATGTAAGAAGGTAGCAGACCAAGAAGTGATTTAAAGATGAAAATGTACCAATGAGAGAGTCTGCGTGAAGTTAATGATGTCCAGTTAACCAATGAATACAGAGTGCAGTGGTGGGTACGATAATCACAGCCAGTTATGAATCTTAGTGCACCATGATAGACAGCATCCAACATCTGCAGGGTTCTTGTAGGAGCGTTCATGTAAATAATATCACCATAATCAATTGAGGGAAGGAAAGTCACAGATACAAGGCGTTTTCTAGCATTCAGGGTTAGACAGGATCTGTTTCTGAAAAAGAAACCCAGTTTAACTTTCAGTTTCTTTACCAAGTTTTCCACATGGAGCTTAAAAGAGAGATGTGAGTTGACCAAGATACCCAAATATTTATAGGAATCAACAAACTCAATGGGGACACCATTTGAGGATAAAATCGGAGGAAGAACTGCTGGGACCAACTTCCTATTTGAAAAAAGCATCCCTTTGGTTTTGTCGGCATTTAGGACAAGTTTGAGGCGAAACAAATCAGTCTGGATGATGTTGAATGCAGAATTCAAAAGCTGGAAAGCCTTAGCAACAGTTTTAGCTCGACAATAAACAACTGTGTCATCAGCATAGAAATGTATGGATGCATTAGGGATGTTTTTACCTACATTATGTATGTAGATTGTAAAGAGGGTGGGTCCTAAGACTGAGCCTTGTGGTACACCATTGTTGACTGTTAAATAACTGGAGGAAGTACCATTATGCTGAACACATTGCCTCCGGTCTGAAAGATAGTTAGAGAACCAACCAATGGTGTGTTCTGAGAAACCAATTTCTGAGAGTTTATGACACAAGACGTTATGATCCACAGTGTCAAAAGCTTTAGACAGGTCTAAGAAAAGTGCAGCACAATAATCCTTAGCATCCAGTGCTTCAACAACATCATTAAGAACCTTCAGTGAAGCAGTGGTTGTGCTGTGTTGTTTCCTGAAAACAGATTGATGTGGAGGTAAGATGTTAAATGAGTCCAGGTAATTTTTGATTTGAGAGTTTATCAGTTTTTCAAGAACCTTGGCTAAAATGCAGAGTTTAGAGATTGGTCAATAGTTGTTCAGTGAGGTGGGGTCACCTCCCTTCAGCAAAGGAAGAACAAAGGTTGTTTTCCAAGTGCCTGGGATGGAGTTTTGTCTTATGGAGAGATTGAAGCTGTGGGTCACAGGGACTGTGATGATATGAGCAGCCAGCCTTAAGAAATAAGGTGGAAGTTCATCTGGACCTGCAGATTTTTTAGGATCAAGATCTTTTAACAGTTTATTGACCTCACTGACTGAGAATGGAGAAAAGTTTAGTTAGACTTCAAAAGCTGATCTGTTTAAGATGTGCACAAAAATTCATCTACTAATGCAATAAATAAAGAAGTATATAAAAATTTTAGTAGAACACCGTTTCTGTCATGAACTGAAGAAAAAAAAAAAAGATTAGTAAGTTGAAACCAACCTGGTGGGTCCATGAAGTCAAAGTGCACCAGGTCATCGATGCCCAGTTTCTTCAGCTGCAGCACGACGGAGCCGAGATTGGACCTCAGGATCTCTGGGTATGTGTTGTCCTGCGCCATTACAGAGGTGCACGAGCAGCCCCGGGAACAATTTACAAAGAATCAGTCACAGTGCTTATTACCTCCTCATGCATCAGTCATATGTCAGCTTAAACAGGAACAGGGAGACTAGGGCATCTGAAGAGCTAGTTAAAAAAATAAATCCACATGCAGCTGAGAGTTATGTGCAAGAATTGGGTTGTTTTAGTGAAAAACTGGGTCACATATGTTACGATGTGGATATATGAGTTAACACAGTTTAAGAGGAAGAGTAGAAAGGTGCATTTTTTAAGAAACGGGTCTAAAATCTAAGAGATCCATGAGTGCATTTTGCATGATGGAGTTTCTCCAGTGGGAGGGTTCTTTATGGCGGTGCTAGATGCTTTAGGAGTAGCAGACTTAAAAGATCAGATTTGATTTTACGTTTGAAACTAGCAAAATTGATTTTTCTGTGAAAATGCAGCATAAACACTTGATGCTGAATGATTATTGCTAAAGAAGCTAAACTGAAATGTCAAGACAAAAAGAAGAATAAGAATAGCTAAAGAAGCAAAATACTAGCTGAAAACTAATAAAAGCTATAACTAACAAAACAGTAGTTAAAAGCTAAAAACTGAAAAATGCTAAGTCAAAGCCAAAAGTTCCAACACAAGAGCCAGAAGAAGTAAAAGCTTGACTAAAATAGCAAATGGCTAAAGAGAGCTGGAAAAACAGTAGGTAAAAGTAGCTAAAGGTTAGCTAAAAGCCAAAAAATAAAAATAAAAAAGCTGGCTAAAGACTATTAGTAACAATATGCTAGTTAAAAGCTAAATATAGCAACAAAAAAAAACTTTGTTAAAAACAAAATATAGTAAAAGACTTGTTAAAAGCTAAATATAGTAAAAGACTTGTTAAAAGCTAAATATAGTAAAAGGCTAGTTAAAAGCTAAATATAGTAAGACTAGTTAAAAGCTAAATATAGCAAAAAAAACTAGTTAAAAACAAAATATAGTAAAAGACAAGTTAAACATTAAATACAGTATAGCTAAAGACTAGTTAAAAGCTAAGTATAGTAAAAGACTAGTTAAACGTCAAATATAGCAAAAGAGCAGTTAAAAGCTAAATATAGTAAAAGACTAGTTAAACGTTACAAATGACTAGTTAAAAGCTAAATATAGCAATATACTAGTTAAAGGCTAAATATAGCAAAATTCTAGTTAAACGCTAAATTTAGCAAAATTCTAGTTAAAAGCTAAATATATAAAAAAGCTGGTTAAA
>NC_056498.1:23664027-23666145 GCF_014905685.2 Nematolebias whitei | reverse complement strand
TTAAAAGCTAAATATAGCAAAAGGCTAGTTAAAACTTAAATATAGCAAAAGGCTAGTTAAAAGCTAAATATAGCAAAAGAAGGTTCGATAAAATTTAGAATTAGCAAACGGCTTGTTAAAAGACGCAAAAAGCTAGCTAAAGGCTAAAAGTTGCAAAATACAACCTGAAAGTACTAAAAGGTTACCTCAAAACTTAAAGTACCAACAAGTTGGCTAAAAGCTATAAACAGCAAAAGGCTAGCTAAAAGTAAAAAACTAGCATAAAGTGAAAAGTAGCAGAACATTAGCTAAAAGCTAAAAACAGCAGATTAGTAGCCAAAACATAAAAGGAGAAGCAGAAAAAAATAGAGCAGTTATGCTGGAACAGATTTCAAAGAGTATAACGATTTTGACTGAACTGAAAAAATCTCTGTGTACTTCTATGGAGAAAATATGAGCAAATACAGTAAAATATATAAATTTAAATATTAAAGATCTAAAATCCAAAGGTCACAGCTCCCATCTGCTGAACGAGCTGAGGGTTTTGAAATATGAATGGTTAAGATAGTATAATAGTATACAGAAGTAGTTGCAGGAAAACAAATCATTCAAGCCGTTTTCAAACAACGCTGTTTCTCACCTGCATTTCTGTCTTGTAAGCTTTTTCTGTGTATAGACGGAAACACTTCCCAGGGCGTGTACGCCCAGCTCGGCCTGCTCTCTGCTGAGCGGAGGCTTTGCTGATGGCTGTGACTAAAAGGGATTCCACTCTGATGCGTGGATTATACACCTGAGAGAAAGAGGAAAACAAACTCTGTTACATTTAAGGCTAAATGTAAAGTCTAAACCAGAGTGGAGGTAAAGAAAAGTGAGTCGTAGCTCCGATCTACAAGCTGCCAACAAAAAGCTGCAGAGTGACATATACAGCCAATCCACCGTAGTGCATATATAATCTCGTTTTGTGCCGTGTGTATGACTTGGCTCCGGGCTGCTGAAATGTCAGAGGAATAAGTAACAGGCTTTTCCATCTCTGCCGCTGTCAGTTGTGCACTGCTATGTTTATCTGGGGATTCTCAGGCAACAGAAGCAGATGATCGCAGCAGATAAAGACTCGTGGTGGTGGTGGGGGGAAGGGAAGCTAACCTTTTGCTTGGCAAATCCGGGATCAATTACAAACACCACGCCGTCGATGGTCAGGGACGTCTCGGCGATGTTTGTTGACACCACGACCTGCAGACAAGAAGGCAAACGACTTAAAATGATCCGCCCTGGGTGCTCGGAGGGACTGGTCCTCGACTTCACATGGAATTACTTCCAATTAATTTTATGCATGTTCATCAGTTGATCAGAGAATAATGAAACTGTTGAGAATTGTTGGTATTAACAATAATCTGCTCTGAAATGAACCATCTTGACTCCAGGATCTATTAATGCTTCAACTGTTCAAAGACTGGTCAATGAACCGTGTGAACAAATAGCATTTCTAAACCGCACAAATAGTTATCACCTGCTGCAAATGGCAAAGGAGAGAACGTTTTTGCTCTTGTTCGTGTGCATTTGTCTGTTAGCAAAATACCTTACGAACCACTGGACAGATTTTTATCAAAAATTGCATAAAGTAATCATTGGCTGCACATCTATGGCGGATTAACTCTTAGAGTTCACCTCTTTAAAATGGTCACCACAGCTAATCACCCTTAGAAAACACAAAAATACTATAAATCTGACACTTTTACAGGCACGGAGCTAAATTTTAATGTGGTAGTAGCTGAGACTGAGCCCCAACAATCTGAGCACTAGATGATCACCTATAATCTGTTTTTATAATTACAGTCAACTCTTTACAACCAACTCTGCCTGTTTGTTACCAAAATACCTCATAATTTTATTTATTTGACCGTTATTTTACCATGTGTTTCTCGTATAAGTATTGGTCAATCACCAATCACCCAAAATTAAGGAAATCGGGGCCAATTTATCTGTGCACCCCTAGTATTTATATATTAATTTCACAAGTGATTAGTATTTTGTTTCCCCACTGGGGGAACCACTCCCACCACCACTCACTCACTCCACTCCCACCACCACCACTCACTCACTCACTCCACTCCCACCACCACCACTCCCCCCCCCCCCCCC
>NC_056498.1:23648517-23663927 GCF_014905685.2 Nematolebias whitei | reverse complement strand
GGGGGGGGGGGGGGGGGGGTGATGAGAAGATGTTAGAAGAGAAGAGGTTAGAGAAGATGAGCCTGTGATCGGAAAGTCGCTGGTTCAACTCCCGGGACCATCAACATCAAAATGTGGGTGGAAAAGGTGAAACACCCACACCTCCCTCCACCCCCATTCGCCCCACTTTGGGCCCCTGAGCAAGGCCCTTAACCCCCACCATCTGCTCCCTAAACCGGTCTCTCTTGAAAATGAGTTCTTGTGGCTCAATGAGACTACCTGTATGAATAAAGGGTAAATGAACAAAAAAATAAATAAATTTACTATGACGGGTGCTGTATTCTGGTGGCTTGGTTGGTAAATCTGTTGCCTCTCAGTGAGAAGGTTGCCGGATCAAATCCTGGCCAGGGGCCTTTCTGGGTGGAGTTTGCATGTTCACTCCGTGCATGCGTGGGTTTTCTCCGGGTACTCCGGTTTCCTCCCACAGACCAAAAACATGCATGTTAGGCTGATTGGTAACTCTAAATTGTCCCTAGGTGTGAATGGTTGTTTGTCTCATTTGTCTCTGTGTCCCTGTGATGGACTGGACACCTGTCCTGGGTGTCCCCCGCCTCTCGCACAGTAACTCCTGGATATGTGCACCAGTGACCCCAGTGACCAAAAAGAAAGAAGCAGGTAAAGATAATGATGGATGGATGGATGGATGGATGGATGGATGGATGGATGGATGGATGGAACTTAGATCAGATTCTTTATATACTGATTTCATAAGTTTTTGGTATTTTATTGTGACAGGTGCTGTATTCTGCTCAATCACCATCTCCAAACTGTCTCTTTAGAGGAATAGTTTGAGAGGGAAAAGGAAGCAGGAATGAAAAAACCCAGTGAAAGCTGCTTGGGTTCTTAGAACATGACCAGTGGGGAAACAGTGAACATGCACCACGCTGCAGTCTCAGATCTTACTACCATCCCTTACAGCGACGATATCTATGAAGAACGACAGACGATTCAAAAGCAAAATTATCCAATGAGTCACATTAGCCCGAGTCTTTCGCTGTCAGCATGCAGACGAACAGAGGGAGAAAGGGAAGAGCAGATTTTCTAACGCTCTCGTGCAAACTTTTACTGCCGCGAGGAAAAGTTCTTCGCAAATAACACCGGAAACAGCTTTAAAGTCTTCAAGACACTTCATACTTGGAAAACCGGGACGTGGACAAATTTTCAGGAAACGGTTAAACCAGCGTTCAAGCTTAAAAAAAAAGCAGGTGTTGAGAGAAAAACAGACCCCTCGATGACATTTGTTCAACAAGACAGAAACAAGATGTAGGCTGACCTAAGCAACTATTTGATGTCTGGTTTTCTATTTTGGTAGTCTTTATGATAAAATGGCGAGCGTAAAACCAAACGGCGACTGTAGTCTTTGCTGATACACGTCCACAGAACCAATTTGGCACACTTGACACACTTCCTTTGTAGCCGTGCCTCTTCAGATGTCTCCAAGCTGTGAGCCTTGGAGACTTTTAAATCCCACCTTTTAAGTGAGGATTTCTCCGCAGCCTGAGAATGCTCGACTGTTTAGTTATTAATGCCAGAGAGGGGCCTTTCCTGCTCTCATTTTGCCTCTGACCTCCAGTAATTCACCTGTCGAAAGAAACATTCCCCTTTAGTATTCAAGCTGATAAATGAAGATGGACATAAAGGCTGGTACGAAACCTAATGGACGGGGAAAAAGGTTTGAGTTTTTTTATACACACGGCTCTTGGCTGCCATGATGTGAACGCAATGTGTGGTAAAATAATAAATGTTAACTGGAAAAGGGTATCAAGTTAATAAGAGAGCAGCTCAAAGGTAGAACATGAACCCAAGGATAGTGTTCAGAGCAGGAATTTACAGCTAGTGTTCTTCTAAATTATTTATTTATTATTATTTTACATTAAACCTGCTGAAGTGAATAGCAAATTGCACCATTGCAAAGGCTACTGGAGAGACACCCAAATTCCAGCTGGTGATCAGAATTGGATAGCTTGACTGAGATCCACAAACTTGATAAAGAAACCGTTTAAAGAAAAATGAACGAATGAATGATTGAATGAATGGATAGATAGATGGATGGACGGACGGATGGATGGATGGATTATAACTCATGGAGAGAAACAGAAATGGCAGGTCAGCACATTACAAAAACAGTAACTGGAATTGGGCTAGAAACTAATTGGTGCATTCCTAAAAAGGGGGGGGGGAGTGGTGGCACAGAGGTTAGAAGGCGGCGAGCCTGGGATCAGAAGGTCGCCGGTTCGACTACCCCAGACTGACGACACCAAAAAACGTGGGTGGAAAAAGTAAAGCATCCACCCTCATCTGCCCCACTCTGGACCCTTGAGCAAGGCCCTTAACCCACACCATCTGCTCCCTGGGGCGCCCTACATGTCAGCTCTCTGCTCCACACAGAGGGCTGTGGTAGCTCGGTGGTCTGTGGTTGCATCCAGCGTAAAACCAATTGCCAAGTCTCCATGCAAGTTAGTTCGCTGTGGCAACCTCTGAAGAAGGGAACAGCCGAAAGAAGAAGGGGAAAAAAAAGGTGCATTCTGAAAAAAAGACTATAATTTAATTTTCATTTTCAATGTCCTCATATATTTTTGCACCAAACTTAATATTTGTTGTTTTTTAAGTGCCATATACCGTATTTTCCTGTGTATAAGTCGCTTCGGAGTATAAGTTGCATCAGTCAAAAAAAGCATCATGAATGGGGAAAAAACATATAAGTTGCTTCGGCATATAAGTCGCATTTATTATGCGTCACTGCTGACCTGTCAAGTTTATTAGGCGTTTATTTAATGGTCAAAACAGCTTCATTTCGCCTGGGCGGTACGGCACCATCCATCCATCCATCCATCTATAGCGGACGGAGCCGCTAGCTCTCCAGCGTTCCACTGCCTGCACCGGCTGAGTGAAGCGAGCGTGCACGGGAGGACTCGCTGTTGCAGTTCTTAGAAATTTAAAGCATCAGTCAAAAATTGTGTTATAAATATGGAAAAAATATGTATATGTCACTTTGGCATGTAAGTCGCAAAACTGACAAATCTATGCAAAAATCTGCGACTTATACACCGGAAAAATACGGTAATAAGAACTATTCTAACTTGCTGATGATGGAGATCAGACAGCACCTCAGATGCTGGCATGTAGCAATTTTACAGCATAAAACATTTACAACTATAAAACAGGACAAAGGAATGATTCAAAGTCTGGTTAAAAAAAAAAACAGACTCAAGGAGGTTGCTTCTGATTCATGCACCGGGTCGCAGGCGGTGCTTTGGCAGATGCCGCACATGACACCCTCTCACATTTCATGATCGTATGGGTGGCCTCATTGACTGCATTGATTCTGAAGGATTATCCGGGCTAGGACCATTACACTGAACGCAGGCTGGCTCCTTCCAGTCTGTTGCTGCGCGGGATTATCCTGACTTCTTCATCAGTAATATCATTAGAGCATCATCTCTGCGTGTTATTTCTGGGTTATTACCTGCAGGAGAGCAAGCACTATAGCTAAAATGGGCCATCTTTCACGTTCCTGGGAAGCACTGCCTTGTTGACAAATAAAGCCTTCCCCTGACTAGAGAGGAGAACAACACGCCCCCAGAGCGGTGTCGATGCTTCACATCCAAAGCTCGTTCAAATAGATACCTGGCACAATCTTAAGTGACATCAGGGGGAACATCTGAAACACGGCGATGTTAAAAAATATTTAACTGTAGCAGATTTATCAGCGAACACGTTCCTAACCCTGGAACGCTAAGTGAGATTACGGCTTCTGCTCGTCGTTACTCAACTCCTGCCTCGGTCTTTAAATGATTAAACTGCTCAAAAATGGAAGATCGGTAGCTTTCCAAGAGAAATAGAGCGATGACGAGCGGGTGCTTTATGTTAATTGAGGGTTGCCTAATGCAGTCGTTAGCATGCGCGGCGCCAGATGTGGCGAACCTTAATTCTTCTTCACTACTTCCTCTTGAGCTGGCTTGGATGACATCCCTGCATTTTTCACTTGATGAGTTGCTCAGTCAGTCACTGAAGAGAAGCACATTTACTTCAAGGACGGCAACTTTAGATGCCACCTCGCCAATTCAACAAGAACATGACAAATTGATGTTGGGGGTGGGGGTGGGGGTGGAGGGTAAGTTGTGCTTTTCTGAAAGTTAAAAGCGATGGTTGGGTATACAGTTCAGACAACCGAAGTGCATTTGCTGGGTTTTTTTTACTTCTTTATGGAGATTCTAACTTTTTTTTTAACTGAAGTATAGATCACCATTACTATCAAAAAGGCTCTGTGCCACTTAAACTAGAATATCACCGGGCTGCAACAGTTGGAGACTAGTTGACGACTCAAAATAGCTAAGGGAAAAAAAAAAGGTCTTTTCAGTTGTCTTATTAAATTTGCGACCGGCCAGCCATGCTGCCACTTTCTGGGCAACCAATATTTAGAAACCATTGCCTATTTGTGTGCATGGCTTGCAAAACTTTATTCTAGGCCAGAAGTCCCCAACCCTGATGCATGTTTTAGGCGTTACTTTGCTTCAACACACCTGATGACTGATTATTCCATCCTTATCAGAACTCTTACATTGACCT
The DNA here is from genome assembly GCF_014905685.2 of Nematolebias whitei. NCBI lineage: Eukaryota > Metazoa > Chordata > Actinopteri > Cyprinodontiformes > Rivulidae > Nematolebias > Nematolebias whitei. The sequence continues at coordinate 23,659,319 of NC_056498.1, read as the reverse complement.
CGAGAGCATCTATGAACACGCTGACAGCTCTCGCCTCTCCCCCTCTGCAGAATGTCTATGTCAATATGTGCTTGTTTGGGCGAGGTGTTTTTTAATATTAGAGGGGTTCTTTTCTCAGGCAGGAAAAAAAAGTCTGATAGGAATTTTTTCGCCTCCAACTCCTACATGTGTCCAGTTTACCACTGTTTTTGTCTGTCCAAACAGGTCTCACTTGTAAATGAGTCTTGGAGGCTCAATGTGATTTATGTGTTTAAATAAAGGTTGAATGGATGATGGAAATGAATGAATTGTTGATAGGCTTCTGCTAAACTTGATGACATTCTGCCATCTTTGTGCTCACCTGTTTTAGCTGCCCCTATTTCATCTGTTTTCATTTTGTAATATTTGCCTTCAATTGTTTAAATGAACTTAGTCCCTGTTAGGAAAATGCAGAAAAGCTGCAGATCTACAAGAGCTGCTTTACCGGGTCATGTTAGAGTCCCATTCTGTAGGACGTCTTATGCTCTGAAAGTATGTTTTGTGAAAAGGAAAACCAGAAACACATGTCCTCTTCAATCTGGAAGGCTGCTAAATGTTGCCTGATACAACAACAATCTTGTACCGATGGTTAGTTTTGTTTCTTAAATGTAAACCTTATTAAATCGCCTTTTTTATTTTTAGAATCTCCAAGAATGGGAGCACTATTATTTTCACATTGAAAATTAATTCTTGTCACATTGTCCAAGTGCTTTTTATGAGTTTCTCTTAAAATAAACTTGAATGAATGAAATGATTAATAATCTGCAAAGCAAGTGGCATAACATTATAGCAGACATACTCGTGTCAACAATTCATGAAAAACCCCTTTTGGAAAAAAAACCAACTCAATAATAAACCAGCCAGGATCGTCAAATCCTACTAATGACTGTTAGACGCATTGTTGTGACTCTTAAAGTCACCAAATCCAGGTAGAACCGAGTAGTTTTTTGATGTATCACAATGTGTTTAACTTTGACAGCTCATAAATACTTTTGCTGCTCGTGTCAGCCTGATCTGACACAATTAGCTGGGCTGTAGCAATGAGTCATTCATCAACACCGTCTCCTATCAGCTGTTGGGGATGAGTGTTTGCTCACAGGCTGGCAGCAGAGATGGTGTTCTGCTATTCTCTCAGATCCCGAGCCAGCAGCGTGACAGAGCAGTTGGAGCCGATACTATGAACAGAAACTGTCACACAAAAATAGGCTAACCCGCCTGTGTTTGTACAAATGAGTGCATGACCAGTTTCACTCAGGATAAATGAGGAATAAATGACAGATCCAAAAGTTTAAGATGTTCTTTTTAGTGTGTAATGCAAAGACAGACATAATTTAAGGCCTAGCATTCCTTGAATTTTATGATTTGTGGCCATTTTGGGCAAACATTGAACCTAATGTGTGATACTAAGAGATGTATCATTTAGAGCAGTGGTTCCAACACTGGTCCTTGAGGAACACCATCCTGCATGTTTTAGTTGTTTCCCTGATTCAACACTTTTTCATTCAACCTTTATTTATACAGGTTAATCCCATCGAGCCTCGGGGACTCATTTACAAGAGAGACCTGGTTTTAACAAAGAATGATGACAACAGTGGACAATAAAGACAACAATGGACAATCATAAAGGAAGGATGTATACAAATTGAGAATAACACACCTGATTTGAATGAATTGGTGATTAACAGGCTTTAGCAGAACTTGAGAAAGTAATTAAATCACTGAATCAGGTGTGTTGGAGCTGGGCAACAATTAAAACATGCAGGATGGTGTTCCACAAGGACCAGTGTTGGGAACCACTGGTTTAGAGCATGTGTTGAGGATGACTCTCACCTAGTACATCATCAAATTTTAGCTTAATATTTACAAAAAATGACTGAGTTACAGCTTATTTTGTGTTGGATATCGTCACTTAGCTGTGGCAGCCATCTTGAATTGGATTGACTCCAAAAGCTAAAGAATTGAAGAGGTGCATCCTATGACTAACTTCTGAACGTTTCAATTAAACCTAACCAGTGGTTCATGAGATATTTTGCTAACAGACAGATGGAGTTAACGGCATGAAGTTAATAGAAAATTTACCACAAAGCTAGTGGAAAAAATCAGTTAGTGCTCAGAGTATGTGATGGGGATCAGTCTCAGCTACTACCAAACAATATCTGTCACGTTATATCACGTTAGAGCAATTTTTGTAGTTTTCAAGGTTACTTGGCTGTGGCAGCCATCTTGAACTGGTTCCAAAAGTTGATCAGTTCTAGATGTAAAGCCAATAATTACTTTCTGCTTGTTTCACTAAAATCTGTCCAGTGGCAAATCTGTCCAGTGGCTCATGAGATATTTCGCTAACAGACATACACACACATACAGACACAGGCACACTTCACTTTTTGGTGGTGGGCGTTAAAATGACCAAGGATGCAGCTCTTTCCTCCAGCTCACAGGCTGTGAGTAACACCCCAGTTCTAATTCAGAGCAGAGAATCTTGCGCTCACAAGAGCAGCATATGTTGTGTGAGTCAGTCCTGCGCTAAAGCTGAGGGGGAACGCGGGGGTGGGGTGGCAGGAAAAAGTTTCCACCTTCAAGCTCTCCTACTTTATTCATCCACTTCCCCATCAGGCCCTTCGTTTCCTCTCACCGTCAAATGTTTCTGTACGGACTCGACAACTTTTACCTTCCTTCCGAAGGCGCCGTTCGGTTTATTGGGTGGGGGCGGCTCGAAGATCCTCTGCTGCTGCTGAGGAGGCAGCGTGGAGTAGAGCGGGATGATCTTCATATCACCGACTTGGGGCCCCAGCTCGTCGACCTCCCGCTTGATGCGCTTGCAGGCTTCATCAATTTCCTGAAAGATGAAAGCGTGACAATTAATCCTCGAGTCACTGGTGTGTGCACACATCCGAAATCAAACAGGTTCTGAGCGACACCTGGATAAACAATGGCGACGAATCGAGGGTGATTGGTGGTGGTGGGGGGGGGGGGGGGGAAAAGGGAAAAAGAAATACAAAAAGGCAGCAACTGGGGGGAAACGGTGCTTCCCTGCTACAGAGCATTTGTTCTAACTATCGTTCCATCAGATGGAGGAAATTAAACTTGGACTGCGGTCTGCTTTGTCGAGCTCCCCGTGGCTCCGTTGGCAAATGCGGCAATCATGGAAAACACAGACAAGCATGCTCGGAAGGTAGAGACGTGCTCAAACGGGGTTCATTATTCCACAGTGCAGCATTCGGGGGTGGGGTGGGGGTATGAGGCTGCAACGTTGATGCATAACCAGCGGCAAATCGTGGCAGATCAGTTTTGTGGAGCTGAACGTTCCTGAGCCGGTGGGTTGGCAGACGGGAGCCGTGAGTGGTGCCAGGAATAAGGCGGCACGATACACAACACAGGATCTGAACCTGTTCTCAAAAAAATAAATAAATACACGATTGGAATAAATGAAGAAAATGAATGTGCTAAATATTCAACACTTGTTGGGAGGAAATGTACTTTCGGTTCTAAGGTTTTACATGTCAGAACGTGATAAAATGTCTTCAACAGATTCTGAAATGATTTCAATCTCCCCACCCCCACCCCCACCCCAAAAAAAGGCCATGCAACAATCAACAAAGAACTACCATAATATACGGACTATAAGCTGCTACTTTTTTCACACGCTTTGAACATTGCAGCTTTTACAATGCTGTGGTAAATGTATGGATTTGTACTGGCTAACGAGCTTCATGCCGCCAAAACATTTATCCTCGTCACATCAGGCCAATGAAATCATCAAACAGGTCACAGTTAGGGCTTTAACAGACTACTCGAGTAATCGACACATAGATTCCTAGAACATCTATCGAGTTTTGAAATGTCACGTCGAGTATTCGTAGTGACGTCATTACGTCGCCATTACATCATTGGGTCACGTGTCACGTGATCCGCACCGGCATGGGCTACCAAATGGATTCCTCCCAGCAGACAGATGGAGCGGAGCAGGCCCAGTCTTGGCAAACAGGTAGAAATGCATCAATAGTTTGGAAATATTTCACTAAAGATGAATCTTCCGGTTCAACTACCGTAAGGAAACAGAAAATGAATCAACTTCCTGACTGTTTGGAGCTCATTGTGAACCGGTGTTACACCATATTCTGTAACCGCCGTATACTGTGACTGTAGGGGGCGGTGTTGCATGCACTGTTGCAGGTCACAGAATATGGTGTAACACCGAGTCCAATTGACCGAACCAGAACCAGCTTCCTCTGACCTTGTTTCACAAACAAAAAGCAAAAAAATATTAATCTCTAAACCTATAAAAACCTATAAACATATTCATGTCTAAAACTAAACCTAATGTGCACCACTGCGGGCGGTGGTGCGGGGTGGTCGTCCGCCCCACTGTTTTTAGTTTTGTTTTTGACGTGCCAGACGCTGCTTTCACTTTTGCAGCTTAATCATAATAACCAATAGTTTTGGTTTTCCTGCGACTTACTTGCTGTATGATAAATGGTAGGGGCATAATATACGCTCCCAATGTTTTGCTGGTCTTATTTTGTAAATAATAATTACTTTGTTGCGGTTTTATTTATTTTTGCATTTTTAGATCCTATGACGTCATCAACTACTCGAGTTCTACTCAAGTTTTATTATGTTAATGTCGAGTTTAAAAAGTATGTAGTCCTTCAACCCCTAATCACAGTGGACCAAAAAAACGTTCAACTACAGTAAATCAAACTCACTTGCACTAAATTCTTCAGGTGAGTCATTTTGCACATTTTGCCACATGTACAGTGCAACTTTTGCTCAAGTCTGCCAGTGGATCCTGACAGCGTGGAGCAGTGTCACCAACTAAAAAATCCACCACCACCACCGGGTTTCGAAAGGCTGGACTGCTGCATGAAGAAGAGGACAGCATAAGCTCAAGGGCGAATTTGCCTCGAGACAAAAGTGATGTTGACAGCAGCAACAAAAGAGACTGAGGACGTGTGTGATGAAGTAATCATGAGGCTGTTCAGTTCCAACACTGAAGACAACTAGTGGTTTTAGTGCGTAGCAGAAGATGAAGATAATGATCAATGACTTTTCCTGGTAGGCTACTGTATTTTGTACTTTTTTAACCAGTCGTGTTACAGGCACTGTTCAGAAAAAAAACATTTACAGTACTTATTTGTGTACGTTACCGATACGTACTTAATTAAGTTTTAAAAATCTTTCTGTGTAAATATCTTGTTACAACGTGGACACCTGTGGCTTATAGACACGTGTATGTATGTATGTATTATATATATATATACCGTATTTTCCGCCGTACACATTGCTCCATCCTATAAGTCGCATCAGTCCAAATATGTCTAATAAAGTGGAAAAATCCATAAATATGTCACTTCGCCATATACATCACATCTATTATGCGTCACCGCTGACGCGTCGCATTACGCGTTGCCGCTAACAACCCGGAAATGTGGGCTGGTGTTGTGCCAAAAATAGATCGGCTCCCAAATGGCAGCCGCGGGAGCGTTTAACAAGAATTTAACAAGATTAACACTTAAAAACAATTATTTGTTTGCTCGAAACTATAGTAAAGTTTGGTACGAACACCAGCATCCTCACCAACTTTTATAGGTGCACCATTGAGAGCCTGCTGACAGGCTGCATCACAGGGTGGTATGGGAACTGCACCAGTCAGAGCTGCAAACCACTACAGAGGGTGGTGCAAACAGCAGAGGGCATCACTGGTAGCAGTCTCTACACCATCCAAGACATCAACCACAGCTGATGTCTGTGTAAATAACGCAGCATCATTAAGGACCACACCCACCCAGCACAATGACTCTTCCATCTACTACCCTCAGGCAGACGATACAGGAGTCTGCCATCGTGCACAAAAAGACTCAAAGACAGTTCATTACCCACCAGCTGTCAGATTACTGAACTCTCAATAAATAACACTGAACAACTGGAAATAACATTGCACCAAGCCACATCTGTGACACCTAATATGTTTATTGCTAATGCATTATGTGGCTGCATCATGTATGTACCTAACCATCATAACTCATCTCAATGTTACTCACTACCTGTGCAGTAACCTGTCACACAACCTGTGTAGTTTATGTTAATGTGCAATATATATCATGTGCATTTTAGCTTATATTACTACCTGTCAAATACTTATTCATTCAAATTCATCCTGCTGCACCGTTACATTCTACCATGTTGTTGTTTACTATCTCTCTTTAGGACCTTTGTAAATATTATAATTACTATTTCACTTTTTGGTACTTTATTTTGTACACTTAGTGCATGCTTTAGTATTTTCTAGTTTGTTTGTGCTTTGACTTTTTTTTTAAGCGAGCCACATCGGTTCTTCTCATCTTGAACGTTTCATTGTATTGTTAACCTTGTGTTGACGTGCTTATGACAAATAAACACAACTTGAACTTGACATGAATCTCTGAAACTGAAAACGTGAACGTTCTTTTTTCTATAACTATATAGGCTTCCTTACCTAAACAAATTTATTGACAGTATTGATTTGTTTTAACTGTTTCAGTGTGAACCAAAACAGCTTCTGTTTTCTAAGCAGCTCCCACTGTTGGGAGCTTTCTTTTTTTTTTTTTCAAACCACCTTCAGGAAGCTGTGGTTCCTGTAAGTGTCACCTTATGGTCTGTACTGTTGCACCACCTGCAGGCCCCAGGGAGCCATGCAGAAACCTTCCAAACACCTCACAGTCGATAACTTGTCAATATTTTATTTTCGCTGCCGAAGAGCGACGACACTGACTAATGTTTATGCCTGTGCCTGTTTGTGTGTGAGCTCACTTTTTAACTGAATATCTCATGAACAACAGGACGGATTTTTATGAAACTTTCAGAAAGTAACCACTGGATGTGCTAACTAACCCAGAATTAGGTGTGGTATTAGCTGAGAGTCATCCTGAACTAACAGACTGGGCAAGCTCTTAGTTCAAACTTCTGTCAGTAACGATTCGGCGTCAACTGTATGTCTGTTAGCAAAATATCTCATGAACTACAGGACATATTTTTTAATCAAATTCGCAGGAAATAATGACTAGGTGTACATCAACAACTGATTAGCTTTTGGAGTCAAACCAATTCAAGATGGCTGCCACAGCCAACTGATATTCGAAAGCACAAAAATGGCTAGAGCTTCGTCAGTTTTAGACATAAAGAGCTACACTTTGGTGTAATCGTAGCTGAGAGTGATTCACAACACACAGTCCAAGTGCTACTTATTGTGTGAGCTCTTCGCTTCAAACTTCAACATTAACTCTTGTACTCAGCCCTGTTTGTCTGTTAGCAAAATATCACATGGACGTCTTGAAGGATTTTAATGAAACTCTCAGACATAAATCATTGGCTGTACAGCTAACTTTTGGAGTCAACGCACAAGAATGGCTAAAACGCAGTCAGTTTTACAGATTTTCAGCTAGCAGCAGCTGAGAGGCATGCAACATGAGAAAGCGCCGCTGTTGCGTTTCCGATTTTCAGTCCGACTCGCAAATTAGTCCTGATGTTCGTCACTTTAGGTCGAGCCTCTCTCTGATGGCCGTGTGCCTCTTAATCAGCACGCTGACAAGTGGAAAACGGTAAATCTGAATGGATTGGTAAAATTAGCCTCAGTATTAATAGCCTATCAAGCTTCTGGATGCAGCAGCTGCCACAAAAAAAAAAAAAATTTAAATACTCTTTGCCAAAGTGCTGGAAGCAAGCTGGCTGTGGACGCCCTTAGGGACATGGGGACAAAGTGTGTGTGTCCAGCGTTGGGAATCCATCCACCAGCTCTGCCTGTGACCCCAGGAGCATTAACCTATCCAGCCAAGCTAAAACCCCCAAAACATTTAGGCACATTTTAACTAACAACACCCCCCCACCCCCCCACCCCCATCACCACCAATCCTCCTGTTTTGATGTTAGCTGCTGCTGAGGGGAGAGCTTAAACATTAGGACTTATCTGTGCTCGACAGCTGTGATAAGTTTCTCATTTGGTGCTCTGGTTCGGTTTGTTTGCAAAAGCCAAATATCTCAGAGAAAAAAGAAAAAAGAAAGAAAAAGAAAGCCGTCCTCCTTCTGATTTAAACTAAGATAAAAAAAAATTAAAACGAGCACTATGGGAGTCTTTCGCCGTCGATCTGCCACTGATTCATTAGTCGACATCAGAAGTTTGCAGGGGAGACCGGAGAGGTTAAGAAGAGCTCTGGGCGTGTGTGTGTGTGTGTGTGTGGGGGGGGGGCTGTACCGTTTGAACAGCCATCTTGTGCCAGAGCTATGACACGTTAACCCCTTTAACTCAATTAGAAGACAGGGGGGATGATGAAGTCTGTGTGTGTGGGAGTGCTCTCGGCGAGGCGGAGGGTGAATCAACAAAATTACACCAAATTGCAAAAAAAAAAAAAAAAAAAAGTAAACGTGCTGCCTGCAAATATGTCACACTTTTCAAGACAGTTGTAGGAAGGAGTGGAGCGGGGGGGGGGGGGGGGGGTCGATGTTTCTGGGATACACTCATTGTGAAATCAATTAGCAATCCGTCAGAGGAGACCACTTCAAAACGCCACGCCGCCCAGTGACTTCATCCTGTTTGCAACAAGCCGCGGATCGATCCCCCTTTGACAAATTAAACTGAAAGAGGAGCATTACAAACAGCCGAACCGGTGACAAATAATTACCGATGCTAAAACAACGGACGAGAAGTTCCTCAAGGAATAAATGTCACCGCCACTTTCATACCAAACGTTTAGACCAGGATCGGTTTATGTTGAGAAATGACAAAGTTGTATCTGTTCTGGTCAAACCTGTACACGATCCGTTAGTGCTTGAAGTACGTGTTGGAGATGATGCTCAGCTGCTGCTACAACTAATTTTAGCTCCATGACTACAAAAAGCAGTTGAGCGTTAGATAAAGTCGACCCGTTGTGGCGGCCATCTTGAGTTGGGTTGACTCCAAAAGTTGACTAGAGAAATTGCGTTTCCTGCGAAAATGCAGTATGCTTACAGAAGAACTTGCTGAAAAACAGCTGAAATAAGCTAAACACGTGCTGAAATGCAGCTGAAATGAAAGCACAAGCACAATTTAGCAGAAGAAAGCAGAAAGGACACATATGTGAATTAGGTTTAAACGAACAGAAGTGAACACAAAATTTTGGAAATTAGCTTAAAAAAAGTTGAAATGATCTAAAAGATATACCGTACTTTCCGCCGTAAACAACTCACCGCCGTATAAATCGTATTGGTCCAAATATGTCTAATAAAGAGGAAAACAATAAATAAGTCGTTTCGCCATATATGTCACATCTATTATGCGTTACCGCTGACAGCCTGGAAACGTGGGACAGTTTTGTGCCAAAAATCGATTGGCTGACAAAAAGGTGGGAGCGTGCACGAGGACTTTAACAAAATTAACACTTTAAAACAATTGTTTGTTTGATCAAAATGATAACAAAAGGTGTGTCTCAGTTTAACTTTTCCTTAACAAATTCACATTAACGGTCAAATCAGCTGCATTTCAAAAATCGATTTGCGGCTGCGGGAGGGCGCAGAGGGAGGACTCGCTGTGCATTTCGTCAAAATTTACCCAGACAACCACCTAAAAACAATTATTGTTTGCTCTAAATTATAGCAAAGGTGTGTCTCAGTTGAACTATTCCTTAATAAATGCACTTCAGTGGTCAAATCAGCTGCATTTCACCTGGGCGGCGTAGCGAAATCAAGCTGATTCAACGTTTGCTCCAGGAGTTCCGGAGCGAGACGAAGGTGGCTTAGTATGGCAAGCCAAGTGTCTCATTAATAGTCACTTTTACGTATTAATGAGACACTTGGCTTGCCAAATTGCTTGAGGGCCCTCTAGTGGCTGAAAATTGTAGTGTTCAATATTTTCCATGTGAGAATGAATTAAATCGTCAGATCTCAGCCAAAAATTGGGTTATAAATATGGGGGAAAAATGTATATTAGTCGCTTCGGTGTATAAGTTGCAGGACCTGCAAATTATGCAAAAAGGTGCGACTTATAGTCCGGAAAATACGGTACCGGTAGTGTGTTCTGCTTTGACTAATTTGTGTTTATTCTGTAGGTTGAATGGTTATTTACCGTAGTATATTATCGGTAATCATGAATCAGAGAGCGAAGCATCATCAAGTCTTGTGACGATCACGCAATCTGTGTGTGTTGAAAGCAAACAGACACCTAAACGCCATCTGGTGGTTGATTCTTGTACTACAACAAGAGCTGCACATATAACCAGGAGCTGTGTAGTTTCCTTTACTGAATTGTGGACACCTGCGTCTTAAACACCGGTGCGTCTTATTTATGTACAAAATTGTGTTTCGTTTTCAATTTAGCATGCGCAGCTTAGTCAGGTGCGTTCTATACGCCGGTAATTACGGTAATCAATTGTAGAAGTGCATCGAGTGAATATTAACTGAAAGTTGAATTAAAATCTACCCAGTGGTCCCTGACATATTTAGTTAAAGCCGCAGCCACCGTGAGCAACAGCATTATCGCCCTCACGGAAAAGAAATAAACAAATGGCAACAACATGACATCGTTTGTCTACTTCAACGAGTGTGAACACCAGAATGAATCCTGTTTTAGCTGTATTCCACCATTGTGCGGAGCCGCTGCTGATGAAACGGTCTCTGATGGCGTTTTGTCAACGAGCTGGGACACCAATCACTGCAGCTCGGGCTCGGCTCGCCCTGACAGACGTCTCCTCTCCACTGATCAGGAGATTGAGACATTTGTTGGTGCTTTTCTGTGTGTGTGTGTGTGTGTGTGTGTGTGTGTGTGTGTGTGTGTGTGT
>NC_056498.1:23639524-23648507 GCF_014905685.2 Nematolebias whitei | reverse complement strand
GTGTGTGTGTGTGTGTGTGTGTGTGTGTGTGTGTGTGTGTGTGTGTGCGTGTGCGTGTGCGTGTGCGTGTAAGTGTAAGTGTGCGTGCGTCCACCCAGCTGTGACCAAGCTCATCACTTTGGGCATGGACCCTGCCCTCCATTACACATCAGTGGACGACATTTGCAGGAGGGGAAAAAATAATGACTTAATTTCAGAGATTTGTGGGAAGGCTGGGATCTGGGTCACTTGTCTTCGTTTCTTCCTCATATTTGAGAGAATAAATCCTGATGGTTCTCAAACAGGAAGAGCCACAACAAAGTCATCTAATCTGTTCTGTTCATCTTTTCTGTTTCGGTGCGTGTGTTCATGTCTGTTAGCAAAATATCTCATGAACCACTGGAGGAATTTGAATGAAACGCTCAGAAAGTAATTACCGGATGGACGCCTACAACTCGTTAACTTTTGGAATAAATGCATTTCAAAATGGGTGCCACAGCTAATCAACATTAGCCAATGCAAAAGTGGCAACAATTCGGTCAATTATATACATATTGATCAAAATTTTGACGTGGTATTAGCTGAGATTCACCTTCAATACATACTCAGAGAGCTAAGACATCTTGAGAACTCTCTCATCAGATTGAGCATAGCGTTGCTCTAAAGGTTCAACCAAAACTGTTACAAACCATCATTTGTCAACATAAAATGACATTAGTCTAAAACTTGGACGTGAAATGTTGCAGGCATTCCTTTAAGGAATGCTACTTTTCAAACATTAAATATAGGTGTACTCTTAACATGTTTAATTAAACGTGTAATCCTAAAAGTCTAATTTCACAGTGAGGAAAAAAGCAAAAAAACATTCCAGGCAGCAGCCGATGCTCCCAGGAGTGAACTTCCCAGCAAGTTCAGCCTGAGGTCAAACCAGCGTAACACACAGAAAATGCACAAACACGCCAGGAGCATTTTCAGCTTCACAAGCCATGGTGAGCACTTGTGACAGTCGTGAAAACTGCAGGCTTACAGTGAGAGCAAAGCAGGAGATTCTAGTATTTCACAAGCATGGAGTGAATATTACTCTGTTAAAATCATTCCACACCTGTGGGTTGAAATGCTGTGTCCGTCAAATACAAAACAAATGCTCCCTCCTCTTTATGTTTAAGCCTCAGGAGGAAACAAACTCAGCAATTTACTCTCATCTTTGATGATATTTTTGAGAAGGAGTTGTTTAAAAAGCCTGAAAAACAATTATAACCATTAGCCTAACTAACTGGATGAGGATGCTGGTTGGGAGCATCGCCCTAGAAAGGCCCGGGGTGTTTGGAAAATCGAGATGTTCTAGCTAAAATCAAGGATTTTAACTGACGATACTTAACAGCGTTAACTCGTTTGACAAAGATACGAGGGAAACGTCCATTATACATTTAATGGGTTGAAGCTCCATGTCGACCCAGCTGAGGTGAGTTCTCCTCCACGCCTCGATGCTCGCTTCGTTTCATTTCGCTGCGGGACAGGTGTGGTGTTAGAAAATGTTCGGGCGCCGCAGCAGGACGTTCAGTCAGTCTCATTGTTTGTGCTGCTTTAGTTCTTGAGAGCGAAACAACAAAACACTAGCAGATGTATATTTATACATACCTGCAAACTCACAAGGGATGAAAAAGGCGACAAACCTAGCTCCTGTAGTGGTGGGGGGAGGGGTCATGTGCCCCACACCCCAGAAGATTTTGTGATTTTTAACATTTAAATTAAGCATTCTGGTATACTCCAAAAAGAAAATTAGGGGAAAAAACAACATGCTTCAGGTAAAAAAGACATTTATTAAAATATCTTAATTTATTCAGGACATACATAGGAAATAATAATAATAATGTATGTATTGTCATCATTGTATATTCCCATACAATGGCTAAATTGGCTCTCTGCATTTAACCCATCCACCACCGGGTGGAGCAGTGGGCAGCTATTGAAAGATGGCTAATCAACAAAAAAAAAAAAAGAAGAAAGAAAATAAACAAGGAACAACAGCAGCAAGCCAACCGAAACCAAATATAGCAGAGCATTTTGCTAATAGCAAAACTCTTTTTTTAAATATGTTGCGATAAGCTAGCAGCGCGCAATACAGTTGAGCTAGCTAAGATGCTACAGACATAGCGCTTCACTTCTCTAACGCATCCTAGTACCCCCCCAGCTGTCATTTCTAACCCGGATCCGAAGCCCGGCCCAGCCCAAATTCGGGCCGGGCTGTAATGTGCTGGATGGGCGGGCCGGGTCAGGCTTTTGATTGCGTCAGCGGATCAGCCGCAATCCAATTATATGGCAACATGGCTTGCCATAAATTCACCAGCCGCACGCGGCCATTTCACCGCGAGCTGACCGGCCTTGAAAGAGGAAAAATAAAGTTCAGTTAAGCTTCAGATGAGACTGTACTGCCAGGAAGTGATCCACCGCCCAAATGGACGTTCATTGAGCTGCTGCACTCAGCGGAGGCATGGCCAATGACCCAAACAGGTGAGATCCTAAAGCAGACATGTCAGTGCAGGGTCCATGTCTGAATAATGCAGAATTCAGGCAGAAGCAGGGATTTAATGCTCTTTGACAGTCATGAAAGGACAATTGACAGTCATGAAAGGACAAACACCCCCTAGCTCCAATCTTCTGCCCCTTTTATTCAGCCGCGCGCGTTCGCTGACTGTTCATAACTTTGTAAGCAGTCAAAGCTTAATTAAAAATGTTGGGGGGGGGGGATCGGGTTTCGGACCTGTAATTACTGTTAATTTGTCGGGTCAGTTGGGGTTCAGAAACAATGGCTATGGACTGGGGCCGGGTCGGATTTTTTTGGCCCGAATACAACTCTATCCCCAAGTCAACAACTGCTGGCACTTACGTAGCAATAAGCTAGCACAACGCAAGTACGCTAGCTTAGCGCTTTCGAACCAACGCGAGCTTTGTTGTGAGCACAGGTTGCAAGCAAACTAGCTAGCATGACACGTAGCACTAGCTTAGTGCTACGTAAGACCAGTCAATGGGAAATTATGCCATCTACCACACCTCTAACCATTTGGATCTAGATGATTCACGTAAATGACATATTTTGGATTGAAATCGGCAAATTTCACCAAAACGCGACAAGTTTGCAGATATGTTTATATGACCAAGACTGTAGTAAAGAGGTTTCTCCGTTTAACTTGTTTTTTCATTGTCAAAAAAGAAAGGATCTCTGTGAAATTGTCAGTTTCACGTGTTTAGTTTGTGAAAAATTTTATTACACAGGAATATAGCTAAATAAACTATATTTTTGCAATTTGTGCATGCTTAGCTGGCTTAGCTTTGAAACCATACCATGACTTAACTGTACTGTGATAAATATAATGATTTAATGATTATAAATGTAAAATCATTTGAGATTTTTGTATTGGTTCTGATTATATTGTTTGTCGTTTGCCTGCGTTTATACCAGTCATAGTTTATTTAATGTAACAGTACTTTTAACCACACAGAAGTCCATATATTTTAGAATATAACACTCATAATGTGTTTTGTCTTTATATAACTTGGTTATACTCAAAAGGGTTATAAAAGTTTACAACAGGAAGTCAAAATAACCTAAAGTAGCCATTTTGATTTGCCAGATAGATTTACCTTCAAATGATTTCATTGTTAAACCCATAATGTCTAATTGTTCCTCTGAGGCACTATCCACTCTCATTTCAAATCTGGTAAGGACAAAATGTTTGTTCATGCCCTGAGGTGTAAAAATCTCAACATTTAAACTGAGTGTTTTAAACATTTTCACTTTTTGGCTGTTGCTCTGTACTCAGTGACTCTGGAGATCATGCATTTATTATAAATACAAACAATAATAACATTTTAAACAAATAATCTACCTCTTGTCCTGTGAGGAAGAGCAGAACGTCCCCCATGCCTTCCTCACACATGTGGATCTGGAGGACGGTGCGGATGGCTGCCTCCAGGTAGTCTCGCTCCGGCTCCGGTGTGTAGAAGATCTCCACGGGGTGCGTGCGCCCGGGGATGGTTAACAGGGGGCACTTATCGAAATACACTTGGAACTTGCCGGCGTCGAGCGTCGCGCTCATGACGATGACCTGAAGAGAAAAGGCGAGTGGAAAGAGTGAGGAAAAGTAAATTCACACAAAAAGATTTGAAAAAATAAAAGCTTGGAATTTACTTTGCTGCCAGAGTTTCAGAATAAGAGCATCTTGTGATGAGAGATGGATGTGCAGTGGTGCTTGAAAGTTTGTGAACCCTTAATAATTTTCTATATTTCTACATAAATATGACGTAAAACATCATCAGATTTTCACCCAAGTCCAAAAAGTAGCTAAAGAGAACCCAGTTAAACTAATGGGACTAAAATAATGGATCGCTTTCCTCAATAAATAAATGATCAAGTACAATATTTTGTCTCATTTGTTTAAATGGGTTTTCTTTAGCTACTTTTAGGTCTTGGGTGAAAATCTGATGATGTTTTAGGTCAAATTCATGCAGAAATATAGAAAATTATAAAGAGTTCACAAACTTTCAAGCACCACTGTAAATGAAGTTAAGTGCAATCGCATTGCAAGATCAGGTGGAGCTTAAGGATCACTCTCAGTGACTAGCACTCCAGAAATCAACCCAATATCTTTAAATTTGACTCAGATATGGTCATTTCGGTGTATTCTAAATTCTGGCTGTGACAACCGTCTTGAATCAGGTTGACTCCAGAAGTTAATCAGTTTTAGATGAACATCCAGCGATTACTTTGTGACATTTTCGTTTAAACATTCCAAGTAGTTCATGTGATATTTTGCTAACAGACAAAGTTGATGCCAACAGTTAATACCAACATTTTTGGCAAAAATATTGTTCAAAGTATGTATTGGAGATGATGCTCAGTCACTATCACACCAAATATTAAGTTAATATCTGTAAGTTTGACTAAGAGCTATTTTCATATGTTTTTTTTATTGTCTGTGGCAGACATCTTGGACTGGGTTGCCTCCAAACATCAATCAGTTGTAGATGTTCAAACAATGATTATTATTTACAAGAGTCATTAAAATTCATCCTGTGGTTTGTGGAAAATTTTTAGTTACACAAGCCAAGGTTGACATGGACTGAGCACTTTAAGAGGCAAAAGCTGATGTCATTTTTTTAATATTATTGATTATTATTGATAAGAAAAAATATTAAGGAGTCATGGGTGGAACTAAAGCCTTGGCAAATGAGTCCATGACTCCAAACAGCATGCATGATGCTCTAAAATGTACAACTGGTGCGGGGGGTGTTGGCACAAACCAAAATATGGTGTCTATAATTAAGAACTTGGCATCACGATCCAAGTGACCAACAGACGATCTACGACCGTCCTTGTTCCTGACGCTGGGAACGTCGCGTTCTCTCCCCGAACCATTAGACAATCTGCATTAGGATGCTGACGGGAAGCTCGTTTCCCATTTTCAATCTCTGATATTTTCAGGGGCCAGCGTCTCTGCAATTCGCTTTACGCTCTGCGAGACACCGTAATTGCTCTTAATCAAGGCAAATTAAACTTTCAAATTCAGTAGGAATGAAGGAGACGAGTGACGAGGGGAGGGGTGCGGGGGTGGATGATCATTTCCAACAACCTCGACCTCATTAAACAGTCAGCGAACAACAATCTAACCTTTGATTTTAAGCTGACAAACAACTAGTCATTATCCATCTGCTTTCTAAAAGCTTCTATCTGCTGGCCTATAAAACTCCTGGCATGCTTTATGGTCATCCCCCCGCCACCCTCCCACCCCAACATTGCTGTTTTTCCTCCTGGTTGACCGGCTAGAAACAGTGGATGACTCCGGGAGCGAAGAAATGCGTGTTTATGAGTCGAACGGCAGCATTTCTCTTTCTGGAACACAAACAAAGCTGTCAGACACGGGGAGACTAAGAAAGAAAGAAATAAAAGAGGCGGAATAGAAAAGGTAATAAACACCATCAGGCTAAATTTATCCCAGGAGGGAAGTAATAGTTAGAGCTTTAACAAGCGATAAAGGGAAAGTAATGGTGGAAACATCCAAAGATTAAAAAACAACAGCATACTGGACAAGTTTGGAGATGCCAACGCTGAGAAGTTGTATTTTTGTGTAAAACATCAATGAAAACAAAATGTAATGATTTTCAAATCTCATTGTCAAAAGACAAGACTGAAAGTCAATATTGGATGTCTGTGGTCTTCTGGAACTCAGGTGGCACTACATTAAAAGTCTGAGTCAAGTCTAGACACCCCTGCATGGGCTCAGGAACACTTCCACAAACCATGGCTGTAAACACAGTTCACAGAACCACTGATAAAAGCTGGCCAAAGCTCTATCGTGCCAAGAAGAAGCCACATGTGCACATCCAGAAACACTGTTGTTGTGTCTGAACCACACATCAATTTCCATTAGTCCAAGAGTTGTGCAGCAGGGGCTGCAGTTTGAGCAGGAACGCCCAAACACCGCTTTACAACTTGGAAGGACTCCAAGGTGTTCCCTGGCCAGCCAAGAGATATAGTTTCTCCAGAGTGCTGTTGGTCTTCCCCAGGGTCTCCTCCCGGTCTGACATGCCATGTCACACCTCCCTAGGTAGACATCCAGGGTGCACCCTTACCAGATCCCTGAACCACCTCAACTGGCTGTGGAGGAGCAGAGTAGCAATTCTACTCAGAGTCTCTCCGAGATAGCTGAACTTCTCACCCGATCTCCAAGGAAGGGTCCAGCTCCCCAGCTTGTATCCATGATTTTGTGCTTTCATTCATTACCAAGAGTTCGTGACCATAAGTGAGTGAAAGAACATTGACCGACCGGTAAACAGAAAGCTTTGCCTTGTAGTTCTTCTCCCTCTTCACCACAACAGACCGGCAATACTGCGGAAGCTGCATAGATCCGTTCGTCGATCTCACGCTCCTTTCGCCCCTCGCCCGTGAACAAAACCCAGACATACTTGATACGTATGATACGTATGATACGGATGATACGTAGACATATACATATCATACGTATAATATGTATACATATACTTATGATACATATACGTATCATATGCATATGTATACATATGACACGTACACATATACTGGTATGTATGTATACGTATGACATGCAAGATCTGATCTTGTGATTTTAATGACAAACACTCTAATGCCCCTTTTCCATTAGTACCGGTACGGGCCGACTCGACCCTACTTGGCCCGGTTCTGAGGCTTTTCCATTAGTACCGGTACTTAGCACCTGTTACTATTTTCAGTACCCTTGGCTCTGTGGTTCTAACCGGTACGAAGAGGTACAAAAACGTGACGTCAGAACACTGTCGGTCACTGGTTGGTCGGGGGCGGAGTCGGGGGCGGAGTCACTGGATCCTTCAGAAACGTTTCAAAACAATAATCCGCCATTTGCAATTTCTCGGACTGGAGCAGCGGCTGGACTTATTTTAAAGATTTTTAAAACAATACTGACAACATCTTGGTCTAATGTTGATGTGCTGGCATTTTTTGTGCTTGGTGGCCGACAACATAATTCAGAGCAAGCTGGATGGAGCTCTGCTGGTGTACCCCGATCCTCCCTCCGTAGCCTGGAGCGCCAGGCTGGGCAGGGCGTCATCTCCCCGGCTCCAAGTTCAGCTGGTCACCGCGGAAGAACCTTCGATGTGCCGACTCGGAGGCTCGGGTTCTGGATACCAGCCTTGTGTGCTCAGAGCTCCGCAGGTCACTGCGAAGCTGGAGATGGGGACTCGCAGATGGACGTTGCGAGACCCCGGCCGCGCGTAATCATGAAGGCTGAATCCCGATCCCGCCCGGCAGTCAGGCGGACTGGACAGTCTGGGACGGACGCTGGAAGCGATTTTTAAATAAAATAACATTTTGTTTTTATAAAAAAAATGTTTAAAAAAAATGCTGAAGCGATTTAAAAATGATTTTTTTTTTTTTTTTACACGTAAAATGTTTTTTAAAATCGCTTCCACCGTTCGTCGCAGACCCGTCTCTGCCCGCCTGTCTGCGCGGGTCGGACCTTCATGATTACGCGCGGCTGGAGCCTTGGAACGGACTCTGTGAGTGACCAGCTGAGCTGGAGCTGGGAGGATGAGTCTCCCAGCCTCCTCCTCTCCGGAGGAGAGGATCGTGTGACTGCGGGCAGTGTCGTGCGAGACCAGCAGAGCGTTGAAGATTAAAAAAAAAAAAAAAAAGACGGTGCCAGCTTCATCATGAAATCCTGTTTTCACTTTAATGACTGTTAACTCAGCTGAAAATCATAAAAAGACACAAAACTATTGGATATCAGGAATATTTCCCTCAAACGTTTAAAGAAAAGAGACGACCTTCAGTTCAACTTTATTTTAACTCACGAATGTACAAATCACAAAACAAGAACTTTAAAGCAAAGCTAAAAATAAAATGTATATATGTGAACAAGAAAGGAAACCACACATTTAAAATGAACATTAAAAGTAGACACAATGAGTGCAAATACATCAAATGATGATGAAAACCTATAAAAATTTGAATGTAATGTTTTTGTAGAATCTGGTTCATCAGAGTTTTAATTTATATATATATATTTATATCTATAAATAAATATAGATAAATATATATGTATATATAAAAATACATATATATGTAATTTATATACATATATATATTTATATCTATAAATAAATATAGATAAATATATATGTATATATATAAATACATATATATGTATATAAATATATACGAATATATATGTATATAAATATATATGAATATATATAAATACATATATATATGTATATAAATATATATGAATATATATACATATATATATATGTATATAAATATATATGAATATATATAAATACATATATATATGTATATAAATATATATGAATATACATAAATACATATATATGTATATAAATACATGTGTATATATATATACATAATTGTGTGTACATACATATGTGATATATATATATATCACATATGATATATATATATGTGTGTGTGTGT
>NC_056498.1:23629970-23639124 GCF_014905685.2 Nematolebias whitei | reverse complement strand
ACATAAATATATACACATATGTGTGTACATATATATTTGTGTGTGTGTATAAATATATATATATATATATATATATATGTGTATATATATATATATATATATTTATACACATGTATACATGCATACACACATACACACAACTTCAAAATAACATAAATTCTCAACCTGTACTGAAAACAGGTCTCAGCGCCACCAGCTGGTGAGAGGCCGTGACGTCAATTTGAACCCCGCCCACTGGAACCGGTACTGAAAGCATAATGGAAACACAACCTGTACCGTACCGAGTAGAGTAGAGCCGGGCTGTACCGGCCCGTACCGGTACTAATGGAAAAGGGGCATAAATTGTCTTTTAAATCCAGCAGAAAATCCATGAAAAAAGACCCAGGACTGTTGAACAGCTGTAATCTTATTTCAGACAAGAAATGGGAAAACATTCTGCTCTAAAAAACTCCAGCAGCTGGTCTCCTCAGTTCCGAGATGTTTACAAACTGTTGCCACACTGTAGGAAACACGGCACTGTTTCAACTTTTTGCATAAACATTTTATATGTTTTCTATGTTCCATTTTGAACTACATATGGGATTACCAGTAGATTTGCTAATCACCGCATTCTATTTTTATTAATATTTTACACAATGTCCCAATTTTTTTCAGAATTAGGCCAGTACCTTAAGGTCTCTTCTCTGGCGGACGACTTCCTTGAGGACCCCCATGAGGATGTCTGTAGCTAAGGTGCGCTCGTGGGCCTCGTCTAAAATGATGACGCCGTACCGCTCCAGCAAGGGGTCATTCATGGCCTCCCGCAGCAGCATTCCATCTGTCATGTACCTGAGAGAAAAAAAGAAGGTGCAATACTAACTGCTCAAGACATGAAGCCTTTCCCATAATGCATCTTGGATTTATTTGACAAAACCTGCTTTAAAAGTAAAGGTCTAGCATTTCTCTCTAGTACTCTGAGTGTGTGCTGATGTTGATTCTCAGAAACTTTAGCTCAATATCTGTGTAGTAGACTAAACTTCTTACTTGAGCACAGTCTTGGCGGAGCTGCAGTCCTCAAACCGGATGGAATATCCCACCTCTTGACCCAGAGTGACGTCCATCTCATCTGCCACCCTATGGGCCACACTCATCGCTGCCACCCTCCTGGGCTGGGTGCAGGCCACCGCCCTCTTTGGTCCTGACACTGAACGCATCATCTCTACACACCACTGAGGGATCTGATGAACACAAGTGAAGAAGTCTGTATGGGTTTTTTTCTTAGGTTTTAAAACTTTAAAACTTTTGTTGGATGTAATTGGGACCCTGTGTACACAATTTCATTCCACCACATGTACCACATGTGGTGCGTATGAAACTTAGACTTTGACTTGACTTTTAAAATAAGCAATCATCAACAAATTACAGATTAAAGCAGAGCAGCTTATAACGTACTAAGTAGATTAGCTTCAATTACTACTGCCAAACAATCAAACATTCTGTTCAATCAGCAATTTATTTTTTGGAATATTATTTTTACAATTCGTCATGATCTGCAAAGTCAATACTGACTAAAACCCGGATTTTTGAAAATCGCACTAAAGTGTTGTCCTTTATGAAAAAAGAAGCTCAGGAGATGCGTTCACTCTTTTCAAAGGGATAGTATGGATCTTTGTAAGTGAGGTTCTATGGAAAAGTTATGAACATCTAGTATCTCACCTGTTGTAGATAACTCCGAATGAACTTTGTAAAAATAGAACTTGACAAGTAGTCAAGCTAGTTCAAGCAAAGCCAAGACCAAGGTCGACAAAAGACCTTTGCTACTTGAAGCCAATATTCCCGACTTGTAGTTTTACCTAGCCTTTTGCTACTTTTACATTTTAGTCTGCCTATAACAACTCTTAGCTAAACTTTTGCTACATTAGCTTTTAGCTAGCATTTTGCTACTTTAACCTTTAGCTAGACTTTACTTACTTTTAGTTAGCCTGTTGCTACCTTTACCTTTCAGCTACTGTTATGCTGCTTTTAGCTAGCTTTTAGCCACTTTAAGCTAGTGTTATGCTACTTTTAGGTCTACAGTTTGGCACTTTAGCAAGTAGCTTCTTTCTGCAGGGTGCTTTGTTCATGGTAGTTCAGCTAGTGTTCTTCGTCTTTTAGTTTTAAAAACTCAGTTTTAACTTCTTCAGCAAATTTTGGCAAAATCATTCAGCACTCAGAATTCATACCGCAGATTTGCACAAATGCAATTTATCTGTTTTATAAACATTTACATATTTATCCTTTGTTTTTAACAAAGTTTTTTTTTTATTCCTGTCTGGAGTTCCTTAGACAGCACTGAAAGTGCTACAGCTGGCTGCAGTTGTCATTATTTATGCTTGCATTAAAACACACAATTACGATGTAAATAACTGTCAGGTAAAACAAATGGTGATATAACGCAGTGGTTCCCAACACTGGTCCTTGAGGAACACCATCCTGCATGTTTTAGTTGTTTCTCTGCTCCACCATACATGATTCAGTGATTTAATTACTTCATCAAGTTCTGCCAAATCCTGTTAATCACCCATTCTTTCAAATCAGGTGTGTCAAAGCTTGGAAACAATTATAACATGCAGAATGGTGTTCCGCAAGGACCAGGGTTGGGAGCCATTGGTATAAAGGTTTATAAAAATATTGACATATTGAATATCATTATATTACTTTTGAAATTGATTGAGTTGTTTCTAAATGGTAGCAATCCATTTTGGTCTTGCCTACACTCAGACTAGTTATTAGCTCCCCAATCTGGTCAAAATTAAATTACTTCTCCAACTGAGTTCATTCAAAGAGCTATCTGCAACAGGTAAAATATTAACTATTCATTACCGGTCCACAAAAACTTATGATATAGTTGCAATGACAGTAAGTCATTGCCATTTAAGTTGTCTTTTAAATACCAACCAGTAAGAGGTACAAAAATGCCAATAAGAGGTTGGGAAGAGAAAAAAAGATAATATCAGCATCTCTCTTTAGGATTTAAAGAGCCGATCTGTAACCATCCCAGCTGCTTAAAATGCTTAAAAGAACAGCATGAGTGATATTATTAGAACTGTGATTTTATTTGAAATTAATCTGAAAGTGATAATGAGTTAAGCTACATTAACAGGACAAGATCATGTGCATTCCCTTCTGAATTTTTTGTAATGGATTTTTGGAGGATTATAGCTAATTTAAAAAAAGGATGCTAAACTTCCATCCATTGCTGGCATACAGAAAGACACACGGGCATGTAAAAACCACAGGAATAAAAAATATGATTTATTTTAAAGCACTGACGAGCTTATACTTCTCTACATGTGAAGTGCTTGGAGGATACTTTATATTCACCTCAGGAGGAAACAAACTCACGCAGTGATTTACTCTCATCTTCCCTTGCAAATGTAAAAACCAGACATCCCTGCTTCTTCTACAACTAACAATAAATAGTTCAATTTATCTTCCTGCGAATTAAATCCAGAGGAGACCATTTAAAATACATGAATCCTTCATTCCGTCGTGTTTTTTTTTCATAACATTAAACCAAGTTTAATCACCGAATATCAAACTCTGATTTACTACGACACATCTAAGTTTTTTTGTTTGTTTTTTTGTGCAGCTAATGACTTCTTCTAATTTTACCTGCGTGGTTTTTCCTGAGCCTGTCTCTCCCACCAGTACAAAACACTGGTTCTGTGTCAGGATGTGAGTGAAGTTCTCCCTGTACTCCCAGACCGGCAGCTGCAATCGTTTCTTCAGGATCTCATGGTAGCGTGACGTGTGGGGCAGGCTGGTGAGAGGATTCATCTGCTGATGAACGGGGGGTTGCTTGAGGAAGTTGGCTGCTGCTGGGTTGAGGGGGGTCTGGTTCCTATCACGGTCTCGATCCTGATCTCGATTCCGGTTGCGGTCCCTGTCACGCCTTTGATAGAAAGATGAATGAGGTTACAATGACATAACACACTGCAGGTGAAAAGAAACAAAATTAGGCTAACAACATCAGAGAGGGTGTGAATAGAGCTAGATGGAGAACTTTGAACAAATGGTGCACAAATTTTAACCCCCGTATATAGAAATCACATAAAAATATTACTGCGCATTCTTTTTCACAACCAAAAAAAATCTAATTAAACAAGAGTAGCAAGCACAGATCATATATAAACTAATTAACTTTTACACCAAGAAAAAAATTACCCAGAATTTTTAACATTTTTGTTTTTGTCTAAGACTGTGACATTTTACTTTGCACCTCAAAAGGACTCCAAAAGCAAACTAAAGACGCATTTCTGCAAAAATGCAGTGAATGACATGAATGACAGATCACATTTTCAAAATAATGCATTGCTAAAGTTATAAGAAGCAGAACATAATCTAAAATTAGCTAAACAGTAGCTAAAAGCTCAAATGAGCTAGCCTTAGCGGAAAGGAAAAATGGGCAGTAATGTCGGTAAAGGCTAAATGTAACATCCATCCATTTTCTTTACCCGCTTATTCCATTTTGGGTCACGGGGGTCACTGGTGCCCATGTCCAGCAATCACTGTGCGAGGGGCGGGGTACACCCTGGACGGGTCGCAAGTCCATCACAGGGACACATAGAGACAAACGAGACAAACAAACATTCACTCTCTCACTCACATCTAGGGGCAATTTAGAGTTACCAATCAGCCTAACATGCATGTTTTTGGTCTGTGGGAGGAAACCGGAGTACCCGGAGAAAACCCACGCATGCACGGAGAGAACATGCAAACTCCACCCAGAAAGGCCCCTGGACCGGGGTTTGAACCAAGGACCTGCTTGCTGAGAGGCAGCAGCTCTACCAGTTGTGCCACCGTGCTGCCCATCTAAATGTAAATGTAACATCAGTTGCTAAAAGCTAAATGTAGCAAACCTGTAGCTAAAAGCTAAAATGACCAAAACCATATCTAAAAGCAAATATTAGCAAGACAGAAGGTAAAAGTTGCGTTAGAAGACAAAAATTTAGCAAGTAAGCAATGTTTTTACATACTACTCCTTTGCAAATGAGTTTCTGTGTTAAGGTTGGAAATAGTGTATCCACGTCAGAGCCTCTTTCCTGTGGGCACCCACAGGGCTCAATTCTTGGATCCCTTTTATTTTCACTATCTGCTGCCTTTGGGATATATCCTGAGAAAACATGTCCTTTCATTTCATTGTTTTGCTGAACATTGTCAGATTTACCTGCCCTTAAAACCTAACAGTTCTTGCTCCATTCGCCCTCCTTTAAAATGTTTTGATGACATCAAGGCATGGATGGCTTCAAATGTTTTAAGTTTTAATGATCAGAAAACTGAAGTCATTGTGTTTAGCCCTAGCTCTACTGTTGTCACTGATCCTGTAAACCTTGACTCTCTTCAGCCTTTCCTTAAGCAGTCTGTGACGAATCTCGGGATGGTTTTAGACTGGATTGTATACCTGGATTATTGAGCATGGACTTTGCTGGTTTTGAACCAGTTTGACATGACTGTCAACGAGGAAGAGGACCGGCAGGGGAAGGGGCGTGCCAAAGAGACCATCTTAGCACCAACAAAACTGTTTTGTTCCACTTTGGAGTAAGCTGTTGGTGGGAAGAATCAGTTTTGTGTTGTGTCCAGAGGACCAGATTGAACTTTTTTTTTTTTAGATTTTTCTACCTGGATTATTGAGCATGCATCAGGATATTTTGTGTTGTGTATTTCCTTGACTGATGAAGCCTTCCAGATGGAAGGTGAAACATTTCAGCACAAAAAATGAAACTGTCTAGATGACCTGACTGAAAATTGTTGGACTGACTTTTAGTTTAATAAACAGTTTAACTCTGTTCTACAAAAAAAGCTTCTTCCAGTTAAAGCAGATAGCTAAGCTTAAGTCCGTGTTGATAAATGCCCTTGCACCCTCACACCTCTCTCTGACCTAATTCGACCACATGTTCCTTCTCAAACGTTGAGATCATCTGACCAGCTGCTATATATATATAATATATATGCAAATAGATGTAGTTTGATGGAAACAATAGTGATTATTGGAGCAGCATTCACATTAATGTCATCACATGGACACACCTGCCAGGACAAAGCTACACACACGAGTCAGGCTCCTTTTGTATGCAATGAGTAAAAATCAAAAAGTTTAAATTATTGGGGCATTAAAGTATGTGTCTTCGTTATGACCTCTACATGAGCTGAACTTAGCCTAGCATCGGTTAGCATGTCATGTTGTTAGCCGCGTTTGGAGAAGAGCAAGCCGGTTGTAGGGAATCTTAATAAATGTGATTTTTGCGCACTGAATTACACTCTAATAACAGACATAATCGGCTTTAAATCCTGTACCAGACATATAAATGCATGCCATAATTCTCGCTAGCGCGAACATATTAGCATGTGTTAGCATAGCTACATGAACAAACCTCAAGTTTGACGCTTGGGGTTGACACAGTGAACGGTTTTGTTTTTTGTTTTTACAAGAGGAATAACTGTCCCCTAAGGTTAAACGGTCTCGTTTGGGCATAGGACACCGGAAATTTGTCCAAAACGAGGCTAAATCAATGAATAGCCTGTAGAAAACTGTCAAAACACCAGTGGCACCACAACCGGAAGCTGTTCTTACCTCATCTTTAATGAGTTAAATGCTGCGAGGATCAGAAAACGTCCTGAATTTAAGATTTCCTGCAGATGGTGTTGAGCATGTAGTCTACCAGAGTGCAGAAGCAGTCAGAATTTGGATGCGAGGGAGGACGCTGATATGGGAGGTCTTCACTGCATCTGGAGACTGGATGCTCAAGCTCAGGGGCGCCACCAAAGGGGGGCAAGGGAGGGCAATGGCCACCCTTAAAAAAAACTGGTAACCCCCACAACCCTAAAGGTATGAGAAGATTACAAGATAGTGGTGAAAATGTAGTATGTTGTAAAGTTTAGAGACAGTGGCATTGACAAAAAGACTGGAGACAAAACTGGAATGTTCTCCTTAGAAGTGACAAAGATGGATGAGATGATGAATGAGATCATCAGAGGTACAGCACAGGTTGAACAACTGGGAGATAAAGTTACAGCGGCCAGACTGAGATGGTTTGGACATGTCCAGAGGGACAGAATGGTAGACAGATGGTAGAAATATAGCTGCCGGGAAAAAGACAAAGAGGAGCTTTAAGGATGCAGTTAGAGAGGACATGGAGGTAGTTGGAGTGAGGACAGAGGACAGGAGATGACATGCTGTGGCAACCCCTGAAGAGGGAACAGCGCGAAGAAGGGTCTAAAATCATCATCCTCAACACTAGGATGTGGGTCTCAGGAGGTTAATTTCACTTATCTGTGGCAGCCATCTTGAATGGAGTTGACTCCAAGTATTAATCAGTTGAAGATGTACATCCAATCATTTCTTTATCCGTTTTATTAAAATGTGTTCAGTGGTTTATGAGATAGTTTGCAAACACTGTGGACAACACACACATGCACAGACTTGAGCAAAAATATTATTGTCTTTCACCTTCAACTATATAAATAAATATAACGCATATACGGTAACTATAGCCAGTGAACACCAAGGTAACTTTGAAATGTAAGTCAGTGACTGAATAAAAAATGACATTTTGTTCAATGATATATAATAATAAAGAAGTCCAATCTGAATACTTTGATGAATTTTAAATTAAAAATTGGCAATAATAAGAAAACAAAGAGTAATGCTTCAAGGAATCTCATTTCATGCCAAAGGTTTTTTTTTACTTTGATCATCTTATGTGTAGAAGTAGCAAATTTGTATCTGCATTAGTCTAATTTTTAAATAACATTTGTTTCATATTTTCATTTTAATGTGTCCAATTTGTCAAAATGCACAAATGTATTTATCCTACTAGGAAACCCATAGGTGTGAAATAAATACTTGAATTAATGAAGAGCTTAAATTTATCCTCTACATTTGTAAAGTGATGAATAATCTGTCACACAGAATGATCACTGCCATTACACAGCCTGAGTGCTGCTAACAAGCTGCATAATGCAGACCTGACAACCATCCCCATTTAGGCAGGACTGTTCTGGACCTCTATCTTGTGTCCTGCATAAGGAGGGACGAGACTCCCACATGTCCCAGATTTGACAAGAGCTGGCTGGGCTCACTTGTTCATACCGTGAATGTGTGGTTGGAGGGTCACAGAGGTGCTGCTTCGTGGGCTTCCTACAACAGCAGGAGTGAGGTTACCACAATAAGTCTATCAAGTGCATTTTCTCAGCTTTCAGAAACCATTGTTTCACCATTTGCTCTTGCCAAGGTCGGATGCTTTTCCCCTCCCTCTCCGCTTTGCTTTGCTGCTCTGTCTGTCTGTGAAAGTGCTTCTGAGCCTCTCTTGCATATCTTCCGAATCATAATAATGGACTTGTTTTGATCAGATGGTCCCTCAACACAATTGATAACATTTCTTTAAGAGAAGACAGGCTTTAGGTGAGCCGGTTTGCCCTGTTGGCACGCACGCAGCTTGATATCTCATTGACTTTAAGACTTGATGATGTGTCTATCTCTGCTGCCATTTGTGGATTTTAAGGACACATATTAAATTGGATTTATGATAAATGGTTTCTGCTTTTTTTAATTCATCTGGTGGCTGGTTTTATCAACAATCAAGGACGTCGTCGGCAGCAAATTGGGACCCGATCACGCTGCTTGCCTTTATGATGGCTTGGTTCGTGTCTCGAGTACCCAGACTCAAATGCTTTGGGCAGAATGGATCAGATCTCTAGGATTTTACTCAGTCACGTTCCATCGATGTGGCCATGTAATTTTGACATTTCAGAAATGAGTGGACCAACACAGACTCAAGGTAGATGTCATTAAGTTCTGCCTATCCCCAAAACAACTGTGTGTTTATCTGAATTTGGCTCCCTTGGCTGGCCTTGAAGGCCATCTTATCTGAATTTGCCTGGAGTACATGTGATCTGACGCTCACCACCCCCTCCCTGAGGAATTTCCAACTGAAAACCAGAAGAAATCAGCTGAATAAACATTGTGTCATCATTTCAGGACTCTTGGATTCTCATGAACGTTATTCTTGGCCATTCCTCGACATACCTCGAGAATGTTCATGGATTTCACCGAAGGGAACTGGTTGATTATTCCATCCTTATCAGAACCGCTCACCGCTCTCATCGTCTCTCCCCCCATCGGCAATTCCTCAGG
>NC_056498.1:23628469-23629870 GCF_014905685.2 Nematolebias whitei | reverse complement strand
CCCCCCCCCCCCCCCCCCCTCTGCAGAATGTCTACATCACTATGTGCTTGTTTGTGCGAGGTGTTTTTTAATATCAGAGTTTTTCTTCTCAGGCAAGAAGAAAGAGTTTGACAGGAATTTTTTAGCCTCCAATTCCTACATGTGTCCAGTTTCACTACGTTTTGTCTGTCTAAACAGATCTCACTTGTAAATGAGTCTTCTAGGCTCAATGTGACTTATCTGTCTAAATAAAGGTTGAATGAATTGTAGGGAAGCAGGCATTTTCTATTCGTTTTTGTACTTGTTCTGTTTTACCTACCTGGTGCAGAGGATGTTTTGTGATAAAGGTGCGGCACAGTCAAAACAATGTTAGTGTTCATTGTCCACCTTCCAAAAAATATACATTATATTTGTATATATATTTGTTTTTTGTTTAATCCCAGGAATTTAGTCAAACACACTCCAAATAGTGAGAAAATTAGTAGTTTTGAATAAATTTGTGTTGCGATGTGGTGGTTGGATGTCGAATTCAATTGCAGGCAGACTACGGAGACTCGGAGAATTACAATAAGACATAATTTATTAACAAAAACATAAGGCTGATGGGAAAATAAACTTACACGATGCTGGGAACATGGAGGTAGACAGAGAAATGACAACACCTGGGAAGGGCAGCAGGTGACGGAGGCAAGAGCTGATTACATGAAGGAGAATAACTGAGGAGAGCAGGACAGACCACAAGAAGGAGACAAACAATAAGAACACAAATCTTCACATCAGACCCCTTTACCATATCACTGGTGCTTGTGAATATGTACAGGCGTCCCCCACCATTGCCATCAGCAAATGTTGGCAGGTATGATAATGCCGTTACTATGACTTTACCTTTTGTTTGGAGATTGATGGGAATGACAACAAAGTAAGCAAAAGTAAAAGCATACTTAAATTCTAATTATTTCTAAATATTGTAAAATATATTCTTAAACTACAGCAATATATAGGCTATATATATATGTGTATATATATAGGAATTTCCCAAACATGCTTTAATATCAGGAAATATAGAAAAATTGGATGGGAAAGCAAGCTCACAAGCAGGGGTTCGTTTGGTCATGACACCTCTGGATTGGAACAATTTAGAGAAATGTTCACATTTCTACATGAGTGGTCACAGAGTTCATCTAATATTTGTTTCTGTTGACATTTTCCTTCATATCAGATACAGGTCCTTCTCAAAAAATTAGCATATTGTGATAAAGGTCATTATTTTCCATAATGTAATGATAAAAATGAAACTTTCTTATATTTCAGATTCATTGCACACCAACTGAAATATTTCAGGTCTTTAATTGTTTTAATACTGATGATTATGGCATACAGCTCATGAAAACCCAAAATGCCTGTCCCAAAAAATTAGCATAT
>NC_056498.1:23586016-23628459 GCF_014905685.2 Nematolebias whitei | reverse complement strand
ATATGCTAATTTTTTGGGACAGGCATTTTGGGTTTTCATGAGCTGTATGCCATAATCATCAGTATTAAAACAATTAAAGACCTGAAATATTTCAGTTGGTGTGCAATGAATCTGAAATATATGAAAGTTTCATTTTTATCATTACATTATGGAAAATAATGACCTTTATCACAATATGCTAATTTTTTGAGAAGGACCTGTAATCAGTTGTACCATTTCATTTAAACACAATACGTGCGCTACATGAAGGCCACAAAATGGCTCAAAATAGATCCTAAACAAATATAAAGTGATATAAAATCAGCACAGAGGAATGAAAAATGGCCATAGGGATGAATAAAACTTATAAATGGAATTAAATGGACCATATTAAGATACAAAGGGATGTTTTATTGAACGTCAACTATCTGATTTAAGTAATTTCAAGTAATAATGTATTTTAATGCCTTTCAGCTCATGTCTTACATCAGTATGTAACTGTACAACAACATTCACACACTTTCAGTGCAGTTTGTGAGCACGTGTTCACTTAAGCTCATGTTTTAAAAAGTTACCAACAAAATGTTGAGGGTGAGACATTAAAGTAAAAATAAAAATAAAAAAGTAGTTTGCTCAACACAGTGAGTCTGTGTAGAATTTTAGTAAGAAACACCATGAGGTGGCAGGCTAGCTGCTAGCATGAGCGAGGCTAACACTACAGTGGATTGCTACGGTCTTCCTTTTTTAATAAAATTTATTTATACGTTAAAATTATTTTGGTGTTATGGTACTTTGTGTTAAGATTTTTTTTACTCCCTCTATCTCCACAAACTAGTATCCATGCAGGTGCTGAGAGTTGTTGGTGCCACTTGTTCTCAAGCTGTTGTAGTATGACATATTCTGAGATATATTCATACTTTAAACGGGTTCACTCATCTTTCTGGACTGTATGATGTCGTGCTTTGAATTTAACAGAAATGTAACGTGAGACGTTATTTATCTTTGACCCATCAAAATGAATGGAGGTCATTTATTTACAGAATCAAAGTTTAACATCAAACATTTACATTAATTTGGCAGAATAAAAAATAACAACATAGTCAATCAGCTTTACAACCAGGAAAACCATACGGCCATGATTTTCCGTTGCTTCACCACAGACATTTCTGAAAACATCTGGATTAATTTTCTAGCAGAAAGGAGAGTTTAAAGATGGAAAATTGAGATTTATCTTACAGAGAGATGTGTGAGGGAATTTGTCTGTTTTAACCAGAACAGCACGCTCTTTTGAAATCAGCTTGTCCCAACAGTACACTTTTGGTGAAGGTCGACTTTTACCTTTTCTGAAGATAGATCAGTTCCGGCGTGGAGTCTCACTTCCAACCACTGTTCAGCGTCTCAGTGAGAACAGCTAAATACCTCGAGAGTCGTGCGAGGTTATCCAAACAGAAGTTATAATTCCCAAAATCGTCTCTGGTTCAGCTTGATTCTAATACAGCAGCTTCCATGAATGCCTGCGTTTGCATTCTGGAACTCCCAAACTCTCTGCATTCTGAATTCCAAAAACTCTTGAACTCTTCAACTCTCTCCTCTTGAACTAGGAAGTGCCGATATTTAAATGGGCTCTACTTCCGGTTCGTTTGAGAGCCTCTGATTGGTCGATGGACCCCAACAGAGGTGTGTTTTGTGATGTAAGGTGTTATGGAAAGTCAAGGATTGTTTAAGAACAGACAGAAAGATATCATGGAAAAACCAGACTTAGTGGGGTCTCTACTATCTAGCTGTAAAAGTTAAACATGACATTTCTTTTCAGTAAACTTCTTAGTTGACCGAACCTCGAACTTTAACACACTTACAAATTTGCTCATTTCAAAGCAGACGATCAAGAAATTGAATCATTACTCTGTAACGTACTCTAACTTGATTTCTCTTTGAATTTGATTAAAAATCATTACTACTGTTTAAGTAAATAAAAATGAGTAGTTCACTTCAACATGTAAATATTGTTTGAACTAACACAATTTGATTATCAAAACATTTGTAAAATAGTAATGATCATAGAGAATTGTCTTTTCCACTTGATTAATTCAAGAAAGAAAGTCTCAGGATGGGTTAACCTGTATTTCTGGATTCAAATCACTGAAATGACAGTTTCAGTCCCATATGGTCAGTTTTGACATCAGGCCTAGTCCACTACACTGTCTTCAATGAGCTGATTACCTCCCTACATAAGGCTGAGTCATTCCAGGATTCACTGATTGCCTGCTGGTAATTGACAACCCTTGCTTCCTGTTGTGAACCTAATATCAGAGAATTACTAAAGAGATCTTTTACGTACCTGTTTTTTTTTTTCTTCCAATTTTCTATTTCTACTCAGCCATCTCTGCCGACCTGCCTACCAACTCTCAGCACCCGTATGTCCACCGTACTTGGAGACCTTCCCCTGAGCATAGAACCAAAAATCCTGTTCCCTCCCAAGCCTGGAAACAGAAAATATACCAAATAGGAATTGTCATCTCACAAATAATCAATATTATCATATCTCTTGGATTACAAGAACTCATTTAACACAGTTTCCCTCGGACCCTCTTGTTCTTGCCCAGTCTACCCGATCCCCTGCATGTAAACCTACTTACCTTTTTACCATCGTCTCTTTTCAGTTTCAGTACTCTGAACTCAGGTTTACAATCCAACACAGTTAAGTCATGTCCTTTGGACGGTTTCTTCGTGTTGAAACGTTTCATCTATCATCCAAAGGACTTCATCAGTCTAAGGAGCCACAACAAACTCAGTCTGATGAAGTCTTTTGAATTATTGGATATAGGATTATTGAGCATGAACTTTGATCTGGGTTAAAATATTTGCCAAAAATTGATCTTTGTTGGCATAAATATAAAATAATGTATTTATTTTTAATGTGTACAATTTATGTTGATATATGTGAACATGTCTTTTGTGATTGGTTAGGTGTTCGTGGAGGGCCCCTGCTGGCCAGGAGACCCTAAGCAGCTGCTTCTACATCTGCATAGCAATTGTGTTACGGCTAGTTTCTGCTGCCGCTATTTGTGATTGTGAAATCACACATTTATGTGTAAATATTATCCAACTGTTGTCTTCTGCTTGTTCCGGAGTCGTGTCACATGGATAGACCTTTGAGCCGGAAATGCCTTGCCCCTGAACACACAACACAGAATTCCATCTGTTACCTCCCAAGCCTGGAAACAAAGAAAACCCTTTTGCATTTTACCATAAAAAGCAAAAAACTGACAATGATATAAATGTTTATAAAATAGTTTTGACATGAACCACTATACAAAAAATTATTATTATATCTTTGTTGAAATCAGGTCTCTCTTGTAAATGAGTCATCGAGGCTCAATGGGATTTACCTGTATAAATAAAGGTTGATTGATTATATTGAAGTTGTTATAGGATTACGGCACGGTGGTGCAGTTGGTAGAGCTGCCACCTCTCTGTGAGAAGATCACCGGATCCATTTCCGATCAGGGGCCTTTCTGGGTGGAGTACGCTGGTGAAGATTCTCAGGGTGGAGATCGCATGTTCTCTCCATGCATGCGTGGGTTCCGCCCCACAGACCAAAAACATGCATGTTAGGCTGATGGGTAACTCTAAATTGTCCCTAGGTGCGAGTGAGAGAGTGAATGGTTGTCTTGTTTGTCTCTACGTGTCCCTGATGGACTGGAGACCTGTCCAGGGTTCATCTGACATGTAGACAAGGTAGAGAGAAATTACTTTTACTAAGGTAACCACCTGGGCAGACCTTCTTGGTTCCAGGCATGGTTTTGCAAGTTACAGTTAAACTACAGTGCTTACTACACTGCTTTAATGTCAAACTATCGACAAAGTAGTATGTTTGTTTTCTCTTGCTTATTGCCATACTTGAAGGGACTTATTTTGTTTAGGTATAAATTAGATTAAGTGAAGAATGAGATCGTGTGTAGACGACGACGTCACAGATAATAATGAATGAGTGAACTTTAGTTTGCCTACACTTAAATGATTTAAGTTGGGTTTATGGAATGCAGATAATTATAATTGGTAACCTGAATAGTTAATTTGGTGATCAATTTTTTTCTTCTTCAAGGTTATCAACCTATTCAACATCTTAATCCTGTTCAACATCTCAATTCTGTTCAGCAATCTTTAACAACCTGCATCAATCTAATCAATGCAAATTAAAGGATGAATGAATGGACTTGGTCAGCGTCCTCTGTTGAAGGCTTTAGCGAGTATCGGGGCATTTAAAGAAAGTCAATAACTCGACTAGAACGTTGCTATATTTCAATATCAGGAATCAGTCTAGTTCAACCATGATTTCCCTGATAGTTGGACGGTTTGGGCATCTTCAGCTGCTAACCCATCTCTGATATCACAGAAGTTGGTCTTGCCATCTCTTATCCCACCATCTTCAATTTTAATAAAGATCTGACTGTGCTGCATCTCTGTGCTGACCCCCTGCGTAGTCTCTTTGCTTATCGACAGGTAACAATCTCTTTTTTTCTACCAACACAGTGTGAATATGTCTGCTATACTTCACAGCAGGAATGAGGGAGTTGTTGCACAGATTCACTGACAAAAACCCACATAGAAAAACTGCTCAAAGAACCAAATGGCAGGGAGTTTAAATATTAAACCTTTGCTGAGGTTCAAGTTTTTTTTTCCAATGCAAAATGTAAGGAATTTAAGAAGTTTATCAAGGAATTACAGAAAATGCATTGCTTGTAGAAATATATAATCCCTACTGCCTTTCATGCCAGAGTTTGACAAAAATCATATTCATTCATTCAACCTTTATTTATACAGGTTAGTATCATTGAGCCTCGAGGACTCATTTACAAGAGACCTGTTTTAAACAGAGAACACAGATGAGGTACAAACAACATTAAACAGTCATATAAAAGCATATAAAATAAAAAGTAAAAGAAATTATTTAAAAATAAAAACGCCTACATTATAAAGCGATAAAAAATACAAAAAACAGGAACATGTCTGCTTTGGTTTTGCAATGAACTGAACAGTTGTTTAAAATCCCTTAGAGAGGTCAAAGTTGACAACTTCAGATCTTTTTGCACGGTGTTCCAGGAAACAGGAGCGGAGTAGGAGAAGGCCCTTTTGCCTAGTTCAGTCCGCACTGATGGAACACTGCAGGTAATTATGTCTTGAAAGCGCACGCTGTAAACTGCACTGACAAAGTGACATGTAGGAGGAGATGTATGAAGGCAACAGACCAAGAAGTGATTTAAAAATGAAAATGTGCCAGTGTGAAAATCTGCATGAGGTTAATGATGACCAGAAGGAAAGTCGCAGTTACAAGGCATTTCCTAGCATTCAGAGTTAAACAGATTGATTTAAAAAAAATAAACCCAGTTTTACTTTCAGTTTCTTTACCAAGTTTTCAACATGAGGCTTAAAAGAGAGAAACGAATCGACCAAGATACCCAAGAAATTGTA
The DNA here is from genome assembly GCF_014905685.2 of Nematolebias whitei. Lineage (NCBI taxonomy): Eukaryota > Metazoa > Chordata > Actinopteri > Cyprinodontiformes > Rivulidae > Nematolebias > Nematolebias whitei. The sequence goes on along the minus strand of NC_056498.1, from coordinate 23,623,008 downwards.
CAAATCAACAAACTCAACTCAACACCATTAAAAATAAGCTAGAAGGAAGGACTCCTGGGACTGACTTCCTGTTTGTAAACAACATACCTTTGGTTTCATCAGCATTTAGCACAAGTTTGAGGCAGAACAAATCTGACCGGATGATGTCGAAAACAGACTGTAAGAGTTGGAAAACCTTAGCGACTCTTTTAGCTCAACAAAAAGCAACTGTGTTGTCAGCATAGAAAGGTAAGGATGCATCAGGAGTGATCGGAGCTACATTACTTATGTAGATTGTGAAGAGGGTGGGTCCTACGACTGAGCCTTGTGGTACACCATTGTTGACTGTTAAATAATTGGAAGAAGTACCATTATGTTCAACACATTGCCTCCAATCTGAGAGATAATTAGAGAACCAACCAATAGTGTGATCTGAGAAACCAATTTCAGAGAACTTATGACACAAGATGTCATGGTTCAAAGTGTCAAAAGCTTTAGACAGGTCTAAGAAAAGTGCAGCACAATAGTCCTTGGCATCCAGTGCTTCAACACCATCATTAAAAAACTTCAACGAAGGAGTCGTTGTGCTGTGTTCTTACCTGAAACCAGATTGTGAGAACTGGAAGATAAGATGTTAAAAGAGTCCAAATACTTCTTGACGAGTATTTATCAATTTTTCTAAAACCTTAGCAAGAATACAAAGTTTAGAGATTGATTGATAGTTGTTCAGTATAGTGGGGTGTCCTCCCTTCATTAAAGGTAGAACAAAAGCTGTTTTCCGAGCATTTGGAACGGTATTTTCATAAAATGTTTAGAGATGATTTGTAGCTACGTGGATCAAACCTTTCCTGAAAGTTTCATCAAAATCTGTTCTGTGGTTCAGGAGATATTTCGCTGAAAGACACACAGAGACTCAGGCAAAACATTATTGTCCACCTTCACCTTTCTGCGGTGGGAGATAATTAGGAAAAAAACAAAAAGACGTTTTATGAGTTTGATCTTTCATGGGATGTTAAGCCCCTCTGGGAGTGCAACAGATTATTTCTTCTTACTTGTCTTGTCAGCAGCAGAGCAGATCGTTGCTTCTCAAATTTTAGCACTCAGACAGCAAAGCCGAATGGCTCCACTAGAATGTCCCAGAGGTAAAACATGATATAAAACCCAGGTAAGCGTTAAAAAAAAAGGTGAGTGAGTGGAGCATGCAGGACATTGATCATTACAAGTAGGGAGCACCTGGTTGGTGCAGTAATTAACCTTGCTAAGTGGTTGGCTTGGAAATTGCAACATCCCAATGTCTCTTTCTCTCAAACCTCAAGAGTAGTCAGATATGATGCTGTCAAACTCGTTTATATCAATCAGATACCTTGGCTTCTTGCTCAGACTTATTAGAGCCGACGAGAATATATCTGTGGTCAGACCTGTGACAGAGCTGGGGAATGGAACAAAAAAACAATGTCTTTATAAGATATACAAACTACTATAGACCCATTTAAAATATCTAATACATTAAAGATTGTAAATAAATACAGATGTTGGTTGGGACACACTTTTCATACACAAGGATGTTAATTTCCTTAGTTTGTTCTCTTTGAGCTATTTGACCCTATATTAGACGCGTTACCATTTAATTCAGTTCAGTTTATTTATATAGCACCAAGTCACAACAGAAGTCATCTCAGGGCACTGAACAGAAGGATTCACATACAAAAAAACGTAAGTTAACATTATTTATCTGAGGAGCAGACTGCTTTGAATTTAACTTCATTGCAGACTCTCATTTTGAGCAAGCTTAAAGGTGGCAGTGGAAAGGAAAAAGTCCCTCGTGAGGAAGAAACCTTTAGCAGAACCAGATTCAGGACAAGTGTCCATCTGCTTCGATCGACTCGGTTTGAGAGGAACAGGAAGGAGGAACAGATACACAATGGCAGGTCAAGAATCACATTACAAATAGTATCAAATGAAAACTATTCAATTTTAACAATTTGTTTAAGGAAATTAGGTCAATTTGTCCTCCAGTAGTCTAAGCCTATGGCAGCATAACAAGACAACCCTAACTCCAGTTAAGACTCTGGCAGCAGCATTTTGGATCAAGTGAAGACTTTTTAAAGAAGTATTTGGACACCCAGATAAAAAACCATTGCAATGGTCCAGACTAGACATGACAAATGCATGAAGCAGTTTTTCTGCATCACTTTTAGATAAGATGTTTATAATTTTGGTGATATTACACAGGTGGAAGAACTATTGGTACTGTACTTACTAGCTACCAACTGTGAGGATTTCAGTTCCTGTTTCTGACACTCCTCACTTTCTTGCTGTCCACGAGATACAGGTGTGCTCATCAAACCCAGCTGATGCCGAGGACCAGATGAGCTGAGACTGCAGAGGACCTGCCACAGCTTTCTGCCTGAGCGTCGAATCACTTTGGTGGTTTTCCGGCCTCTAGCCACTGAGTAATTTGTGATCTCGATATCTTTCTAGTGATTTACTAAAACCAATTCTTTTGTTTTTTTGCAGTTATGTTTCAAAAACCTTTTCCTGACTCTCGAGTCTGCCATTGTCTGTGTTGGTTCCCTGTGTCCTCCTGGAACTGAACTTTCACTCCTCACTTCCTGCAATAAATATTTGGACATTACTGGCCTCTGCATCCATCTCTGCTCCAACCTGTTGCACTCCATCACATGTACGCCTACCGCCTGGAGTCTCTGCTTTCCAAAGCAGAAATTCTCCAACCTCTCCCAAACCTGTGAAGAAACGCATGGTAAAAGCCATCACCTTCTGTATAACAGTCTGTGAAGAACTATTTGAGAGCCAGACACTCGCCTTATCCCTTGCCTTGCAGATCCTCTTGGCCCTGTTCCCCGTTGATACCAATAAAAACACTTCCCTTTTAAGTCCCGAGCCTTTTCGGCCCCTGGAAAAACAAACTCTGGTTTAAAACTCAAGCCAAACGTGCAAAAATGACAAAGTTTCAGACTAAATGGTTTGCTGTTTATTGGTTTAATTTAGAACTGACTGAGTTCAAACTCAACTCTTGGTTTTCTGTGATGAAAATTTTTCCCTTTCAAGAACTATCTCACAACTCATTAGCAATCCTGATAATTTAGTATGCTGCAGGGTGGCACAGTTGGTAGAGCTGCCACCTCTCAGCGAGAAGGTCGCCGGATCGAATCCCGGCCGGGGGCCATTCTGGGTGAAGTTTCCATGTTCTCTCCGTGCATGCGTCGCTCTCCTCACACAGACCAAAAACATGCATGTTAGGCTGATTGGTAACTCTAAATTGTACCTAGGTGTGAGTGAGAGAGTGAATGGTTGTTTGTCTCATTTGTCGCCATTGTGATGGACTGGAGACCTGTCCAGGGTGTCCCCCGCCTCTCGCCCAGTGACTGCTGGATATGGGCAACAGTGATCCCCACAAACCGAAAAGGAAGAAGTGGGTAATGATAATGGATGGATGGTAATTTAGTTCTGTTTATGATTCAATGGTCTGTTTGATGGTTTGGGACAGGGGTGTCCAATCCTGGTCCTCAGGGGCCATTATCCTGCAGGTTTTAGAGGTTTTTCTGCTTCAGCACGTCTGGTTTGAATGAGTGATCAACAGGATTCTGCAGACCTTAAGGTCATTCAACCACTGAATCAAGCATTGCAAACAAGTAAAACATGCAGGATGGTGTCCCCCGAGGACCAGGATTGGATATTGGGTTATACTGCAGAATATAGTATAAGTCCTTCTGATAAGTTCTGCTGGCAGAACAACGTCCCATATCATGATGTTACTACCACCATTTTTAAGAGTTTAATGGGTTCATTGTCCATGGGATTGAATGCCCTTTTCATTCCTTTAAGGTACCCTTCGTCAATATGGCTGAACTTAGTTCTGCTCTCACCAGACCAAGATATCTTTTGTGTTTGGTTTAAGAATATACAGTGTATAAAATCAGCTACAAGCCAGTTCACTTCTACCACATCTGCAGTCACATCCTCCTTGAATCAAACAATGTTGATTACAACTAACTAGTCTCTTCCAGTCGTTCATATGCATGAAAACTATCAATCCAAATCAGCAACAAGCTGCTATCATCTTGTAAATTCACTTGTTCGCCTTCTATCTGATTTACAAACTTAAACTTGGAACAAAAATAAAAAGCTTGGCATGGTTTGCCACATCAGCTGCCTGGCACAGAGCCGATGCTGGGTACGCACCGTGGATCCCAAGCTTGAATCCCTCCTTTTGTCTGTTTTTGTCTCGATTTAGTGTCAGAGATTAAAAATAGTAAGTATGTTTCTGCAGAATAAGCACTTCACACATTCTGGCTTTGATGCTGTTTTCCTGGAGAGACCAGCTGTCACCTGCGCCTAGCAAGAGTAGGCCTCACGACTGATTTTTAATACTCGCTGGGGTTTGGATGTCTGCCACCAGACAACGCAGATGGGTTTGTGCATCCATTTTCCTTCATAAATGTTGGGGAACTTCTGGTGTTTGGAACTTTGGAGTTCCACTATCAAACTAAAGCACTGTACATGTGTGTGACTGCGTAGAGCACAAACAAACGGGGATAATTACGTGACCCGTGCTGACAAATCAATCAATGAGCACAGGCTGCAGTGGAAAAAATGTGAATATACTGATTTTTGCCGTAAATGAGATTTGTGGACAAATGAGTTCAAAAGGACAACATCTAGCGATCCCAGAAATGATAAAATAACATATAATCTCCTTAATCTGGCTTTAAATCAAAGCTTTCCGTCAGGCATGTCTTAGGTAAGAAATAATACTTTTAATTTCCTTTGACCATTTTTCTCTGCTGACAGCTGTAGCACCAATAAATCTGGTTGTAAATTGTGTGGCGCCCATGTAAAGCTTTGGGATTCCCCTTTATCTTAATCTTATTAATCTTCTCTAAAGACACATTTTTTTTTCTCTTTGGCTTTTAACTCAGTTTGAAATGTTGATTTTACTGTTTTTAAATTACTAATTTTATTGTTTTTACTGTTGGCTGTTTTATGATTTTAACATTTCATTACTTTTACAGTATCTGTTGATTTTATGGTTTTTATGCTTGTATGTTAGTGTACAGCACTTTGGCCAATGGTGTTGTTTTTAAAGTGCTTTATAAATAAAGTTGTATTGTATTATTGTATTTATAAAAATAGGGATGGATTTCCCGATGACATCACTTTTTTTAAACTGTACACATGTAATCAAAACTGGAGAAATTTCATTTCCTGTGAAAATGCAGTGTGAACGCTTATTGCAAAAGAACTACCTGAGAAACAGCTGAAATTAGCTAAAAACATGCTGAAATGGAACAAACCCAACTTAGCAGAAGAAAGCAGAAAGAAAATGTTTGCCCGTTTAGACTTAAAGAAGAAAGAAGCAGACATGAGCAAAAAAAGGTGGAAATTATCTGAAAAAGCTGAAATTTGCCAAAAAAAAAAAGGTGAAAAGTAGCTAAAATATCAGAAAGCTTAAATTACCAGAAAGAAGTGGAGAGAACATTTTTGCTGAATTAGGCTGAAAAAAGTTGAAAGGAGTGCAAAAATGAGACATTAGCTGAAAAAGCTAAAATTTGCATAAAACAGCTAAACTGTAGCTGAAATACCTTAAACTAGCATAAATAAGCTGAAAGGATTAGAAAGAAGTTTGAAGAAGCACAAAAATGTTCTAGTTAGCAGAAAGAATCTGAAAGGAGCACAAAATGGCTGAAAGAACAGCTGAAAGTAGCTGAAAAAAAAAGTTTAGATTTGCAGAAGGCAGCTGAAAGAAGCTGAACCAGAACAAAATGTGAAAAAAGCAGTAAAAGGTTGTAAACAGATCTAAAGATTTGAAGGATGTAAAATGAGCTCAATTCATTTTCTTTTCGGAAAAAAATGTCAGAAAAGGCCAAATATTTAAAAAAGCTAAAGTTGCATCAATACCAAGTCATAGCACCCTTCTGCCAAACGTGCTGGACATTTTGTTATGATTTGTTGAAATAGCACAAAATTTGTGTAACGAGAAAGATGCTGAAAAACGTACAGAAGAAAAATGGGTCACAATAGTGTGAATGCTTCATTTACACAGCTAGCTTGTTCCTAGCCAGGTGATTGCTAAATTTCAACAAATCAGTTTGAAGCTTTAGGAATGGACAACATCCTTTCATTATCTTTACCTGCTTCTTCCTTTTCAAGTCATAGAGGTCACTGTGCGAGAGGACAGGTCTCCAGTCCGTCACAGGGACACATAGAGACAAACGAGACAACCAACCATTCACTCTCTCACTCACACCTAGGAACTATTTAGAGTTACCAATCAGTCTTACATGCATGTTTTTGGTCTGTGGGAGGAAACTGGAGTACCAGGAGAAAACCCACGCATGCACGAAGAGAACAAGCAAACTCCACCCAGTAAGGCCCCTGGCTGGGATTTGAACCAGCGACCTTCTATCTGAGAGGCAACAATTCTACCAACTGAGCCACTGTGCCACCAGGGAAGGAAAACTTGAAAATAATAATTCAATAATTTAGCTTCAAAATAGAAATCAATGTTTTTGTTTTAAAATCTTATTTTACTGATCGTGTCCTGGATGACTGAAAATCTTTACCAGCATATTTAAAAACTTCTCGTAACTCGTTTAGCAGTACGGGACACATTAACTACAGGAATGGGGTTTTTTTTTCTACAAAAACACTGAGTGCTAATTACTTTGCTTAAATTTGTTGAAGGCGAATTAGCAAAACAGTAGCTAAAAGCCAAAATTAGCTAAACCGAATATAAAGCTAAACTTTATATATAAGCTAATATTAGCAAAGCAGTAGTTAAGATAAAGTGTATGTAAAACTTTGAATAAGGAAAACAGCAGCCACAACTTGAATTAGATAAACTGTAGCTAATACCGTCACTAAAAGTTAAATTTAGTGAGAATAAAGCTAAAGTTAAGCTTTAGCTAAAAGCCAAGCAGAATAGAAAACTGTTGGGTAAAAGTTGCCTATGAAGTCAAATTTCAGTACCGTACTTGCAGCCGTACACGTTGCACCGCCGTGTAAGTCACATCAGTCCATAGATGTCTAATAAAGTAGGAAAAAACATAAATAAGTCGCTTCGTCATATAAGTTGCATCTATTATGCGTTACCACTGACGCATCACGTTTGTTATTCATCACCGCTGACCACCCGGAAACGTGGGCCAGCGTTGTCCCAAAAATCAATTGGCTGCCAAATGGCAGCCGTGGGAGCGTGCACAGGAGGACTTTAACATGAATTTAACAAGATTAACACTTAAAAACAATTATTTCTTTGCTCAAAATTATAGTAAAGGTCCGTCTCAGTTGAACTTTTCCTTAATAAATGCACTTTAAGGGTCAAATCAGCTGCATTTCACCTGGGCGGCGCGGCAAAATTCAGCTGATTTGACGTTTGCTCCAGGAGTTCCGGAGCGAGACGAAGGTGGCTTGGTATGGCAAGCCAAATGTCTCATTAATAGCCACTTTTACCTATTAAAATGACGCTTGGCTTGCCACACTAATCGAGTGCCCTCTAGTGGCTGAAAATGGTAGTGTTCAATATTTTCCATGTCGGAATAAATGAAATAGTCAAATCTCGGACAAAAATTGGGTTATAAATATGAGGGGAAAAAAAGTTGCTTTGCTGTACAAGTCACAGGGTATGCTACTTTATGCAAAAATATGTGACTTATACAGCAAAAAGTACGATAGCTAAAGCATGCATCCATTATATTTTATCCACCTTTTCCTTTCCAGGTCGCAGGGGTCACAGGTATCCATATCCAGAAGTCACTGTGCGAGAGGCGAGGGACACCCTGGACAGGTCTCCAGTCCATCACAGGGCAGATTAAAAAATTCTGAAGAACTTGAAGAGATCTCTTTGTATTACTATGGAGACTTTTTAAAATTAAAAATTTTGAAAAGCATAAAACTTACAAAAACCAAAAGTCATAATCCACTATCCGTTAGAGCCGATTGTTTTGAAATATGAATACAGCAGCACCAAGTCCGCTGAAGTAGTTTGAATGCAAAAATTGTACGAAAGAAAATATTAACTGGAAGACGGAGTAAAATTCATGAACTTTAAGTTCACGGAGTTCCATTAAACTGTGGAGAACTTGGTGTAAATTTGTAAGACGGAAATCATTTTTCTTCAAAAGCTAAAAAGAAAATAGTAAAAGTTTTCATCATCAAATCTCCGAAATGTGTTTTGTCTTTTTACTGACGCACCTGTTCAAAACAAGAACCAACACTGCTGCAACACTGGAGCATTTATTTGAACAATTTATTACTTTGACAAACAGCTTAAGGCACATGTATTCACATCCCAATACAAAATATTAGAAAAAAAAAACATGGATGCACTTCTTTAAATTACGAGTCATAAATATAGTGAGATTATTATTTCAAAAATATCAATAACAGGTTCATAAATTTTGGCCGATGTGATTTGGAACCACTGTGGATGTAGCACCAAAATGCAGCATTGAGTTTATAAACTTAAGAATTGGGATTATCATTTCGCAGTGGAAAACATCAAGGATATGGGACGTCCAAGTTGATTACGCTGTTTGTTTACCCAATTGTTTTCCTCTTTAGTGCATAAAGTTTGCCATACATGTGAAGGTTTTCTGTTTGAACAAACTGGTCTAAATACAGAGGTGGTTTTGTTAGTGAAGCAAAATGTTTTCGGTTTTCTTGAAGGACGTTGACGACCAGCGACATTTCAATAATCAGCTTTTTTTTTTATCCTTCTGTGACATCAGATCAGATCATGCCAAGTTGTCACCTTGACAGGTGTCACTTTGTGCAGGAGGACAGTGAAAGTCCAACTCGGTTTCACTTAACCCCGATGTGGTTCGGCTCTTTGGAACTGATATCGAGGCTTCGTCAAGTCCATCATCAGACTCTCCGTCCTGGCAGGGTAGACGACCCGTCTGTGAGCGACGGGCAGAAGGTTGCTCGGTGGGACGGACGTCCAGCGCCACAGCAGCTTCTTCTCCTTCCTCCACGGTGGAGTTCAGCTCTTCGTCTCTTTCTTCCTCCCGTCCTGCCTCTTCCACCGGACTGCGTCCATCGACCAGCTCCAGATCGTCCGTCAGTGTCACGATGTCCCCCCCTCCCCTGTCGATCCCATTCGTCTCCAGTTCGTCCTCGAGAGGATCCAGGCTGCTGAGCAGTGCAGGTGTGTCGTCCCTGCCGATGCCATCTGTGCCAAGGTCGCCGTCGGCGGTGTGGCGTTCCCAAGATGATTCATGGGGACTCCTGTCACCTGACAGAAAAGGGAGAAAGAAAATGAGATGGCAGGTCCTTTTAATTCTTCACTTTACCTGAAGCTGCATCAGAAACCAACGCTTCAGCCTCATTTTGCCTCGATGGTTTTCATCCAGGAGATCGTCTGTGGCACGAGACTGTAGATGAACAGATGCTGGGATGTATTCATCATTTAACGCGAGTTCCTCATTTTTCTGGACTGAATAAAACGTGCATTGAATTTAAGGAAATGCAAACGTGAGACGTCATTTAAATTTGACCCATCAAAATGAATGCGGTCATTTATTTACAGAATCAAATTTAACATCAAACATTTACATTAATTTGGCAAATTATGAAAATAACAACATAAGCAATCAATCAGGAAAAATCATACGGCCATGATTTTACCGTTGCTGCACCACAGACATTTATAAAACTGTACAACTATGATCTTTTACCCACACGGATGTGAATAAGCACTTTACACAGACATTTCTAAATATCTGGGAGAATTTCTACTTCATAGGAAAGTTTAAAGATGGAAAGAAGTTTAGAGGGAGTAAAGGATGGGGTTTGAGGGAAATTGAATGTTACCAGAACCGACACTCTCCATCAGAAGCCCAGCTCGCCTCGGTACGCTTGGTAGGAAACTTGACCCATTACCTCTCTGATGATAATCAGCAGATATGGTGTTCCGTTAACGCTACCGGTCCAGCGTCTCCTTAGAATGGCTGTTGCCCGTCAGAAGTAGTGGCGAGGCTCTGTTCGACACACATTCACCTCAGTGGAAAATGTTATAATCCCATGGAACTCGGAAGAGCTTCGTTGTCATGTCAGGAACTCCAACAGCACTCCATCAGAACTTTAGCTCTCGTGTAGTTTACAGAACTCCCACAGAACTCTTGAAGTCTGACAACTCTCCAACTCTGTAACTCCGTGAGTCTCTGAGTCTGTGTAAACCAGGAAGTACTGACATTTTAAAGACTCTTTCCCGGTTCACTTTTTGGGATTTTTCATTGGTCAGAAACGACCAGAAGGGGTGTGTTTTTGTGACGTAAGGGGTTAGAGACAGCGAGAATTGTTATGAGACAGCTCAGAAATGTTCTCACAGACCGAGAGGGTTCTGTTTTGGCGTGCCTAAGACACAGGTGCAAAACATCTCTATTTACGTCTGAGAGGATTCTAAAACATGACAGTTTTAACATAACAACTTGTTTTTCGTTTGACTGTAACCTTGTAAACGCACACACTTGCTCATTCAAAAGCAGAAATCAGAAAAATGCATAAACTCTGCACAGCTTTTAACATGAGAATAAAACTCATTACTCAGTTAATAAAATTGATTAGTTCACTGCAACATCTAAAATGGTTTGAACTAAGACACTTTGATTATCAACATTTGTAAGATAGTAATGATAATAAAAAGAGAGTGTTCTTTTCACTTGAATCTTCAAGAGAGAAAGTCTCAGGATGGGTGAACCTGTATCTATGTATTCAAATACATGAAATGACAGCTTCTGTCCCACAAGGTTCTAAAGGTCAAGAGTTTTGACCTTAGACTTAGTTCCGACGTAGGCTTAGTCCACTACAAGACAAACCAAGGGCGTTCTTTATACAAACATGACAACTACTGTTAAAGCAGTGTCAAAAAGTATTAATGGTAAATATCTTACCTGTTGTAGATAACTCTTTGAATAACTACAATTAGGAAAAACCGAGTAAGTCTAAACATGTTGTAGACCAAATATCCCCACCTTCTTATGTTTTTGTGGATTAAAGCCAGCTGGAACCAGTTTACAGGAGCTGCCATCTTGTATTAGTGGAACCACAACTAGCGATATTGAGCTTTAGGTCCAACCTACTATCCCACCTACAATCAAGGTGTAATATGACTTTTTTTAGAGCTTGAAATTGGGCCTGTTGTGATAAACAATAAATCAATTAATCGCATGATAAATGAAAATTATCGACCTCACTTTCATTTATCGGCTTTACTGTTTCTTCGTGTCTCTTTCTACTGAAGACACTGGATGACTAAAAGTGGTGCTCTTCACTGACTCCTCCCTTTCTCTTTTCTTTTGAAAATCCATTTTAACCTTCAAAATCACGTTTTTGGATTGTTAAAAGCAGTTAAGCCGAGAAGCTGAGCTACGAGCTAAGCTAACAGGCCGACCTCAGGAGAAAACCTCTGTCTTGTCGAAGCTCCAAAATTCACGGTTGAAATCTGTGCCTTCGTGTAAAAAGTTGTTTTTCTCTGCATAAAGAAGTAGAGAACTTTGTTTAGTGATTTTTTTAAAGCGCTTTGTGTGAAAAATGCTATGCTAAAGAGCTCAAAGCACACCGGGCGTCCCCCATTTTGAGAAACGAAGAGAGACAGCCCATGTCATGTCAAGGGACCTCCCTCTCATTTTTCTTAAAGACACGCTGCTCGCTCCCTCACCATCTATCCTTTGGTTCAAACAGTCTTATACTGCCATCCGGTGGTCGAAATAAAGGTACTACATGCAAAACCAATTAATCATTTCTTCTTAAATTCGACAATAATTACTAATTATTGTCAAATTTCAAACTATATTATCGTTTATCGCAATAATTTCTGAGACAATCGCACAGCAAAATTTGTTATCATGACAGGCCTACTTGAAATAAAAAGTTGCAAATAAATTTGTTGGAAAAATTATTTGAGCATACAGCAATAAGAAAAAAAACTACATGAACAACAAAGGTCAACATCTGTCTCTATGTTTGTTAAAATAGAGGGGGAAGGACATAAAATTTATCGTGGGACCAGCCGACAAGGAAGGTTGGTCCCATTCTGGCTTCATCTTCTGGGTTCTGGTATAAAGTCTAGACTTGGAATCAAGCTAACCGAAGTGGGTTAACGCCGTTTCAAAACAACTTTAATCTCCAAGTTTCATAACGGTTCATGCGATCACCATTTTATAAACCTTAATGTTTCTGTCAATTTCACATTACATGGTTATTTACAAGTGCAAATAGTGATGGCAGCAGCTAGTTGTAGCACTTCCTGTGTGGCCTGGTGCACTTAATGTAATGGCATTTGCATGAACAGCTATGAAATGTTTGTGACTGGAGTTGCTCAGTCTTGGTCCTGCTCAGGTTAGTTGTCTATTTAGTCAGAATAAAACTTTTATTCCTCCAAACTGAAATCAATCAGCCATCTGCAATGGGTAATATTTGTTTATACTAGTTAAAACATTTGTCAAAACATCTAAACTATCACTTCTGGGCTTTCATCTAATGTTTAAAAACATATTAAAGACAGCTCTTATGGACACAAAAACAAAATGATATCTGGTAAAAAAATAATAATAATAAGTTTGTTGATTAGGAAGGAAAACAAGAAATTCCTTTATTAAAGTTAAATAGCTGTTTTAATGTAAAACGTTAATTCAATTAATTACGTGATTCAACCGTTTCCATAGCAACAAACTAAAACAAAAACAGACAAGGGGCCCCCTAAAATACTCTGTTGTTCCCTCTTTGGGGCTTGCTGACCCATATTTGTGATGTGAAAGCAAAAAGGTTAAATACTGCATACTGAGTCTCAGCCACCTTTAATACCCGCCCCCCAGCCCCACTCCACACACACACAAAAAGCAACACCACTTGAAGTAGCATCCATATTTATGGCATCTTCCCCACCCTCCCATAAAGAGAACATGGCAGAAGTTTCTGAATGTCAGTGGGTGAGAATTTGCTTCACATTTCCAAAATGCCATGGCATTTGGACAGCTTGCACCAGTAAGAGGCTGAGAGGAGGGGAGGCGAGAAAGGGAAGGACTCGGGTTAAACACGGGGGATAGAAAAGAGGGTTTAGACATCATGGTGGCTAATTGCTATGTTAAAGGAATAGCCTGGTCATTTCAGAAGTGATGTTCGGTCAAATAGAAATAGTACCTTATGAACTGTGACATCAGTCATAGAGCTCCAAGTGTGGCGAAAAGGGCAAACATCAGGCTTGGCTAATGGCTAGCCAAACAAAGGCACTAGTGTTGACTGTTTTTCAGGCTTATAACACTCAAAACAACATATCCGTGTGAAAGAACGAAAATCTTAAACCTATACACTTTTGCATGACATTGTTTCTTTAGTTTGTTCCTTTTATCTCAACAGAACAGCGTCCATGTTACTATGCAAACATATGAGTGCAGTGAAGTAACAGTGTTATATCTTGTTGTTGGTGCTAATGCCTGATTAGCATCTAGTCAGTCCAAAAGTTTACTCAAATCTCAGCGAGCTGAGACATTCGCAGTCTTTGTACTATCAGCGTTTATACAGTAGTGCCTTGCTATTTCACTGTTCGACTTTGGCGGACTCGCTCTTTCGCAGTTTTTCAAAGTAAGGTTGGACATGACACACAATTGGCTGATTGATGCTCCTGGTAGGGTCTCCCGAGGCGGATTGTCCAGTTGCCAGACCAGACGAAGAGTGATTTAGAACACTCATACAACAGCAAGGAGCTCAAAGTCCCTCCCCTGGATATGGTTTACCAGAGCTCCATCCTGGAGCTGGGGGAGGAGCTCATTGGCAAGCACCTTGTAACCAGGCCTCCACTCATGGGGCTTTACCTGGTTCAGCCCAAAGGAGTTACATGGGTTTGCCTTCCTGTGGGCCCACCGCCTGCAAGAGGGGCCAAATGAGTCCAGTACATGATTCCATGGGTAGCAGCCAAAGGCGGGGGCCTTGGCACTCTGACTATAGCTTACCAAAGCTGGCTGGGAGACTAAGTTAGTTTTGGAAAACTTAGTAATTTAGTTTAGTCAACAAAGTAGTAAGCTCTGTAGTTTTAATGTTGATTTTACTTTTATGAGAATGTTTTATTGAATCTCTTAACTTTCACCTTCATCTGTTGGTTTGGACTTTTGACATGAAAAAACAGGAACAAACTCTCGGGGATTATAAGAATGTGCAGCAAAACAGCTGGCGTAGCCCTACAGAATCTCACTGACCTACACAAGGCGAGGTCGGTGAACAAGACCAGGCTGATTCTGGCAGATCCTGATCACCACTCCATGGTGAGTTCAGGTTACTTCCATCTGGACGCAGGTTTCTGCTGCCCAGATGTAGGACGAACAGACTGAAAAACTCATTCATCTCTGTAGCAATCAGGCTTCTCAACAAACAGTGATGATTTCTGTTACTTTAAAGTCTAAATGTCTTGTCTAGTATGGATGTTTTGTGTGCCTACTTAATGTGAAACTAATTGCCCCTTGGGGATAATAACAATCCTTGAACTTGAAGTAAGCTGAACAACTAGCATAAATAACACGTACCTGAATGAATAAAAGTACAGCACTCGACTGTGCCAAATTATAAACCTGTGTCAATGTATAACCACACTTTTATTACTGTTGGATAAATTATTCTTAATGCTTTGTAAAGCCCTAAATAACTGATTGTTAACAAATTAATCTATTATAAAAGGGCCTTTTTTGATGAGGTACTGGTTGGTTAATAGCTAATGCAGCGTTCTTTCACATCAGTATTTTTGTTTTGAGAAGAAGTTGTTTAATTAGTCTGAAAAGGAAGCTGGCTGCACATATTTCCACACTCACCTTTGAGTGGTATAGAAGCAGCACGGGTCGGGCGGAGCTCTGGCTGCAAGTTTTCATTCAGTGTGATGCTGTCCCGTGTTCCTGTAAGGCCAGGGCCAAGAAAAGACACAAAAAACACCCACCCTTGTTACCTTCACTCCCAAATAATGGTTGTAAAACAAAGCAGGTAGAGAGGAAAAGATGCCTTTTCAGACTCGATGGAATGGATGAAGCACATTCATGCATTGCGGCGCTCACAGGAAGAGGATTCGGCTCCCTGTCATCCGTCTTCATTAGTGATGGCTGCACGCCTCTTAGGCCGACACCATATGCTACTTATAGGAGACGGTACGCCATAAACCAAACGTTATAAATATAAACACAGTATAGGCATGCAGACAAGGCGTACTAACACAGCAGCATGTAAAGGAGAGCGCGGCTCTCACCTCCACAGAAACTCTGAACTCGACATATTTTTCTGATTATTCAGGTGTGCGGCACAAAAAGCCGAACAGGGGAAGAAATATGGATGAATGAGCGACACGATACGAGTCATGAATGGCGGATGGGGAACATATTGTTCTGAAGGCGGTCCGTATTGTGGATTCTCTGTGTGCTCTGATGTGAAAACGGCGAACGAGCGGGAGGTCGGAGCTGTCAACATTCTGAGGTTTCGATATTCCACATGGGTGAGTAAAAAAGGGCAAAAACGTCGTTTAAAATAGTTGCTATTTGGAACCATTTTATTGAAAGAATCCACAAAAAAATTCAAAGAAACTCAATGCAATACTTTTCGTCTCGTCCAAAACACTTTAGATTAGATCCTTTGTTAATTAGTCTTCAATTCCAAACATTCAGTCTGCGAAAAAGACCAACACGTCTTGTTTGAGATAAGCCAAAGTAACCAGAGGGAAGACATTATTTAAATATGTTGCATACTAAAATAAATAAATACTGGAAGAAAAGCCTGGTCAGCAAACAAGGCATTTCAGGCGGTTCGGTAGTGAGGCCTTCTGAGGGAGAGACGATCCCAATTATCTGTCCAGTTTGGGTTTTTGTTATGCACAGACCCAAAAGGCACAATAATACCTTTGAAAGAGGCTTCTAATGGGATAAAATGTAAATTACAGCCATCATTGGTTTAACATTTTTAGACCCATCCAATCTAGTTAAAAAACAAAACCCTAAGAGTTACATAAGAGAACAACTGCAAACTTTTCCAGACTTCTGGAAACTCCCTCACACCTTTGTCTACAATTTGGTGCAGATATTGGGTCTAAAGCAGCAAGTTTGGTTTAAAACTATGGATTTAAAAAAAAAACTTGGCGTCACCGACAGTACAGAAAACTACTACACATACAGTACGGGGACAAATCCAAGAGAAATGTTTGCATATGTCTAAAGGAGCACAGGAGTTTCTTTTCCAACTCTGAAATGTTTTCTTTAGCTAAAATGTCTGCCTCGTAACCAGAAAAGGTCTGTCAATAGACTTGAGCAGAGCTATAATAGTTCAGTCTATAACCCTCTGTCTATTTCAGCTCATGCTCACTACAACGGTTTGTTTCTTGTCGTATTCCATTTCAGCTCGCAGTCATTCAGGACGGGATTCGGCTGAACTAGAGGAGCCATCAGTCTCGTCTTAGTCTAACCCACTCCATCGATGTCACCGTTATTGTTTTCCGCTCGTTCTCATCCGTAGACGATGCAGTTGCCTCTAGAGTTCTCCGGGCTTCGGGTAGGCGAGCCAAGGCCCTGAATCCGATCCCGTTTGTCTTTAATATCCATCAGCCCCATCCTGCGATCACATCGAGGCCGCAGACGCTCGCATCTTTCTCTATATCTTTGTCTCCCTGACTGTGGTGGACAGCGAGCTTGTCAGGCACTCCGGGCCCCTCGCCTACAAATTCCCTAATAACGGCACATTCACCTAAATGTGTTTGTAATGTGGGCAATCATTTTCAGTAATGGATGCTTGTCAGTTTTATGGCGGGGAGAATGACGGTCTCGTAACAGGGCACCTCCATCCAGATGCAGCCCACCCCACCTATTCGGTTGGGTTAATAGGTGGTACAACACCATCCTCCAGTGGAGAAAAGAGGGAATTATTCTCCACGTGACGACTTTCTCCTGGTTTCACACCACCAGTACAATCTGAGATGCTACTTGTGATATTAATTGAAGAGTTAGTCAATATTTTGGTTTTTGTTTGTTTGCAAGAAAGGGGTTTGTTTCAGCTCTCAACATGACTTTAGTGTAAAACTCTTGCATGAAAGTGAGCAATACGCCTTTAGGCCTTTAATTGCTGTCTAATTTTAAGACTACACTTGTGTTTCCTTTTTGTTAAATCCTATAGTTAGGGTTGGCTTGGGTTTCATGAGCTGTGTATCCCTTAACTATGCTACTATAGGCTTAGACTGCTGGAGGACAAAGTGACCACATCTCATGCTGTTGCTGTCTTTACTCACTCTGCTGTTCATGTTTGTATTTGTAATTATTTTTAACATTAACGTGTTTTTATTTGTCTTTCTCCCCATAGAAACCACAGCTGGACCAGCCATTTTGTGTCTGTCTGCGTCTCTTTCCTGTCCACTCTTTCCCCAGCCAGTCAAGGCAGATGGCCACCCATCCTGAGCATGGAGGTATAAGCATGGAGCTGGAGGTAATTTCCTGTTAAAAGGAGAGTTTTACTTTTCCACCATCACCTGGGAAGTTGTGATGAAATATATTTGACATGATCTGCTGGTTTCCTTAGATACTGGTCTCGTTAACGTACGTGAATGTTTCTTGTACCCATTTGCTGTGAATTGGTGCTATATAAATAAACTGAATGAATTATACTTATGAATGTGTTAAATCTCACAGGCTTCACATTTCAAATTTCAAACATTATCTTGCTGACTCTGATCATCTTTTTGGAACGGGCCGTCTGGACCAAAGTGATGGGTGAGAGGTGTTTTGGCACTCAGGTGGTATCATGAACAAACACATGAGCTGGTGGTCAATGGAGTTGACACATGGTGAAAAGGTGGGCACGAGGTGGCATGTTTTCTGGGTGTCTGCCCAGATTTGTTCTGGCATGACGGAGAGGAGGGCATGGAGGGGCTAAGTGGGGCAGAAGGAATACATACTCCCAATTCCCACAGATACGTGGTAGGTCAAGCCTGAGACGCAGCCGGAGAGGAGACAGAGAGAAACACTGATGTAAATACAAAACGTTGCTCTGGTAAGATCAATAAAAAGAAGGGGAAAGGTAAAAACGTATAAAGCAGTTGTTGAGGTTAAACAATTATAAAAAATAATAGTGAATGTTTAGGAAGCATTCACGCTATTGTGATTCATTTTCCCTTTGTACGTTTTTCGGCGCGATTCTCGTCCAGCAATTTTTGCGCCATTTCAACAAATCATAAATCAAAACATTCAGCTCTTTCAGCATAATCCTATTATGACTTTTGGTATTGGTGCAACTTTAGCTTTTTAAATATTTGGCCTTTTCTGCCACTTTTTTCTCATAGAAAATGAACTGAGCTCATTTTACATCCTTCTGATCTTTAGATTTGTTTACAACCTTTTACTGCTCCTTTCACTTTTTGTTCTGGTTCAGCTTCTTTCAGCTGCCTTGTGCAATTTAAAAAAAAAAAAACAGCTATTTTCAGCTAATTTCAGCTGTTTTTTTCAGCCACTGTGCTCCTTTCACTTTCTTCAGCTGTTTTGTGCTCCTTTCAGATTCTTTCTGCTAACTACATTTTTGTGCTTCTTCTAACTTCTGCTAATTTCATCTTATGCTCCTTTCAGCTTATTTCTGCAAGTTTCAGCTTTTTCTGCTAATTTCAGCTTATGCTCCTTTCAACTTATTTCTGCAAGTTTCAGCTTTTTCTGTTATTTCAACTACTATACAGCTGTTTTATGCTAATTTAAGCTTTTTCAGTTAATTCCATATTTTTTGCACTCGTTTCAACATTTTTAAGCCTAATTTAGCAAAAATGTGCTCTCTACTTCCTCTGTGTAATTTCAGCTTCTTTCTGCCCTTTAGCTACTTTTCAACTGTTTTTAGCTAATTTCAGCTTTTTTTCAGATAATTTATTTTTTGTGCTCATTTCTGCTTCTTTCATCCTAATTAGGCAAACACGTTCTGTTTTCTTATACTAATTTAAGCTTGTACTACCTTTTCAGATACCTTTTTAGAATTGTTTTTAGCTAATTTCAGCTGTTTTCAGATAAATTCAAGTTTTCATGGTAATTTCTGCCACTTTCAGTTTAATTAACTTCTTTCTGCTAATTTTAGCTCATTATGCTCCTTTCAGCTTTGTTCTGCTAGTTTCAGCTTTTTCTGCTCTTTCAGCTACTATTTAGCTGTTTTTATTTAAAAACTTTTTTTTTTTTAGCTTTTTCAGCCAATTCCACATCTTTTTAGCTCATTTCAGCTCTTTCCACTTCCTTCTTGTAGGTTAAGTTTCTTTCTGCCCTTTTGGCATTTTTTATGTTTTTTATTTTTGTTGCTAATTTTAGCCTTTTTTAGATGAATTCCTATTTTTTGTTTTCATTTTTGCTTACTTAAACCCAATTCAGCAAATATGTGTCCTTTCTGCTTTCTTCTTATAATTTAGGCTTGTTCTTTCATTTCAGCTACATTTCAGCATGTTTTCTTTAAGCTAATTTCGGCTGTTTTTCAGCAAGTTCTTCTGCAACAACATTGCATTTTTGCAGGAAATGCAATTTCTCTAGTTTTAATTTGTTTTTGTTTCTAAAAAGACACAATAAATCTAACTCATTGTTAAACGTGTGGTGTTGACGATACCTGAACATTTATTTATTATTTATTTGTTTGCATACACACAAGACAGGCATGACGATGTCAGCCACAACATTATGACAGATAAAACAAAAGTCACATGGACTGGTTTGTTACAATGCTGGGAGCACATCCATCCTGGCGTACAGAAATCATATTTTCATGATTTTTTTTATTTTATTTTGAAAGAACATTGTCATTAGCAGGATCCTTAAAGGAATAAGAAGACCGGTATAGCCACAAGATGGATTTGGGTGAAAACAAATCTTTTTCTAGTCTTTTTATTCAATCAACACAATTTTAGGAGAACTAAGGTATAATTATTCTACTTTGTCAACAGAGATGTTATTTTGCCAAGCGCAGAACGGTGACACCCTGACATGCCAACACCAGTCCTCTACTACTCTAGACTGCTGTTATACACTCGGCAGGACAGCAGTAGGGAAAACTGATAAGGAAGTTCACGACAAAGAGTCAGACGGGTTTGCTTGTCCTTAGAGCTCATTAAATTCTGATTTGACGTTGTGTGATCTATCAATAAACCCAAGACACAAACCCTCACTTCCCTAAAGTTTCTACTTCTGTCTCAGCATCAGAAACTCTGCAACACGCCCAGATGTTCTTTCTTTAGGTCTTGACAAGTCAGAACTAAAGTCTTTACCATCAAATATCTCTTAGTATCTGATCTCCATGGCATCCTAATAACTTTGTGTCAGGTCTTGGATATAAAAGCATGCCCACACATACAAACTTTGGGAGTTGGTAACTTTTTTTTCTTACTGATTAAACTCTACAAATGAAACATCATCGTCCAGCCTCCACAGTTTCACTTTAAAACTAAACCTGATTAAAACGCATCATCCTGCTGCGTGGCACTTGTGAAATCAGCCGACTGATTACAGTGTTGCTGGTATGATGCTTACACACATAAAGCCGTTTCAGATCTATGACTACTTGTGTAATCAGCTCAGAAACATATTAATGCATCAAATCTGGACCTCCCATTTTTATTTTGGCATTTCCACACAAAGGTGCACCATTACTTCACATCTTTAAGGGAACGGTTTAAAACAATCTGCTCATATAATCCGTTTCCTGGTTGAACAATTTCAAATGGAGCCTAGAGTCAAACTTCAATAATAGCTCATTTTAATTTGAAAAACAGTTAACGTGGGTATTAAAAGCTCATATGTCCATTGTCGCACCTGCCGTGTTGACAGATCTGACGGGTTAGTCCCTGCTGCTTCAGGAGTGAGAACAGTTGTGTTTGCTTATGGGGTGGGAAAGATTACACTCGGTCAAAGCTTCTGAGAGTGGACAGAAGACGAGCTGGAACTAATGTAAACTAAATAAAATGAGGGGAAATTATTCATTATGCTAAATATTTTAATATAATTACAACAATAAAAAAAAATATTTATTAACAACCGTAAATTTTAATTATCAATAACAAGAAGATTGTTTCAGGTTTTAGTAATAAAAATGTAATACAATAGTTTTTTTTGTTTTATTTGTTACCCACCTGGTAGACTCCATAATCCTGACACCTCCAAGGTTTTCAGCTTCCTTTCTAAATCTGCAACTCTGTTTCCCAGAATCCTGCAGAGCAGACACACGAGGTCAGCTTTGTTCACACTGATGTTTGTATTTCAGTGTTTGCCTTTTAGGAGCAGGATTCTTGTAACGATTATTCAAGGTCCTCTCAGAAGGCCACGAACAATTAACATCTCATCTGTTGCAGATGGCTCTTTGAACAACCTCAGTTTGTTAAAAAAAAAATAAATAAATAAATAAAGGTTTACTTCTAACTGGACTGATGAGTCCAAACGGGACAAAAACAAGGTTGCCCTAGCACAACTCCAATCTCTTAGATTTCTTAGCCACTCATGCTAAATTTATTTTATGATACTTTACATTTGTCGATTTTTGCCTTACATGGTCATTTCGAGAAAATACTTTTGCCAGAACCAATAGCAGCAGCAGCTAGCTGTTGAACTTTTTGTGCAGCCTGGGGCACTTCTGACAAGAATATCCTTATAATGTAAAGAAATTCTAGAATTGCGCCGGTCAAGGTGGCTGCATGTTGGAGCAGCTCTGTTACTTTCATTCTGAGATTTTGCTTTTGGAAACTTTAATTCCTGGTTTTCTGGATGTAAATCGTATTTTTTGGATGATTGTTTCCTCTGGTATCAGATGCTGTGCAGCTGGAAGGATTTTTACTGAAACTTTTTAAGTTTTGGACATTTGTTATGATGCGTAACCATGGCAACAAGGCTGTTTTCTACAACAACAGCAGCTGATTAACATCTTAAAAGCTCAAATAATATCTCAACTATGGCACCAACTCTCAAATGAGTTGAAAAGAATGTTATGTGGACGCATTCTCATCTACCTGCCAGCTGTGCTCGAGTGCCTGACCACTGAGATCCTGGAACTAGCAGGAAACACGGCTCACGACAGCGGAAGGACAGGATCATCCCTCAGCACCTACAGTTGACTGTCCACAGCTATGAGGAGCTCGGCAGACTGCTGGGAGGAGTGGCCATCGCTCTGGGAGGAGTTCAGCCCAGCATTCAAGCGGTCTTACAGTCCAGGGGAACTGAGAGGACAGCCGAGTCTGGGTGGACGGATCGGACGGCATCTGCAGCCAGTTTCTTAGGATCCACTGTGGGATGGACCTTTACAAGAGATCCTTCCTGTCTACAGCCATCAGTATCTATAACATCTCTTAATGAAATGAGGATAACGAGTTACAACAACAAAATAATTTCCCTTTGGGATTAATAAAGTATTTTTGAATTGAATTGAATTGAAATACTGTGATAATGCAATAATAATAATAAAGTTAATGTGTGTACTTCAAAACTGATGGCAGTGTAAAAGTTTATTTACAGTGAAATGTTTGAGCTTGGAGCTCTTTTCTAGCAGCAACAATCCACTTTGATCTCGCCCTCGCTTGGCTGTAGGCTTATCAGTCCAGTCAGAATTTAGTTCAAAAGCTACCTAAAACAGGTAAGATACTGTTTATACCCGGTCCACAAAAACCAGCTTCAAATGATCCAAACTATCCCTGTAAAAAGTAGGTGTTATAAAACTGCTTGATGCAGTCCATGGGGGAGCAGGTGGGGCTTTTTTTTTTTACCTGTTGGTATGCCTTTGGTGCTGGATTACCAGGTTCTTCTCATGGATGGTCTCCAGCAGAGCAGTAGCCAGCGACTTGAGGTCTGAGATGGACTGAGGAGTGGCAGGCAGGCTGCAGCCCTGCTCCTCCAGGAGCATCTCCTGGACTGAGATTTTTATTTTGGAGGAAAGAACAATAGGGTGGGAACAAATAAAAGTGGATTGTTAAAAAAAAATAAAGCCACAATCTCCCAAAAAGACAACAAAACGTATAAATACAGTTAAAAATAGATATCAGGGTGACAGAGTTAGAAAGGGGAGCAGCATGACAGGAGTACGACAGAGATGGAGTGTTGGAAGCAGCTGTCTACTAGGTGACACTCTCCTAACTTTAACTCCAGAAACCCACTGTGCTGCTTCTGCCAGGGACTGTCAGTCATCATGGCAGCCTCATTTCCCTGCCAGTGGTGCTCTCCACCACCGAGAACACAATTAAAAACACAGCTGGTGTCCCTGTGGTGGCTGAAAGTTCGGAAAAAAATATATAAATAAGCTACAAAATAACTTAGTATAAGGCAGTTCAAGACAAATAAACTTGTCTGTTTTACTGAAAACAGGTTTTTTTTTTTATCAAAACAGAGTTTCCTACAGATTTGAGTGAAAATGCTCTTTCAAGTTTAACGAGGATTTAAAGTGAGCTCAACAGTTTGTGTTTCCACCTTGTTTGGCTGACAGCACTCCAGTAAGAGGACAGGTGTTTGATCTCCCATACGTGCCCGAGTTCTTCCTCCTCTCCAGGGCCGTCTGTGGAGGGAAGAAGAAGGTGAGCTTGATGAAGGCTCTGAGCAGAGAAAGTGCTTTTCATCAAAACATGAACGGTTTTGAAAGTTCCCCCAAAGTTCGAGTCCAGCGTGTAGTTTCAGAGCTGCACCTTTAACACTTCGTGTTTACCTTGTACTTCATGATGTTTGATTTCAGCAGGCTCACCTCCTCCTGCAGCTGAATAAGGCGCTCGTGCAAATACCTACAGTCATAAAGAGTCGAAATAAAACCAGTGACAAAACGCAAATAAGACGCACTTAATACGCAAAACATGACCATTTGTTTAAAATAGAAGTCCTGAATTTAGTACAAAGAAAACGGAGAAAAATCGAGCATAGGCAAAATAAAGACGGGATTTTACTGATACGTAGTAAATCTACGTACATCAGTAGAAAAAACATTTAACAATAAACGGTTGCTTAGCACAAAAATAAAATGAGCTCTGGTTCAAGTTCCAATCATATATTTTCAAAAATTTAAAGCTTGAACCTTTTTTTGGCAAATCTTACAGAAAAGTACACAGATCATAATTTAGTATGTATTAAACTATAATAATGTAGATTATATGTTTTATTTAAATACTTTGTCCAAAAATTAGGTCATTGGTGCTTATTTCTTTATTTAATGGTAATTAATCTTATACCATTGAAAAGTCTGTATTTCCATTAAATGGAACCAAATGTGCAGCTAAAATGTATTTGTGTATTGCACCCCTGAAAAACCAGTTAACTGCCAAACAGCTTATTCTGCTACTGACTCGTGTTTGGTGTCATTCATTGGACCGGATGACTGAATTCTGGGGAAAATTAAATAAAATACTGGAAATTTAACAATATGTTCATTTGACTATTAGGGGCCTCAGTAGCATGTGGAAGAACCATACACAGCCACAACAGCCTGGCACTACCTTGCCAAGCTGCTTAAGGGCTTGGTCACACATTCCTGTGGGATGGCATCCCATTTTCCAACCAGCGTTAGTCGAACTTAACCAGTGTGGATGGGTTGGTCAACTTGGAACACCACACCGAGCTGATCCCACAGACGTTCAAAAGGTTTAGTTAATGCAGATATGTTTTGAAAACCATTTTAGACAAGAGTTTTTAAAAAAATGTTAAAAGAGCAAATTTACCGGTCTGCCAGAAGTTTTGCAAATACTGCGTGTATTTAAATCTAAACGTCTTCAATACTCTACGTTTGTCTAATTCCTCTATACAGCAGTCCCTCGCTACTTCACGGTTCAACTTTTGCAAACTCACTCTTACGCGGTTTTTCACAGTGCAGTACTGTAAGATTGTACACGACAAAAAACAAAATAAAATTTTAAAAAGCGTCACCGGTTTGTAGTTTTCTCTCAATAAGCTTATACTGTATCGTCAGACTAAAGGACTACATTGCCCAGAATGCAAAGTTGCTTTCTGCTGGAGGGAAAGTTTTTGATTTGATCCGAAAAAGTTTGGTCCTTGCAGTATTCAAAGTGACTTTGGCGCTCAGTGGATGCAGAGAGCCGATCAGAACCGGACCAGGGCTGGGTAGCTCTGCCGAACCGGAACTGGGCCGGACTGGAACCGAGCTGCAGAGCTGGTGAGTAAAAAGGCATTTATACTCACTCAAGTTGAAATTTTAAGTTGAGTGAGTAAACATGATCCAGTTATCTTTTAATAAACTCTTGCTAAATAAACGTGTGCTTTAGCTTAGTTGATTTAAATTTATTAGTTGATTGAACTGTTTTTGTTTGTAGTTTCAACTCAGAAATCCATGTCATTTCTACTTCGCAGATTTTCACTTATTGCGGGGGGTCTGGAACATAACCCCCGCGATATTTGTTTACTTAGGTTAGCTTAAATGTAAGTTAATCACAGCACTTATATAGTTCGGATAACCCTTCCTTCTGTTTGATTTGATGGTTTGCAATGAATACCTTTGTTAGATTGAGCCAAGAGTTGCTATATTAGGAGACAAACGGTGGATTTTCATGACTTTCAGACCTAAAACTCAGTCCGTGTGAAAATTTACAAAAACATGTGACAAGCTTCTGCGCGTAAAACCTTGAAAGCCACATAAGCAAACATCGATGCGCTCGCTTTAATGAGGACCACCCCACGAAATAAAGACCTTGAGTTTTCTGTCTCATAAAGAAGTGATTCATTAGAGTAAAAGAAAAAATCAACTTGTTAATATTCAACTAATGTCACCTCAAATTAGAGCCCACGTCAAAGTTTGAGCAGCAGAAACATCAGAGGAAATCTGACTTTCTTGCTACAAAGAAAAACCACCAAGACAAGGTGAATTTATTGACTCGATAACTGAATGGAACCAAGTGAAAAGCTACACTTTAGTTCCCGTTTCTGAATCCAGCCGTTGTGCCTTTCTGGGATGCAGCAAAGCTGAACTGAGGATGGTTTCTTTATGAAGCATGGAAGAGGGAGTACAATGGACTGGGACTTCCAGGCAACACTGAAGAAGACTTAGACATTACTGAGGCCACCATTTAACAAGTAAAACAAAACAACACTACATTCATCTGTAATATTTGATCTGTAATTAGTGGCTGTAAATTTTGTGTTTTACATTTTTATTTTACATTTTTTTGAAAACTCCATTTAATGTAGTTTTAAATGAACCAATCAATTTAAATGTGTGTTCTGAAGTCAGTACCGCTGTTCAAATTGTACTGTAAATATATCATGAAACCAATGAAAAGCCTTTATGCATAGATATTTTCGTATGTTTGACTGTTGAATAGCATGAAGTAACACTTGCAGAACAACTTAAAGGGAAACACAGTTTCCCTAAAAGCAAATAAAGAGGCAGTAATAAACCATATTCAAAAAGTGTGCCCAATAACAGAGGTTCGGGATTAAACCCAGTCGTCCACTCACCTGTTTTCCATGCAAAGTGCGTCCACGTCAATGATGCGTGACTCGTGGTTCCCTAAAATGTGATTAAGTTCAACGTTTAGTCGGTCGGCCTTCTCCCTGAACACGCTGCGTTCTGCCTTCACGTCCTGCAGCTCGTCTGTCAGGGCTTTTATGGTGTGCTCCATCTCCTCCATCTACAGACAACAGGCATAAATATAAAAATATATGGATAAAAATATACTTACAAATAAAGGAGCCACACACGGACACGAGAAGACTTTTTTCAACCCAGTTTACTTGCAAGGGCACGAAACAGGCTTTTACAGATGTTCAGAGTTAGATGCTTAGAGCCTCTTCATGAGAAGCTGCACCGGACAGTGTGCAGGAAGTAGGGCTGAATAATTGTGAAAAATATTCTAATTGCGACTTTTTTTTTTTTTACCTCAATATTGCAATTTAATATGCGATTATTTTTCAATGAACACAAGCAATAAATCTGTTTCCGTTGCAAAAAAGTCCACTGTTTTCAGCTCCGCTGCAACTCTGCTTCTACATTTTTTGTATACCTCCAGGATAGCAACTTAGCTAAAATATATGTGCGCGAGGGCATTCTGTACCACTTATCCATTGCGTTTACCAAAGCCGTAAGCCCAGGCTTGGTCACTGTATTAATGGGCATGATGTCCTTCGCTATGAACTCTGTTATTGCTCGAGTTATTTCCATGTACCGTTTTGAATTATGTTCATACGGAGTAATACTTTCGAACAGTTGGGTCAGTGATCCCTGTCGGCTGGTACTTTGCTTACTTTAAGGTGAAGCACTGGTCGTTGGCATTTTAGCCATGCATCTATCGTAAACGGCTTTGTGGTGTTTTTTTAAGTGTTGATAAAGATTTGCGGTGTTACCTCGAGAGGTATCAACAACAGCAAGGCAGGTTCTGCACAATACATGTCGTTGTGCATCATCTTCTTTTTTATAGCCACAATAATTCCAAACAACGGACGTGCTGCCCCTCTTTGGTACCAAACTTTCAGATGTATCAGCTTCTGTCGAGCCTGACGCCATTGTGCAACCGGTTAAAGCGCAGTGTTGACTTCTCCCGCTCCCTGCTCCGCTTTGTTCCGCTCACTCGCAAGTCACGTAACCAGATCATATGACCAGTCAAATTGCAGCGTTCGCAATTAGAAAATCTCATTTTATCATATTGCGATATTATTGCAAATGCAATTAACTGTTCAGCTCTAGCAGGAAGTGTTTTTTATACATTCTTGTCAGCACGATGACCTCGACCTCTCGGCACAGACTCGGAGGTGACCTTGGAGTAGCAGTTGCACATGCAGTGTCAAAGGAGCTCCTCATTCAGCTCTCTCTGCTAACTCAAACACACGGTTTGTGGGCAGTTATCATTAGTTAGTGACAAACATCCTTGACCTTTACCAAAATTCCCCTTACAGTAATTTTAAGAGAAAATTCTGATCTTGTAACAGAGATATTTAAAGCTTTGATTGTTAACGAACAGTTTACTAATACTAGTGAAATGGTGGATATTTTGCTTCATATCAGCAAACATCCATTAATAATCATCTAAATGTCTATTCTATATGTATATATTGTTTCTTTGTACACAATCAGTTTTACAAGCTATAAACAACGTTGAGACCAACACATCTCTTCCATTTTCTTTTAAAATATTCTTATTTTCAGCCAAAACATATATTTTCCCTAATCCTGCTAATAAATATATTACTAACAAAATTGATTTTTATCCTGCTATTTAGGTTCCAGTCAAAAAGCCAGCAACGGTATTTTAACACAGTTTACACAGTAAAGAACTGGTGACTGTGCGCATCATGTTCATCACTACATACAACACTAGAGCCAGGCTGCTGTAGCTCAGTGGTTAAGTGCTGCAGCC
The DNA here is from genome assembly GCF_014905685.2 of Nematolebias whitei. NCBI lineage: Eukaryota > Metazoa > Chordata > Actinopteri > Cyprinodontiformes > Rivulidae > Nematolebias > Nematolebias whitei. The sequence continues at coordinate 23,594,726 of NC_056498.1, read as the reverse complement.
TTGTAATTCTGGGGCTGCTGGTTTGAGCCCAGGTTGTCTCAGGAAGGACATCCGGCATAAAACAATGGTTAAATCATTCATGTGCGTTCACTGACTGTAGCAACCCCTGCAGAAGGGAGCAGCTGAAAAAACTTACTATGAAGCAACAAAGTTCAGTCAGGTCATCCGGACAGTTTTTTTTTTTTTTTTAAGACATTTTGTCCTTCATCCAAAGGACTTCATCAGTCCAAGGAACCACAAACAAACAGCACACTCCCATAGTGGAATATTTCCAGTTTTCAATTGTTTTTTTTGTTTTTCCCCACTATGGGAGTGTGATGCTTGTGAGACTCAGTTTGTCTGTGGCTCCTCAGACTCATGAAGTCATTTGGATGAAGGACGAAACGTCTCAGCAAAAAAACAAAAAAAGAAACCGTCTAGATGACCTGACTGAACAGTGTTGGATTTTATACCTGGATTATTGAGCATGAACTTTGATGTTACTATGAAGCAACTGAGGTTTCAAGAGCAGAGGAACTTAACTTAATCCTGTTTTTTCAGGTTCAACGTTTTCATAGAGAGTTAATTTTGAGGTTCAACAACGGGTTTTAATTCTTCAATATAAGACAATGACAAACGTAGAACGTTATTTTGCCTTGGACTCACTCAGTGTCACACTGAAAATAAACCTCTAGCTGAAATTAATTTTTAATCTAAAGTGTCTGCAGCTGCACTCGGCACAATTTAAACGTTAGATGTAGCATCTCTAAAGACACTGCGAATCAAACGGGGTTAATAATTAACGAGGAATTTACAGTAAATGTCTGTAAACAGTCTTAAAGGGTTTTCAGTTAAGGAAAAAACATTAACCTGTCGCCCTGCTCTCTCCAGCTGGGAAACAAGATCCTCACGCTCATGGGCGGGGAAGTGGCGTACCCCCACCTCTTCATCCCCCAGCCTCTGTCGAGTAATGGTCATCCTCAACAGCTGCGGAAAAGTCGAGGCCACACACTTCTTTTAGTATCCCGTACGGTGAATGTTTAAACTGCGTGTCTTATATGTGCTGCACCTTGTTATCTCCCTGAGCCTCAGCCAGCCTCTGAGTGAGGTCCTTCAGCTCCTCTGTGAGCCGTTTCATTCGTTCCCTGGAGTCCCTGAGCAGCTGACCCAGGTTCACCTGACGAGAAGGCAGACGAAACAAGAAAATGCTCAAACTTCCCCAGTGCACACATTCAGTTAGGACCCCACTTCTTGGTTTATCAGATCAAGCTACAGGAATATAGCGTGACGTGTTTTAAGGGCAACAAAATCAGATGCATTTACATAAAAATTTAAAACATTTTGTATATAAAACATAAATAAATAAGAAGTTTCCTTTTTATAATGTTATTCAGCAGCTAACTATATAGTTGGACAGTTGTAATTGTCACAATGTCCTTGAATGCAGCACAAAGACTTTTATGCCATCCTGATAAATCAAGCCCTTTATGATGTTCCATCATATGTTCATTAATTTTGTGATATAACCCAAGTATACACAATCAGGAAGTCTACATCTACCAGTCCTTAAACTAAAAGTATGGTATTAAAAAAAACTATACAACTTACTTGATTGCGTTTTTCTGGTGGCAAAGAGGGGTCACCATCCTAGAACATAAATGTATAAATTTATTATCTAGGTAATACTTGTAAACGTAATTTTATGCATTACTAATACCAAGAGTTTGAAAACAAAGAGACGGGACTTTTGTTCAGTTAGTTGAAGTCGTTTGACTTCCCCTCAGGGAAACTTTGAATTTTAACCCTTTCATGCATGAATTATGATAACTTCATCCTGGATTTTTTTTAAATATTTTTTTAAGTGTTTTGATTTTAGCGTTGTTGTGCTTAACTGACCAGAAAACTCATCTGACCTGAACCTAAAGAAGCTACATGTTATTGTCAGGAGGAAGGTGAGAGACACCAGACCCAACAATGCAGATGACCTGAAGACCACTATAAAGCGACTTGGGCTCAGCAGTGCCATGGGCTCATCATCTCCATGCCACGCCTCATTGATGCAGTAATTCGTGAAAAAAGAAGCCAAGTTTTGAGTGCATAGAAATTAACATAATTTTCAGAGGCCTGACAATTATGAGTGTTTAAAGTATTTTGTTTTTCATTGCTCTTATGTAATATTCTAATTTTCTGAGGCACCGAGTTTTGGTTTTTCATTATTTCTAAGACAATCACAAATTTACAAGAAAGAAAGGCTTGAAATATTTCACCCTATGTGTGGATCTATGCAAAACCTATATAATTTATAAGTTTCCCTTTCTGAAGTGTTTGACAAAAGAAATAAAACCTTTTCACAATATTTTATTTTTTTGAGATGTACCTGTATATGTGCGTTACCATTCTGTTACATTCTGCAAAAAAATATATATAACTGACATAGAAACTAAAAAAAAATGGTGACCAAACACTAAGCCTTGAGGAACACCACATTTAATCTTTTCTTGCTGTGATTCATTATTAAACTGCAAATTGTTTTCTGTTGGTTGACCTCAAAAAAATAAATCTTTTTTTTTCCTCTCAAGAATGGAGGTTTGAGTCACTCACTATGAGTTCTCTGTACTTCTTCTTGAGTCCCTGGTGGCGTTCTCTCAGCTGGTTGGCCATCAACTTGTACTGGTCTCTCTCCTGCTGACAGCTATCCAGCTCTTTAGACAGGATGAGAAGTGCCTCCTTCTTACTCTCCAGTTTACGCTTGCACACCAGGAACTACACCAGACAGGGCAACACAGCATGGAAGTTACAAAATTGTCATGAACAGAGATGTTTGAAAGTCTTAATGTTAAGAAGTGTATAGTTAACTGTGTGGTATTAACAGTGACTAATCAGAGCAAAGCCCTAAATGAGGTAAATGAGCACCAGTATCAAGGCTTTTTTTTATTTTTTATTATTAAAACTTATGACTCATTTGAAGAAAGTGTCTAAAACTAATACCAATTGCTTTTATATCGTTATATCATGCTTGACTGCCAAGTTTGTCAAGTTACATTTGCATGCTAGGAATCTGTCGCACCTATTCCTTTGTGTAAATATTTGGCGGCAACTTCGGTGGGAGAAATAATTGCTCCCCTTCTGATTTTGTAAAGTCGTCTACCTACAAAGAACAAAACAGTCTGTTTCAAGGTAGTTCCATTGGAATATAGAGAAACGGAACATTAAGCAAAAGTTTAAAAGGAGCACATTGTATAAAAATTACAAATTGATTTGCAAAACAATAAAGTAAAAAATATTTAAACCCTGTAATCCAGACAGAATTCTAGTTCCCACAGATTGGTTTTGTGCCCATATGATACACAGATAACTAACTAATGAATCCTGATCTCAGGTTATATGTATAAATCTGTCCGTAGATTAACTTTTCTTCCATTCCAACCCCTCCACCACGAGCAGGACCATGGGTTAGGGTTTTGGGTTTGGTTCTGTTTATTGCATTCATGATTCAATGCAACAAAATAAACATATTTAACAGGTCCATTGTAATACTTGGTTTATTTACATGATAAATGTAATTGCTGGATGTCCGGCCCCTGAGCTGCTGGCTTTCAGAAACTGTGGCCCCTGAGCAGTTTAGTTGAATAGCCCTGCTCTAAGAGTATGACATATCATTTGTAAACTGGCTCGAGCCAATATATTTGTTAGTTTAAATATGTAAAAAAATAAAAAAAATAAAAAAAACACCACATACTTGCTTTTTGGAGTCAGTCTAGTTCTGGAAACACGACGACGTCAGGAAAATATTTGACGTTTCTGAATCTGAAAGCTTTTGATGTCATTTTCCAAGAAGTTTCATTTAGACTTACGTTTCATTTAGGTTTTCATCAACTTTTTTAAAAAGTAGTTTTGTTTTCAATTAAGCATATTGAGGGCCGGATAAAGATTGTCCAAGGGCCACTTTTGGGCCCCCGGGCCATATATTGCCCACCTTTGTTTGTAGATGATCTTTGCAGACCATTCCAGTCTTGTACTGTTCATTATTTTGTCCCTGACATCTTTTAACAGCTCTCTGATGTTGTCCATGACAGTCAATCATCACTTTGATAACAGAGGTGCTGCTAAGGAGTGTCTGAAATTGATTGTCACCTTTCAATTTCAGACACACAGGTGGGACCACTTATAAAAAATTCAGACTTTATTTCTATACAAGTGGGCTAATAAATTATTCCTAAACATTAAATTAAAGGTTGTATATGTTCTATTGCTAACAACTTCAGCATCCAACATTACATGGCAACTCAGAAATACAGGTGTATTATTGTCTTATGTCCTACAGGTTCTTCAGAAAGCTTCTATATTTCAATAAGCAGGTGGGCCCACAGGTCGGCAAAACATCCTTTCCCCACCTGTGAGGTGTTGCTGGCTTTTAAGCATAGCCGTAAAAAGGAAGAAGTAGAGATATTGATCAAAGCAGTTAATTTGATATCAGTCCGTTTAAAAAAAGACGCCGACGCTGCTGGTTCCATATGGAGCCCGGGAGCATCTACAAAACCTGTCCGTGCCTCCAGCAGCGGTTTACGGTCGCCGTCTCCCCACTTACCTCGCTCACTAGTCCCTGCCAGTCGCTCTCACTCCTCTTGGAAGACTGCATTATTAAAATAACATTAACGGAACCGTCCGGACACAGGCTGAACCGAGCTGCCTCGCCTCCGGCGTTTGTTTATCTTTAACGTCACTTAATTGTTCGGCTCAACTAACAAAATAAAACTACTTCCGGTATTACGAATACGATAATAAACTACTTCCGGTAACACAAATGTAACAAAATGACATTTGATAGCAGCTTTCCCGCTAACTACAGCAATACTTATATCTGTATATTAAACTAGGTAGCATAAAAATAACAACTAAGCACTCAAGCGCGAGAGAAAAACACAAAACGGAAGTGGGTGATTTCAAAATAAAGGTCTGCGTCTAGGAAAATATCTAAGGTAGCCAAAAACATTTAAAACAGCAGTTGTAGTGCATCTTTATAAAAATTTTAAAAAGTTCTTATATATTCATGTTCAAACAACTAAATACTATAGGCTTGTATTTACAGAAAACTGAGAACAGAAACATAAAAAAACTAAAGGTGATTTATTAGAATGATTATAAAATGAGGAAATAAATGTTACAGAAAATATAGCGTTGACAAGAAAAAAAAAATCATGTGGTTCAGTATTTTGTCTTGATATTGTTTACAGATTTGCATTTAATTTCACAACAATTTAAAAAAATCAAGTTTACATGAGTTTGCTATGACGTTTAAAGTAGCATTTTGCTTTACTTTCAACTTAATACTCCAAAACGTGTTTGATTTTTGAAAAATATTCGGGTACGGACCCGACCCCCCGGTATGCTCGAACAGAGTTCATCTCATAAGCTGGCAACATTTTTGGCAAATAAAACAGCGGATGAACACACTATTTATCTGAAATGCTTTGACAGGCAGTGAAGTAGGGTCAAAAACATGGCAAAATGCACCTCAAGAAACTAAAAGTCTGGAATAAGACACTTAAGATAAATACAAACAGGATTTCATTCATTTAGTTAATACATTGTTTCTATACTAAAATATTGTAGAAAGCTAAAAAAAATAAAAACATTTTAAATCCTACAATCAATCAATCAATCAACCTTTATTTATACAGGTAAATCCCATTGAGCCTCGAGGACTCATTTACAAGAGAGACCTGATTTCAACAAAGAAAGATGACAACAATGGACAACAGCAACAACAATAAGCAGTTATAAAAACTCATACTACAGTTTTTTTTTTTTTTTTTTTTTAACAAATAGGATGGCTAAAAGGAAAAAGGTAACAAAAACAAAAAAACAGCTAGATTCCAAGACAAATGTATAAAACTAAAAACAGGAACATGTCTGCATTGGTCCCTGCCAGGAGTCCAACAGATTCTTAAAGCCACTTAGAGAGGTCAAGGTCGAGAGCTTCAAATCTTTTTGTAAGATATTCCAGGAAACAGGAGCGGAGTAGAAGGTCCTTTTGCCTAGTTCAGTCCTCACTGAGGGAACACTGCAGGTAATAATGTCCTGAGAGCGCACTCCGTAGCTGCACTCACGCAGAGACATGTAGGAGGAGATGTATGAAGGTAGCAGACCAAGAAGTGATTTAAAGATGAAAATGTACCAGTGAGAGAGTCTGCGTGAAGTTAATGATGTCCAGTTAACCAATGAATACAGGGTGCAGTGGTGGGTACGATAATCACAGCCAGTTATGAATCTTAGTGCACCATGATAGACAGCATCCAACATCTGCAGGGTTCTTGTAGGAGCGTTCATGTAAATAATATCACCAAAATCAATTGAGGGAAGGAAAGTCACAGATACAAGGCGTTTTCTAGCATTCAGGGTTAGACAGGATTTGTTTCTGAAAAAGAAACCCAGTTTAACTTTCACAATAGTAACAATTTAACAATAGTAGCATGGTAAATGTACTCTATACATATTATTCAGAATGCATCAACAAGAGTAAAAACAAAAAAGTAAAAGTTCTCTGTGTAATGTCATTTCAACCTATTTTTGCTCAATTGCCTCAGTTGGTAAGAAAAAAAGTTGAACACGTCATCATTTTCTGTAATGAGGATGATCAAGTAAAATGTAATATAAAAATAAAAAGTGTATAAACTGCACACTGCACCCTTTGTGCGCACAGAATCAAGAAAGATGAGTTGATCCTATTTCGGCCCATGGTCTTGGAATGATCTGCAGCTTAAGTTGAGGTTGGAGTCTTTTATTCCTTTAGCTAGTTTTAAACAAAAACTGTCAGAGGTTTAAGTCACATCTTGCACCTGTAACGTTTGTCTTAAATTGTGATATTGTTTAAACTTGCATTGTATTTTCTCTCTTAATATTGGATGTTTTGTTGTAAATATTTTAATATTACTGTTACTGTTATTAAGACTATTGCTGTTGTAATGGTTTGTTTGCACATTGCATATTGCCCAGGACATCCTTGTAAAATTATCCTTTATTTATCCAGGTAGTCTCATTGAGCCACGAGAACTCATTTTCAAGAGAGACCTGTTTAGGGAGCACATGGTGGGGTTAAGGGCCTTGCTCATGGGCCCAGAGTGGGGCGAATGAGGGTGGGGGCAAGTGTGGGTGTTTCACCTACCCCACCCACAATTTTGATGTTGTCGGGGGCGTGAACCGGCGATTTTCGGATCACAGGCCCACCTCTCTAACCTCTGCGCCACCACTCCCCAAAGAGAGAGATTAATAATGTCAATGGGTTTCTTTCCTGGTAAAATAAAGGTTTAAATTAAAAAATAAAACAATAAAGGGATTAAAATGGTAAGCCTTTTAGATAATAGCTGTGAACAAACTAATGTGCACAAAGTTGAGATTGACTTGACTTGGAGGAACTGGTTTGAGTCTCTTGAACTGGAACACCCAGATGCTTCTCAGTGTTTGTTGATGGGATCACAAAGATGCTGCGGGAGTCTTCGCTCTGAAACATTTCGTTCAAGGGTGTCTCTTGATTCCATCCACTGCTCTTGGCAAAGATGTAAACACATCCAAAAAGATCAGGAAACAACTGAAGAATATCAACTTCTTTGGCATCTTCGGGACTGTGAAGAAACAAGCAAAAATAAAACAAAATTAATAAAAAAAGACAAACAAAGAATACATCTCTAAAATTATTTTTATCAGTACTGTCTCAAAGTTTAAAATCCTTCCTGAAAAGCCAACATGTTACAAACATTTGTTAGGCTAAGAAAGATCAACAAGTCCCTCAATTATCTCCGACATTGGGTGGAACTTCCAAATAAGGGCTACTAACATTTTTACTAACCATGAACACAACATTTCCTAATGATCTACATCTCCTACCTTTATCTGTGGTTGAGTCAGGGAGACAACAAGTCCAGGAGAGAAACTCAGAAAAGCGTAGTCAGAAACATCATTTAGATGAGTAGTGTTGAACACAAGTACAAAAAGAGTCTAGTGGTGATGTTTTTTTTATTTCTCTACAAATAGTGCCGACCTGACGCTGTGTGTTAAAGTGCATAAAAGTTGAAATGTCTTTAAAATCCACAGCTGAATTTACACAAACTTGGTGAGAAACATGCTTTAACTGTGTGGAAATAAAGTAAGGAAATTTAGGTGAAATGTTGTTTTTTTGTATACTGGTGTACACTTTTGCACACTGGTGCCACCACCAGTGTGTCCCCCACAGTATAGATACTTCTAACACCAATGCTCTCAAGTGACACTCTCTAGCTCATGTTGGGGGGTCCCAAGAAATTCCTAGGCCAGACAGTACCGCGATCGTGAGCCTTGTGGTACACCATTGCTGACTGTTAAATAACTGGAGGAAGTACCATTATGTTGAACGCATTGCCTCCGATCTGAGAGATAGTTAGAGAACCAACCAATGGTGTGATCTGAGAAACCAATTTCTGAGAGCTTATGACACAAGATGTCATGGTTCACAGTGTCAAAAGCTTTAGACAGGTCTAAGAAAAGTGCAGCACAATAATCCTTAGCATCCAGTGCTTCAACAATGCTGTTAAAAACCTTCAGTGAAGCAGTCTTTGAAGCAGTCTTTGAAGCAGTCGTTGAAGCAGTCGTTGAAGCAGACGTTGAAGCAGTCGTTGAAGCAGTCTTTGAAGCAGTCGTTGAAGCAGTCGTTGAAGCAGACGTTGAAGCAGTCGTTGAAGCAGACGTTGAAGCAGAC
>NC_056498.1:23579778-23586006 GCF_014905685.2 Nematolebias whitei | reverse complement strand
TTGAAGCAGACGTTGAAGCAGTCGTTGAAGCAGACGTTGAAGCAGACGTTGAAGCAGACGTTGTCTTTCGTTCCATCGCACCATTACCATTCTTTTCATAGCCTCATCATTTCTCAATATTGAGGCTTTTAAAAAAAGCTGTTCATCTGTTTACCATTAGGTAATGGTTGGTTCATCATTAGCTCAGCAATAATAAAGCACATTTTGGGGGCCCTTGCTTGGAAGTCTTAACTTCAATTAATTCCATTTTTTCCCGTTTCTCCCGTCTTCAGGCGTCGCCACAGCGAACGCACCAAGACTTAGCAATTATCAATTACTTTTACGCCAGATGCCCTTCCTGACGCAACCACAGACCACCGATCTACCACAGAGCTGCTATCTAAGGTGCCCGGGGGAGCACATGGTGGGGGTTAGGGGCCTTGCTCAAGGGCCCAGGGTGGGGCAAATGAGGGTGGAAACAGGTGTGGGATGCTTCCCTTATCCAACCCACACTTTGATGTTGCCGGTACCGGGAGTTGAACCAACAATCTTCTGATCACATGCCCACCTTCTCTAACCTCTGTGCCACCACACTTTATTTCCATTAATGAACCAAAACTACTGACTGATTTCAAAAGCCACTGATTTACATTTTATTTTGTACTTCAGATTACCACCTAAATAACTGATCAATTTTAAAATTTGTTTTGGAAGAAATCTTATAAGCCTAAACTTTATGAAGATTAAACATCAGTAAAAATTACCGTTTGCAAATAACAATGGGCTATAACATCATAAATTTCTACCCTACCTTTCCATCAACCAGTCAATTGTCTCATTGTCTTGTATATTTTCTGTCAGTATGCCCGTTAAAAAAATATAGAACCATGTAAAAGTGTGTATAGGTAAATATGTGGTTTTAGAGCTTTAGAACTTTAGAAATGCTGTGAATCAGCAGGGACTTCTTTTTTCTACGATCTGCTCAGTTCAAGACACGCAGCTCAAGCAGTCATGGAAAGTGTTGCTTAGAATATTTATCAGTGTATATAGACAAAACTAGGAGTCTCCTGAACACAAAAATAATGTGTTGTACCTAGAATAAGCCTGAGATCATCAGACCAATTTACTACAGGACACTTAGTGCAGTGAAATGATGTTGACATTTAAAAAGTCAGTTAAAAAATAATTAAAATTATTTACTCACTGGTATGTGTTTCAGGTTATTTAGTTTTTTCTTCACCTTATTATCAATTTAACCCTCAGTTAAAAACTGAGACCTGGACCATTTTGACAGAAGGGGTGGGAAAGTTAAGTTACCGGTGCTCGTGAAGGTTGCGCACAAAGCGCAGCAATCCAAAGACGTTCTCATTGTAGGGTTTTCTTCCATCCATCTCCTGAACCAACTGTGGTGGAAACTGCAACAACAAAAATAATAATGAAATGTTGATTATTTAAACTAAGTTCAACACTGCTTTTTTGTATGTTTACTGGCTTAGCAAAACCAAAACTCAAACATTCTTTCTATGAGATATGGTGACATGGTTACAAAGTGCAAACTTTGGGAGGGAGGGGTTTATCCCTGATTTTGCATCTGATGTTTTCCATCAAATGGGGAGCTACCATGCAAGAGCTAAAATACTCCATTCTCATGAGACAGTTTGGAGACGCTCATAATGACTTTCTGACTAGTTTGACAGAAAAGTTGTCACACAAATTTTTGAACCTGTTCAAAACTCAAGCAACAAGGGTGTGCAACTCTGCAACTCACATGAGAAAGTTGAGAACCTATGTAGATTAAAAGACAACAATATTTGTGAAATAGAAAACTCTTGCCGTCCGTCATCTTTTGCTTGTTCCAGAGTCGGTTCACGGGAAGAAGTAGCTTGAGTAGGGAAGCCCAGACATCTTTTTCCACAGCCACTTCTTCCAGTTTATCAGGAAGGACTTCAAGACATTCTCAGGGCAGCTGAAAGACGTAGTCTCTCCAGCATGTCCTGGGTTACCCCCAAGGTCTCCTTACTGTCTGACTTACTGCCAGCAATGTGAACTAAACGTTTGTACTGGTTGTATAGAGTTGAATGGTCCATAACAATAGATCCCCAATCCCATACTGATGAAGCAATCTCCACAGTGTATCTCGTGAAACACAATCAGATGCCTTCTCCAAGTCCACAAAACACATGTAGACTGGTTGGGCAAACTCTTATGCTCCCTGATATCCCTAGAGAGGGTAAAGAGCTGGTCCAGTGTTGTTCCTTCAGAAGCCAGGGTTCGACCACTAACCAGACTTTCTTGTTGTTCATAAAATATCTGACCATAGGTCCAGCCTCAAAGCAGAGATGAATATTAAAATCACCAACTATTAAAACACGGTCATAGCATAGCATAAAGCCCCCAGCATACTCCCGCATACGTCCATACGCAGAGGTACGCACGTACATAGGTGGAGGTACGAGCGTACCCCCCAGGGCATGTCCATGCAAAGCTCAATTTTTACGACCGCATACGTGTACGCGGTGTCGTACAATAAACTGCCCAGCGACGGACTGTTTTGCATGCGACATCAATGTATTAAATTCCCCTTCTTCATCCCTGATCTGGCCTTTTCTTTTGTTTTTTTGCCAAGAGGCAGTGATCTCTTCCTCCTCCGTTGATGCCATGACTGAAATGGGGAGAAATTAAGGAATTTGTCACGAGCGAATTAAACTCAGGTCCAGCATGGATGCGGGAGAGTCTGGAGATTTCCTGGTGGGCTGGTCTGATGTGTGGGCTGCAGAGCCAACGTTCCTCGTTTTTTAAAAATTTTTAGATCTTTTCATTAACAACATATAAACACAGAACACCGCTGAGGCTGCCAGTGCTTTTTTTCCCCCGACCTGTCAATCAATCCAGTAGGCGTGTCAGCAAATGACCAATCGGCGACCTCAATTTGTCCCAAAGATAAACACCTCTTGTCTGTGAAGCTGCTCTACAGCTGCTCAGGGTGTACGCTCGAGTACAAAGTCTGAACCCTCTGCGTACAGTACACGCGTACGTATGCGTGAACGGACGTACGCGGGAGTATACTGGGGGCTTAAGTCCCGTCATAAAATCAGTAAAATCTTTAATAAAATTCTTGCTGTGTTTAAGTGACTGGTAGATTGTGGCGCAGAGTAAAAGAGGAGAGAAGTTTATCTCCACCATCTGAAGTTCAAAACTCTGGTAAAAATGAGTGGGGATCAGCCGATAGTTAAAACTGGATTTAAAAACAGAGGCTAATCCAACTCCTTTACCGGTGGTCTGAGGAGAGCTAATGAAAGCGCAGTCAGGAGGGAGAAGTTCAGAAAATGGAGCCGACTCACCAACATGAAGCCAATTTTCTGCCAAGAACATAAAATCCAGTTTTTTGGAGGTAAAAAAGTCATTCAGAATAAAAGTCTTATTGGTTAGGGACCTCGCATTCAGCAAGGCTACCCGGAGAGTCTGATCCTTGCTGTCCGCAGTAGGTGCGCGGGATAGCTGGTGAAGATTCTTGAAGTTTAATGTGTCACATTTGGAAATCCTTTCCCGTGGCCAGTATGAAGACTCGCGCTCCAAATGAAGGGGTGGAGTCACAGATTCAATCCAGCGATGTCTCTATTCATACAAATACTTGCTCATAGGATAGTGGAAGAAACCAGAATTGTTGCCAGATAAGTTCAGATATCCTTTAATTCTCACTAAAAATCCTCCTTGTTTTCCGAATCTCCTTGGGTGTCTCTGAGGTTGAAAGGCGCAGGGCACATGGCGAAGATAGTTCAGTATGTTTGACAGGTGAGGAGGTAGTCTTGATGAATGATTACTAAAACCAGATACGGGCAACTTAACATGTCGGAGGCTGAGAAGAGTTGTGCGATCATAGATGAGCAGAGCAGAGGCATGAAAGCAAAAAATACCAAAAAGCAAACAGCAAAAAACAAGCAGAGCATATGTGGCAGGTGGCTGGCCGTAACTGGCATCATCTTGACCTGATCAAACAAACAACCACACAACACAACTACAAAGTCTTCCATCAAACTATGGCCTAAGATATCCTGGTGTTTGTGATGGACAAATGGTGATTAGCACAGAAGTCCAACAGTAAAACACCTCTCAACTTCAGATCAGAGAAGCTGTTCCTCCCAATCATGCACCTCCAGGTTACACTGTCCTTTCCCACAAGGAGACTGAAGTCCCTCAGCAGAATAATGGAGTCCTCAGTGGGAGCACACACATTTAACACATTTGAGTTGAGCTCAACTGGGCCTGACCTACCCCATGGGTAGAGGCTCAACCACCAGGTGCTTGCTGAAGAGTCCCTGGGATGGAGCCTCCATAACCCAAGTCTGGGAATGGGACGTCATACTTCTTGCCGTTTCTTTGTCCAGATGAGTATTATGAATCACTCTTTATCTGGGCTACCACCTAGGACCAATCTCTGTTGAGTGACTCTACTAGGAGTCATAGCCTCCAACATCATAGCTCTTTGTTTACATTATCATTTTGTTTACTCAATAATTGTTTAAACAGGAAGCTATGAATAATTTAATATTTTCTGTTGTAGTCACCTTCCTTTTCCATTGTTTGAAGGATCCACCTCCTGCATGTTTTTCCATTGACGTTTTCAGTTCCTCGTCAACCTCTCGATATCTTGACACCTCCTTTTGGTTACCAACATTTTTCAAATATGCAACTTTCCTGAAAAATAAATTTATAAAAAATATATGTTAGTTAATATTGAAAATATTAGAATGTGTGTGTAACTAATCTAGTCTTGATGAGATGACACAATATCAGTTTTCAAACTACAATCAGCAGTTCTGTCCACAGTTTCAGACAGTCAAAGTGAAGCTAGAATTTCCGTACACTGCATGTTACAATAACACATTCATCCTTTCATCCATCCATCTTCTTTACCCGCTTCTCCTTTTACAATGCAAGGAGCTGGTGCTTATCTCCAGCAGGTTGTACGGGAGGCAAGGTACACCCTGAACAGGATGCAAGTCCATCACACGTCAGTACAGAGACAAACGAGAAATGCAACCACTGACACACACCTAGGAACAATTTAGATTTAATTAACCTAACTTTTTTTTTGGTCTGTGGGAGAAAACTGGAGCACCAGCCAAAAACCCACACATACACAGGGACAACATGCAAACTTTCCCCAGAAAAACCCAAGTCCGGGAGACAATACTGTAACTTTCTCACTTAGAGGAGATGCTATAACCTTTGCATGGCCATCCACAATGAAATATGAGAATGAATGAATAAGTTTGGTTGTTTTTGGCTTACTTTGCATTGGTCCAGAAAAATGGGTGACTCAGGCATTCTTCCACTTTTGGTCTTTTTTCTGGTTCTTTATTGATCATCCATTCAATGAGGTCCCTGGCCACCACATCATCAACTTTGTCCAAACTGTAGATCCCTTCACAAATGTTGTACTCGCATTTAAATGGCTTGTTGATAGCAAATGGATCCTTCCCTTCTGGGAAGAATGGATGATATCCTCCAGAGAGGACATAATAAATCAGCATTCCGGCCACCTTAAAAATCAACAAAACTGTCAGGTTAGTTTCATTCTCACCAAGTCAATAATCAATCAGCACAGCAGAAAATCTCACCTGTACATCAGTTGTTGACTTGTATGGAACATCAGCTTCTTTCTCTAAAGCCTCTGTGGCCTTCCAGCACTTTGTTCCTGCACTGTTTGTTCGCCAAGTGGTTTGATCTTTGAGTAAGCGTCTACTTATGCCAAAATCAGCCAATCTTGCTTTCTCCTTAACATCTGCAGAAACCAGCAAGAAAAAACAATATTTTCAATAAATCATAAGAAATTCCAAGCAATCAACAAAGGGAGTAGAAATACAGTAGTCCCTCACTACTTAGCGGTTCGTTTTTTGCAAACTCGCACTATCGTGGTTTTTCAAAATAAGATTGGACATGACACATAATTGGTTGATTGAAGGATGAGCCTAACGATCGACATGGATTTTTTTTTTTTATGTAGCACCTCCTGCACCCCTGTGCAGCTCACACTGCAGGATAAGCTTCCTCCTGCAGTTGAACAGCTGATTAGCTGTTCTCCGTACAGAGCGGAAAAGTGGGCGTGCCCAAGAAAGCTTGCAGGTGGCTGAGAGCAGCGGAGGCACAGGAAGGAAATGACATTCTAAGCTAATTTGATCGTTTAAGGTTTAGAAACATTGTTTAGAATATTGCATGAATGAAGGAAGGGTTTAAAATGCCTATATA
>NC_056498.1:23557112-23574778 GCF_014905685.2 Nematolebias whitei | reverse complement strand
ATATATATACACACACACACATATATATATATATATATATATATATACACACACACACATATATATATACACACACATATACACATATATATATACACACACATATACACATATATATACACACACACACACATATATACACACACACACATATATATATATATATATATATAAATAAATACTAAAATAAACTACTACTTACTACTTGTACTACTATCCCTTCTTCGCTGTTTTTCACTTATCGCGGGGCTTAAGCTACGAATCCAGTGATAAACTAGGAACTACTGTACACCATTTCTAACTCAACACGATTTCATCTCTATCTTTTACCACTTATCCATAGCTGGGTTGTGGCAGACCCCTATAAAGAGAGAGTTGCGACACTCTTTGAACTCGCCGATACGCGGTCACGTGGTTCATGCAGCTCTCAATAGTTCCAAACAGTTCATCGCTGTCAGTCAGTTTGAGCAGCTGCTGGTGCAACACAACACAAAAATCAACTTTTCTTACTTTACCTGACGTCTTTCAGTAATTATTGAGCAGTAACGAACTGATTACTTAACTGATTACTGAATATTTCACAGACTATGCATTTTATCAAAGCGTTTTTAGAAGCGGCTGATACATTTATCATTAAATTTTAGAAGGAAATGAGACTGCAAACACATATTTGTTAGGAAAAATAATGTATATGCAATACAATGATCAATATAGTCATGTCAGTGTTTTATAACGTTACACACGTTAAAAAAAGATCAGAGTAACACCTGTTATAAAACTATTTCTGATGTTCTCTGCATGATAATGCTCCACCTTGTCCTCCATGCCAGTAGTTCAGATCTGCTCCAGCTTACCTTAGATCATCTGGATGAATTCTTGATTTCTATAGAAGATATTAATTCAACCTTTATTTAAACAGGTTAGTCCCATTGAGCCACGAGGACTCATTTACAAGAGAGACCTGAATATAATTGTTGTATTTGTCATTTTTTTATGGCAACCAAGTACCTGATAACTGAGTTGATTGTAGCCTGACAACTATTGTAAAATTGTAATTCATTGATTAAAATATTAATTTAAATGAAACTGTTTCTAGTTAAAATCATAACAGATGACAAAATAAGTGTTAATTGTGCAAAAATAAATTTCCAAACAATTTATTATAAAATATGTAAAATGTAAAACAAGCTTTAATAAAGTACTTTTACTGCCATTTACAAGCTTTAATAAAGTACTTTTACTGCCATTTATACTGTTTATTAATGACATCATCTGAAGTCAGCAGGAGCACCATCATCATCATCACAACAACACAAAGTGAGTGCTGTAAAGTTAATCTGCACAAACATTTTCTATCAGAGCTCAAAATGTTTAACTGTCAAAGAAATGTTCAATAAAATAAACTAATGTCACTCTACAGGCACATTTAGAGAGAGGACAGTTTACAGAGACACAGTGAGGACGTGTGAGACTGAAGGAGGTTCAACCATTTGTTCATGGACCAGAACCAGATGAGAAGAACAGCAGAACTTCCACTGCATGTTGATCCATTGACCAGTGATCTGACCCGTGATCACACATGTTGTTCTAAATTAAACTTTGGTACAAACAGTGATAAGACATGTCATATTTTTTATTGAACAATAATCTTCATTCTAACAGTGCCATTGTAATTACAGAGACTGAGGAAGAAACAGAAGTGAGGCGAGTGATATGGGGGAAAGATGAAAATGTGTCCTCAGAGGACAGGGACAAGTCAGGATCTGATGATCCAGGATCAACAGGGCCAGGAAGATGGATCAACAGGCAGTCAGGGAACAGAGATGAACAACCTGAGGGAACAATTAGAACACAAAAAAATACATAAGCAGGACAGAAGAAACTCACAGACAAGAAAATTAACTCAGTCCTGTGAAGAAAAATGGTAATGGAAAAGAAATTCTGACATATTTTTACAAATGATCAGCTGAAGACAACTGGCATGAAGAATAACTTCCAGCTCCATCTCAATGTACCTGTGATAGTTTAATAAGTTTTTTTGTTACTGTCCTACAGTTTATTGATGCTGATATATTCTTGATAATAATTCTTATGTCTTGTTCTGTCTTGAAAGAGTCTCATCTCAACTTGACCCATGATTACCAAACATTAAACTAATAATATAAAACTAATGTAATTTAACAGTCCTGCAGTAAATACCAACTTTGTGAAGGTTATTGTGTTAAAGTAATTTTATTCAAACATCTTGATTAAGCCGTTATTGATTGGGAAGACAGAAAATGAGATTTTGTACCTTTGTGATACTTTGAATGCAACATTCAGTTCATGAAGTCATTCTCCTGTGGTTTACCTGGAAAACATGAAAAAAATTGACTCATCTCCACAATCACGTTTTTCTTTAATGATAATGTCACAATTTATGCTGCAGTCTTTGACAAATGATGTATAACTTTTAACTAAATTACGTCAATCTTGTTGTCATGTTGTCATCATTCTTTGTTAAATCAGATCTCTCTTGTAAATGAGTCCTCGAGGCTCAATGGGATTTACCTGTAGAAATAAAGGTTGAATGAATCTCTCAGAAAAAAAAAAGGCCAAATATTTTCTAGTTGAGTTCAGTAACTGGAATTACCATAAATTTAAAAAACACCACCTTTCAAAATTTAAGCAGTAAGATATTTTAAAACGCTGAACTAGAAATAGACTTGTCTAAACCGTCATGTTGCAGAGCAGCTGCAGTTAAAACACAACTAGTAATTTAACATGTTTCGTTAACTAAAACTGGCGACATGAAGTATTAATGTTGATAAATTGTGGTAAAGAACAGTCAGATAACGCTTCACAATGGCAAAAAAGTGTCATATTTTCATCAACTTACCGGAGAAAACACGGAGAATGAACTATTAATGCTGGACCCGCTGCTGTTTGGAACTTTTTGCCG
Source organism: Nematolebias whitei (assembly GCF_014905685.2). Taxonomy (NCBI): domain Eukaryota; kingdom Metazoa; phylum Chordata; class Actinopteri; order Cyprinodontiformes; family Rivulidae; genus Nematolebias; species Nematolebias whitei. The sequence goes on along the minus strand of NC_056498.1, from coordinate 23,571,837 downwards.
CTTCGTGACCCACGTGACTTCCGCATTCCATTCTTTCTATGGGAGTCTATGGGAATGTCGCAACTCTCTCTTTATAGGGCTCTGGGTTGTGGATGCAACGGGTCCAGGAGAGAAACCCAGATACCCCAGCAACACTTTCCAGCTTATCCTGGGGAACCCTGAGGCATTCCCAGGCCAGAGAATATACACAGTCCCTCCAGAGAGTTCTGGGTCTTACCCAAGGCCTTCCACGGGACATTCTCTGGAAACTAAAAAAGGGAAGGCATTCTAATTACTGTATATGACCATTCAACCTCAACTGAATCCTTTCAATGAGGGGGAGCAGCAGCTCTAGTCACTATATCTAAAGCTGAGCCTGGCCACACTGAGAAGGAAGCCCATTTCGGCCACTTGTATCTTGGATCTCATTCTTGAGCTTATAATCCATATCTCATGGCCGTAGGTGAGGGTTGGAACACAGACAGACCAGTAAATTCCAAAAAGCAAACTAACAAAAACTGCAATTCCCTTATTACTGATGAAGCCCCAGTCTGTTGATTAATCTCCTGCTCCATTGTACCATGACTTGTGAACAAAATACTTAAACTTCTCCACCTGAGCCAAGTCATCATCAACATTACCATCAATACATCATTGGTATAGAGCAGAGTTGAGACCCTGAGGTTCCCAAATCAGAGATCCTCATCTCCACGACTGTATCTTGAGATCCTGCCCATGAACACCACAAACAAGATCAGAGACAAGGGAAAGGCCTGGTGGAGTCCAACCCGCATTTAGAAAAAGATTGACTTTGTGCCAAAATTCCTGACCAGGAAAGACCTACATACTGAATTTTTAGTCTTGAGATTGTCTTACCTATCAAAATGTTCTGTGGTTTGAGATCTCTGTGTAGAATTTGATGACAATGAAGCACCTTTAAGCTGTCGAGAAACTCATAGACAAGCTTCTTTCTCGTCACCATATCATCACCACCATTTTTGATGATTTCTTCCAAGGTGTACTCACAAAGCTGGAGTGCAAGATATCCAAAGTTTTCATCTTCAGGAGCATCAATGTATCGCACAATATAGGGATGATCAAGTTCTGGTAGTCGAAGGATTCCTTCTTCATTCTTGAGTGTGTCATAGTTGCTTTTGTACATTTTTTTGATTGCAACTTCTGTGCCATCATCCCTTAGTCCCAAAAAGACTTCAGTACCATCACATCCTTTGGCTATGCAATATTCTTTGTCACTGACATAAATAATATTCCCAATCCTTGTCACTTCACTTTCATCAGCGTCAGCAAGCTTTTCAAGTTGTTCTTTCCACCTCTTGCTGAATGGTAGCCATTTTCTTGTTGATGATGGTTTGGTAGCACTTGGATAAAATGGTTTTACATTTGATGTTGATTCTTTAACAGAAACTGTTTCTGGAACAGCTGCACCTGTGTCAGACTCATCATTTGGATCTTCTTGCTTCTCTGCTTTTTTTGTCTTCTTCTTTTTTTTCTTCTTCTTTTTTTTAGATGAAACTGATGAAACTGTAGATGAGCTTGACATGCTTAAATTATTTCTTAGCTGTTTGAGCCCTTCCTTCAGCTTGTCATTCATTTTCATATCTGCATATGTCAGTATGTCCTCAGGCACTGAAGTGATCCCTAAAGATGGTAAAATATTAGCTAAGAGCAAGTTTGCAAAGATGCCATATGTGAAGACTCTGATAACAGAGGAGTACTGCTCATTTACAAAGGGAGCAATTTTTTGGCATAATGTCTCAAAGTTTGGATCCCAGTCTTTGATGCCTTGTGTTTTCTGTGTTATCACATACAGGGTTTGCAAAACACTTTCCCAGGTTTCAGTCCTTTGCTGTTTTTCCAAGATAACTTCCCAACGATCATGAATCCCTTTAAAGTGGAGCTGCTCCAGAAGATGGGGAATTATAGCCTTTGCTTGCTGAGGAGATATTTCTTCCATTGTGTTGAAAACAGCATGTAAAGTATAAATAACAGGCTGCACGTTTCTCTTTGATATTTTTGCAAAGCGACTGACTGCATCCGTTATGTAGTTGCTTAAATTGTTAGTTTCCTTAAGCCACTGAATGCTCCGTCGTTTGTATTCTTCTGCACCATGCCCAGTGACAGTGAACAATATTTCAATCATGGCCAAATCATTTGATGGATGCTCTTGTAACATGTAGCTGCCAAAGGTTCTGAAAACTGACTCAGGTGTTTCTCTTGACACAGCGATAGACATTTTCAAAAAACAATAGATTTTGGAACAAAATTCCTCTCCCTTAGAGGCCAAATTTTTTATAGTTTGGGCTATTTTTTCATTTGGTTGAAAATTTTCAGCAAACTGTGTTGGTAACAACGTAACCTTTGCTTTATATGAGATGAGCATTCTCACAACATCCTCCCTGTCATGGAGGACAGCAGTTTGCAGTGGAGTTTGTCCAGGATTTAATCCATCTGGAACTGCTTTTGCATCCAGCAGTTTTTTCACAAAATTAAGAGGCGCTTTTGATCGTGACACATAATGTAAAGGCATCCAGTTATACTGAGAAGGGAGATTTGGGTTTGCACCTTTATCCAAAAGGTAAGTACAAATATCAATGTGGTGATTCACAATAGCAGCAATCAGAAGGGTTATATTATCATTCCATTTACTGTCAGAATAAAAACCATTAATATCGTTTCCTCTCAGCAACTTCTTAAGTTTCTTCAGGTTGTTGTCTTGTATACATCTTATCACAGGATGTGTTTCTGTCACTTGGACAGTAACTTGTGTGATGACTTGTGTGATGTTACTCATTTTATAGCTCCAATATACCTGTGAGAATACAAAGAGAATGCAAATTTGTCTCAGAATTTTAACATTTTTGACAAACTGTCAAAATACATCACAATATTTTTATTTACAACCATATTAAAGAAAATATAAATAAAAAAGCAGGTATGGCATGCTTGGAAGGGTGGTAGGAGAAAGCTTGTTCAGTCTTTAAAAAAATATGGTATGACTTGGGTTTGCAAAGTTTAATCCAAGTGAACCATAAGACTTCTGAAATAATGTCCTTTAAACAGCAAAGTCCATGCTCAATGTCCTTTAAACCAATGAAACAAAAATAGAGAAGTTTATGTTTGGACTTACAGCACCATGTTATGTGAAAACAAACAAACAAAATAACTATCAACACAAACACAACCTAATCTTTGCGAGGATTTGTGATCCCTAGTGTGTCTCCCCCATGAGGTCAGCTCCAGCTCCTGCCATTCCCACCTGTTCCTAATTGTCTTCTCCCCAGGTGTTTGTCATCATCCGTTTGTTAGTGTCTGTATATAAGTCAGTGTTTCTGTGTTTCTCCTTATCCGTGCATTGTCCTGTATGGCGTCATGTTCCAGTATTTCCTCGTGTCTCCTCATCTGTCATGTAAGTTTTGCTGCCACGTCAGCTTTTTTTTTCTATTAATAAATGCCATTTTTTATTTCGAGTTCCCTGTGTCTACCTGCACGCTGGGTTCTACTAAGCACAGAACATGATAAAATGCAAGATCTACCTGAACCCAGCAGGCAGATGACTTGGGCTGAGTATCTGGCCCAAGAAACTGCTCGGACTGCCCGGAGGGAGTGAGAAGGACAGCAAGCGCAAGAGAAGCAGTCCGTCATCTGGTGGAGTGGATTCTAAGTAAGAACCGCCCAGAGAAAGAAACACCACAGCCCAGAAGTGGAGATCCTCCCGTTGCCTCTTTTGGTGGAGAAAGAGGAGAAGAAGAGGTCCCAGCTCCGGGGAAGCTGCCTGGCTTTCAAGCCAATTTTTTCCTCCTCTCTGCCGCCTTACTCACCTATCAAGTTTTTCAAGTGGCCATCAAAGGAGGATCCAGAGCCTGATGATGAGCTCTGGTTCACCCCAAGAGCGTGGACATACACTGGACCTTGTTTTAACATGTGATGTGACTGTTAGTAATCTTGAAATTGGTGATAATGTTTTTTCAGATCACATGCCAGTCTGGTTTGAGTTCACCCTCCCCCATCTAACTCCTAAGCCGTGCATTCCTGCACGTCACAGCCGGACCATTAACCACTTCACTGCCGCACGTTTCACAGATGTTTATAACTCTGAAATTATCATTCACCCCCCGGTGTTTCTCACTACCCCTGAGGAGCTGACATCCCAGTTCAACTCTGTCTGCTTAAAGACTCTGGATCATGTTGCGCCTGTTAAAACCAAAAAATCAAAACTCAGAGCAGAACCTTGGCTGAGTGATGTCACTAAGGCCGTTAGGCAGCAATGTAGGAGGGTGGAGCGCAAGTGGAGAAAAGACAGGCTGCAGGTCTCTTTTCAAATACTTAAAGAGAGTTGGCACCGTTATCAGAAAGCAGTGAAAGCTGCTAAATCCAAATACTTATCTGATATAATTACCTCAAACTCTCACAACCCACGTGTCCTCTTCTCCACCCTAAACTCTGTTCTCCACCTCACTGAACCATCACCTCTGGAAGCCTCGACTGAGCTGTGCGACAACCTCCTACATTTCTTTTTGGAAAAAATTGCGACCACCCGGGGTCTCAGTTCCCCTCCAACTCATGACCCATCCATCCCACCTCAATCTGTAGCTCTATTTGACCATATTGAACCCATCAATCTATCTTCTCTAGAGCAGGTCATGTGCAGCTTGAAATCTTCTCTTGTTCCCCCTTTGATGTGGTCCCCCCTCGACTACTAAAGGAGGTTTTTCCTACGCTAGGTCCGTCCATTCTTACTATAGTAAACAGTAGTTTATCCACTGGCGTGGTGCCAAAATTCTTTAAACATGCTGTTGTCCAGCCTCTCCTGAAAAAACCGAACCTTGACCCCTCAGTCGTGTCCAACTTCCAGCCTGTCTCCAAACTCCCATTTGTTTCAAAACTACTGGAGAAAATAGTCGAGTCCCAGTTGAAGTGCTTCCTGGAGGGTCACGCCATCTTAGAGCTATTCCCATCTGGCTTTAAACCTCTCCATAGCACTGAAACTGCCCTGCTGAAGGTCTTTAATGACATTTTCTTAACCACTGATACCGGTGATTTTGTGCTGCTTGTCCTGTTGGACCTCACAGCCGCCTTTGACACCATCGACCATGAGATCCTCATTGCTAGGTTAGAGCAGTGGGTGGACATCACAGGGTCAGCCCTCAGTTGGTTCATATCTTACCTCACTGACAGATCCTTTTGTATCTCCATCAAGGATTTTAGTTCTGCAGCGGCAGAGCTTAAATGGGGGGTTCCGCAGGGGTCCATCCTGGGTCCCCTCCTATTTTTTTTATACCTGCTGCCGCTTGGTGCTATTTTCCATAAACACAACATGCCCTTCCACTTCTACGCCGATGACTGTCAAATTTACTTCCCCCTAAGACACAATGGCACATGCTCTATTCAACCTCTGCTCGACTGCCTGGCTGACATCAGGGACTGGATGGCTTTAAACGTCTTAAGTTTCAATGAAAAGAAGTCTGAAGTCATGTTGTTCCCTCCCAATGGCATGATCACAAACCAATGCATCAACCTCTCTGCTCTAACCCTGTCAGAAAAACAAAGTCACTAATCTGGGAGTGATAATGGACCCTTCCCTGAAACTTAACAATCATGTAAACATGATTGTTAAATCATGTTTCTTCCAACTGAGGCGGCTGTCTAAACTGAAGCCCATATTGTCCAAAAATAACCTGGAGACAGTAATACATGCATTCATTACATCTAGGCTTGATTACTGCAATTCGCTCCTGTTTGGTATCAGTCAAACCTCCATAGCACGACTACAACTTGTCCAGAATGCAGAAGCCCGATTTTTAACCAGTACAGGCAAAAGAGAGCACATTACACCAGTTTTGGCCTCACTGCACTGGTTACCGGTTCACTTTCGAATCCAGTTCAAAATACTCAAGTATGTCTACAAATCACTGAACAGTTTCGCCCCCCCTTATCTCTCTGATCTGCTACAACCGTATGTCCCACCACTTTCCCTGAGGTCAGCGGACCAGTTGCTCCTCACAGTTCCAGGAACTCGTCTTAAGTGCAGAGGTGACAGGGCCTTCTCTGTAGCCTGACCAAGACTCTGGAATGAGTTACTACCTCTGCTTGTCAGACAGGCCACCTCCCTCTCGGTTTTCAAGTCCCGTTTAAAAACCCACTACTATTCGGTGGCTTTCAACACCAGATGATCTGTGTTTTGAACCTGTATGCTCCACATTGGTTTGTCGTCATTATCTGCATAGTTTTTATGTCTATATTCTGATTTACTTCATTTTATATTTTGCTTTGTGTGTTACCTGTTGTTCCGTCTGTACAGCACTTTGGTTGGCCTTGTCGCTGTTTTAAGTGCTCTATAGATAAAATGGTATGGTATGGTCTCTACGCCAGCTGCAGATTCCCTGGTATATTCACCTGCTACAGTTTCCCTGGTCTGTTTGCCTGCTATAGATCCCCTGGTCTGTTTGCCTGCTGCAGATCCCTTGGTCTCTTCACCTGCTGCGGATCCCCTGGTCTGTTTGCCTGCTGCAGATCCCCTGGTCTGTTTGCCTGCTGCAGATCCCCTGGTCTCTTTGCCAGCTGCAAATCTCTTGGGCTCTCCACCTAATGCAAATCCCCTGGTCTCTTCACCTGCTGCAGATCCCCTGGTCTCTTTGCCTACTGCAGAACCCCTGGTTTTTTCACCTGCCGCAGATCCCCTGGTCTCGTCGCCTGCTGCAAATTTCTGGTCTCATCGCCTGCCACAGATCTGCTGGTCCCATCTGCAGCTCTTCTGGTTCTATCTACTGAATCATCGCCGTCTGCAGCTCTCATCTCTGGTTCACCTTCTGCGGCTCTCATCCCTGGTTCGCCATCTACAGCTCTCCTTCCTGGTTCATCATCTGCAGCACTCCTTCCTCGTTCGCCATCGCAGCTTTCCTTCCTGGTTCACTGTCTGTCTGTGACTCTCCTTCCTGGTTTGCCATCTGGACCTCTCCTTCCTGATTTGCCATCTGCGGCTCTCATCACTGGTTCAATTTCTGTCACCGTATCCTTCATCATTGGTTCCTTGTCTGTGTCTGCCGCTGAATCCTTCATCTCTGGTTCCTTGTCTGTGTCTGCCTCTGCTTTCTTCATCACTGGTTCCTCATCTATGTATGTCACTGAAGCCAACAGGATTGGTTCCCGTCTGGTTCGCCTGCCATCACATTCTCCCCGGTGGTCTCCTTGTCTGCCGCCAAAGTTTCCCCTTTGATCTTTACATCTCTTGTTCTTCTGGTCCCGAGGGGCTCTAGGTGGACATCTCTGGCCAGTGATGGACTGTCACTGCACTGTCCACCAGAACAATTGCCCTGCTCCAAATAGTCTCCTGGCTGTCCACCTGAACTCTTGTCCTGCTCTGGACGGTCTCCGGGTCATCTGCCGAAACTCTTGCCTCGCTCCAGATGGTTTCTTGGTCGTTCGCCTGAACTCTTGCCTCACTCCGGACTGTCTCCGGGCCACCCGCCTGAACTCTTTTTCAATACTGGACAGTCTCTTGGACGTCTGCCCAAACTCTTGACCCTGTGCTGGATAGTCCCCTAACCGTCCACCTGCACTTTTGACATTTTGTGTGTGTTTTGAGTTTCCCAGGTCATTTCCTGTCATTTTTTTCTTTTTCCATTGCGTTTTCCTCGTGCCCTCCATCCTGTTTTCCTCCCTCCCCCCACCCAAGTTAGAATAATTTTGGGGATTTTAAGGGCCATCCTTAAAGGGTGAGTACTGTGAGGATTTGTGTTCCCTAGTGTGTCTCCCCCATGTGGTCATCTCCCGCTCCCACCTATTCCTAATTGTCTTTTCCCCAAGTGTTTGTCATCACCTGTTTGTTATTGTCTGTATATAAGTCAGTGTCTATACACACATACATACATACATATAGTATACAATCCATCCAGCCATTCATTTTCTTTATCGGCTTCTTCTTTTTCGTGTCACAGGGGTCACTGAAGCCCATGTCCAGCTATCACTGTGCGAGAGGCGGGGTACACCCTGGATGGGTTGCAAGCCCATCACAGGGTCACATAGAGACAAATGAGTCCAACAACCATTCACGCTCTCAATTGAGGGTTACCAATTAGCCTAACATACGTGTTTTTGGTCTGTGGGAAGAAACCGGAGTGCCCGGAGAAAACCCACGCATGCACGGAGAGAACATGCAAACTCAACCAAGAAAGGTCTCGGGCCGAGATTTGAACCGGCAACTTTCTTGGTGAGGCAACAGCTCTACCAACTGAACCACTATTTTGTGTGCTAGATGGAAGAACACCAAGTGCAGTTTATGTGTGTATTGATCTGCTTGTGTCTTGTGTTGGCAAAACAGCCAACTATTTTGGGATCACAACTGAGTGAACATTGGTAAAACAGGTGACTGCTAACATTAATATTTTAAAACCTGACAAAGAACACCACACCTTTATCAGCGTGCTTAAAATTGGCACGTCCTCATTCAACAGTCAAGGGTGATTTACTGGAAATGCTGTTCAATGCCGCACCCTCTGTTCCAAGAGTTCAATTGGAAACATTTGATAAGAAAAAAAATTGTTTCAACAGATTATGAATCAAGTACAAAAAACAATTTAGACATCAAACAAATCTATGTAAAATGTGAATGATATCTGGACTATTTGCAAGACGGACTGTATAAATTAAACACAATAGTCACATTGTGCATGTGAACCACCACTGCACAAGTTTGAACTCATCAAGTTGTCTGACTAGACCGGAAGGAGACATTTTCAAGGCTTTAAGAGTGACAAAAGATAGATAATGTACAGTACACGTAAATTAATTAAAATAAACACACATTTAGTTCTACGGTAAACTTTTATAGAGGATCTTAAAATCTACTTACAGCACCACAAGATGAAAGTCAGCTGTCTTGGCGCGGGTCAGTCCGAGACGAGTCAAGGAAAAAGGAAGAAGATATAGAAAAGGCGGACAGTTCTAAGAAGGGGCGGTGCCAGAGGGGTGAACCTCGAACCTGATTGGCTACTCCAGTAGTCAACTCAGTTAATTGACAAGTCATAGTGTGTCGCGTTTAAAGATGTGCCAAGAGTCAGTAAGGACATGCAGTATAATTTCTTGTTAGCATATTATTTTGGTAAAGACGAAAATATTTTACAACATGCAATTTTTTTTCAAAATCTACTATGTAAAGTGATAGTGTTAAAAAAAACAATTTCCATGACAGTACAGTATAACTGGCACTATTTATATACATTAGGGTTAGGGTTAGATATATAAGTACAGTATACAAGTATGATAGTTGACTTTAGGATTTTTTATGTTTTTGTAAACAGCAGTGATTATGAGTGACACCACATAAGTTATTAAAAAAATTCAATTGATAAAATTTGTAATATTCATTTGATGCTCATATTTATTCAGTTATGCTTTTTTTTCCACCAGCAAAAATGGCAAGACATCAGAAATCAAAATTTATATTTTACCACTATCCTGGATCAGTAAATAACCAGACACCTGTACAATCATATCTTTACACATTTATTTCAACTGTCATCTGAACAAATTTACAGTAAATTCAAAGAGTAACATTCAATAAGCTTCAAACTCAACTTTACAAAAAGAATTATAAAGCTTGCATATTAGATTTATTTTAATTGCAGGTCATTCATTTCAATAAAAGCACTTTAAACCTTGATTTTCAATATTAAAAAGTTGGCAATCGTTCTTTTTTTTTTTCTTTTTTAAATTCCATGCTCTCGAAAGCTGCAGTAACAATAATTTTGTACGTAAGTGCAAAGAGCCGTTCAGAGACAGGTAGAGGCATCGCAATCCTGATTTTATGTACATTTTGAAAGAGGCTGAAAAGGTTCAGTATTTTCAAACACCAGCAGGACAGGCAGAGACCCTCTTTGCTCCAGAGGATATATTTACATAGAGTCCCTAATATCTGTGAGGAGCGTATTCAGTCAAAAAAAAAAGTTATTTTGTCAAACCCAACCCATGAAAGTAAGTTTAATTTACCTGATCAATTACGTTGCCACATCAGATCTAAATGTATCAAAATGCTGCATCCTGTCCTGAATATTTTACTTCCCTAAGCAACAAACTATTTAGTTTTTAATAACATTACAGTCTATAGAACCTACAGGAACATTTCCCACTAAACATCTACATTCTTCTAAGAGCTCAGCTATGATAATTAAAGGTTTGTGCTTTCAGGAGACATTCCCTGTAATGGAGGGAAAAGGGGGATGTAATACCTCACCACGGCCATAAGGAGGCACTGTGAGTCAATCAGAGCACTGAAGATATGCTCTAATAGGGAGACAATGTATCTCAGTCCATGAGGACATGAACTGAGTGGAAAACATTTGTCTAAACTTCAGCGCAATAGGAAACTTTCTCTGAATTATTTGGGGATACAGTAGCAATTAAACTACAAGCTTATCAGTAGAAATACAGCAAAGGCGTTTATGTCCAAATCCTTAAAAATATCAGATGGATTTTTTTTTTTCTGAAGGTCTAAGAATCCATGAGAAGAATATATAGGACAAGAGCGATGTAGAAAAGCCAAGACGTGACTTGACCAAGCTTTAGTTTACATCCTAACGACAGCTGTTGTCAGGGGTCGACATCTGGGGCCGAGATGTTGTAGAGGTAGGGCAGCCGACCTGGGACCAGAAAGTCGCGGCTCGACTCCCAGCCATGCACATGTTGTGGCGTCACTGACCAAAACACCTAATCCCTAATTGCTCCCCGGGCAGCTTCCATAGCTGCTCACTGCCTCACCTGGGTGTATCTCAGGTGTGATGAGTTAAATGCAGAGAACTAACTGCATCATTGGGAACATACAATGACAATCTCAGATTTCCCTTCCCTTCATCGATGGTGTGAACATCATGGACATTTCATGGTTTATACGGAAAGATTACACAACAAACAACTTTAATGATTTTAAAACAAGTATTGGGTGCAAAAGTTACAAAAATTTTAATGGATTTTCTCTTATCTATAATTATACTTAAAGCTCAAAAAAATAAACACATTCACCTAAGTCTTTTAATGACGTAGTGCTAAATGTTCTTTGCTGTTTTTTAGCTTGACGAGGCCAAGACTTGTTAACGTGATCACGACTGACTGCAGCTGGTGGTTTGTCTTTGCCAGGAAAATATATTGTTGACAGCTGTCATTGGATTGATCAGTACTCAAAAACAGAGTCCAGAGTGCTCGGTCATGGTCTAGAAAGGAAAATTGCAGATTTGCACAAGTTGAAAATTTTTTTAGGAGCTATTTCTAAAGAATCTTAGATTCCAAGAGGATCAGTCAAACTAAGACCACTTTGTCAAGGCTTGGAAGAAGACCCAAACACTTTCCCTCAGATTAGAGGATCAGGTCAGGACGTTCAGGAAAAATCCAGGAACCACCAAGGCTCATGCCTGCTTTGAACTGGAAACTGCTGGAACACCAGTGTCTCGATCCACACTGTTGACAGTTTTGGACTGAGAGGGTGCCGACTAAGAAAAAAAGCCCTGCTCCTAAAACAACACCTTCATTCTCAGTGGAAATTGGCAGCTGCCCACACGTACAAATGAATGGCTTCTTAAAAAAAGCTTAATGGCCAGACAAGACAAAAGCTGAGCTGTCTGGCAACAGTCACAAAAGGTATATCAGGAGGAGTCAAGGCGAAGCTTTAAACCTAAGAAACTGAATAAACTTTCCACCATAGAGGTGGTAGCATCATGCTGTGGTACAGGTGCATTGCACAAAGTGGAAGGAGTAATGAAAGAGGACGACTACCTTTAAATGCTTCTACATCACCTCAAATTAACAGATAGAGGTTGTATCCACTAAGGTGTTTCAACAGAACAATAATTCTAGACATCAAATTTTGTTCCTGATTGGACAAAGAAGAATGTTAAACCTTTGGAGTGACACCACAGTCCATGCTCAATAATCCAGGTATAAAATCCAACAATGTTTAGTCAGGTCATCTAAGTGACCATTGGTGACCAGTGGTCATTGGAGTGACCTTTCTAAAGCCCCTGTCTCAGTCCTATAGAGAAATTGTGGACTATGCTTAAGAGCTAAATTTCTACAGGAAACCATCTGATTTAAATGAATTCTACCAATTCAGACAAGGGTGGTCAGTTATTCAGACAGAATCTCGTTGATGGTGACATAAGTCGAGTGGTCAAGGTGCAACTTGCTAAGGGACATTTAACCAAATATTAGTTGAGGTATATGTATGATTTGACCCCGTGTGGCATGGAGAACATTCACAATAAATTCAAGCTCGTGCCTCCAATTCTTGTTTTTAAAAATCACTGAATGTTCTATAATCATCCCACTTCAGAAAAAGAACTATTAAATAAATCTTTAACAACCCAAAACTGATCCCACATTCGTGACCATGATGACCACCTCATGCCTCACCTGTGGGCATGTATGAATATTTAAGAATTCATAAACTCCTTCTTTTACTTTCACAAATGTTTCTTTTGAGTGGAAGACATTTGATTGCAGGAAGGACAGTGAAGCAGAGTCCCTCACAAGCTCAGGTCAATCAAGACGTGTTCGAAGATTTGCGTGTTTCCCTTGAAGCTGGAGGAAAAGATAAAGTCCCTGCGGTCGGTGGAAACCACAGTGAATGAGCGTGGGGCTTGGATGTACACCTCCTTGAAGCGTTCAAAGATTTTCTTGTCGTCGTCCCAAAGGTAGATTTGAGAAAAGGTGTAGTCACTTCCCAGAGCCAGGTAGTAACGGTCTTTGAAAGAGAACGGCTGGAGAATCATGGAGCCTCGTGAAGGCAAAGCCTGGATCTCTGAAAACTGTTTCGGACCCCATTTTAAGACTTTAGAGTCACCGATGTAGCGGGTCATAGCAAGGTAGAGCTCGTCCTTGATCCGAAAGTGCTTCACGGCTACGACGTCCTCCATGTTGGGGATCTCCCCCTGCAGGATGAACTTCTGGTTGCTCCGGCTCCAGTGGTAAATCACAGGAACTTGTGAGCGGCTCGCCAAAATGAGGTGAGCCTTCCCATCCAAGTTCAAGAACTCTGCGTCCGTGTCGCGGTACCACTCGTGCAAGGACTGGTACGAATAAAAACCGTTATCATTCCACTTGTAGAGGGTTGACAGACCAGCTTTTGAGCTGTCAGCAATCACAAAGAACCAGTCAGATCCAATCTGAAATGCCTCAATGTCGTTGGGTTTGGAGATCTTGGACACTTCGGTGTCCTGGAACTTATTGAACCTGCTCTGGTCGTCGTCAAACTTGTAAATGTGGGACCCGCCGAAGAGCTGCGCCACAATGACGAACACCTCGTTTTGGATGACAACTGACTTGCAACCCACGATGGACTGAGCTGAAAGAAGAAAAGCACACCAATCACGTAACAGCAAAACTTCTTTATTCATTCTTGAGACGTTATCTTAAAGGGGTTCCCCTACCTGTGATGTTATCGTACGTCCTGAAGTTCATTTCAATGTGGTCCCATTGGAAAACCATACAGCTGTCACTGCTGGGTGCAGCAATGGTCACATAAACATCGTTCTTAAAACTAAATGTGTCAACAAACAGGGACTCAGACGCCACAGACTGATGAAGAACAAAATCTGTGGAAAGAACCAACGGTAGAGTCTTGACGAATGGACAAAACATGTCAAGAAAAGTTGGATCATAAGAACAACCTTAAGCTTTGCTGTCGCTCTCACCCGTTGACATGCACTCGTTGTGCAAACTGTTCATGTCATTGAGGCGCTTGTCCTTCAGGTCCTCCGGTCCGGCACACACAACATCCGACACCGTGGCATTGGTGCTCTTCAGCCACGTCATGAGCCATTTGGCCCTGCAGTCACACTCAAAGGCGTTGCCTCGCAGGTCCCTGTACAACGGAACCAACGCAACTAAAACAGGCAACAGATCATTGTGTTCCCAACATTTTTAACCCTGTGACAAACTTACAACTCTATCAAAGAATCCAGATCAATGAAGACGTCCCTGGGTAGAAATTTAATATTGTTGTTTGCCAAAGACCTGAAAACAGAGAATAAAAACAGCAGCAATAATCAGACAATGGAAGAACATGACTCATCTATACTGCGCAAAAGTATTTTTTAAAATAGAAATTTTGGAACATACAAGTGAGTCAGATCCCTGAGTCCTCTGAAGGCAAATTTTGATGTAGTCTCTAGTTTATTACTCTCAATGAACCTGTGGATTAAAAAACAGGGATCAAATGTGATTTTCTTTTCATATACTTTTGACAGTTGGATTTTTTAAAAATAATACTGTTAAGTAAAACACTTGTCTCTTAAAATATATGAAGCAATTAATCATCAAAGACAGCAATCCAAGCATGACAATGATGAGCTTTAACAAATGGATAATAAAGCCATTAATAAAAAAACGACTTTTCTGTAAAAAGAATTACAGAACATTGGTGTCCACATTTATATTATTACAAAAGTAGATGTATTTATTGAGCAAAACAGTAACAGCTGCCTTTATGTGGTCCCACTTATTGAGATTAAGTCACATTTCTTTAGTTTATGGATTACAGGGATTTAATCAGTATTCATGTCTTGTACTGAATGAGGAGACCAGTTTGGAGAACATGTGGTTGCCACTTTCCTGCAATGTCACTGTTTGTGGGGATCAGATCAGAAGAAGCAGGTAAATATAATGAATGAATGAATGAATGAATGAATGAATGAATGAATGAATGAATGAATGAATGAATGGATGGATGGATGGATGGATG
>NC_056498.1:23524701-23552112 GCF_014905685.2 Nematolebias whitei | reverse complement strand
ATGGATGGATGGATGGATGGATGGATGGATGGATGGATGGATGGATCCAGGAATACAGGCTGAAATTTTTGAATTTTTAAAACAAAAACAAAGGCTGCCGAGGTAACAAAAGCTGCAAATGAACAAACTCAAGGAGACATGGAGGAGAACTGGACATGGCATGGAAAACACACACAATGCCGGACTGAAGAGAAGTGAAAAAACGAGGGACTTCATAGTCAGACGCTGATAAGAGGAGTGGAGACGCCGGGACTAAATGATAACAAGAAACAGGTGTAAGTGGGTGTGGCAGAATTGGGGAGGGAAGACTGACAATAAAGTACTGTGAGAATGACGGAGCGGCACAGGCGAACAAGTGAACACAAAAACAGCACAGAAAGTAAACAAGAGGACTGAAACCAAAACACAAACAATTATCAAAAATCAAGCAAAAGATACAGATCGTGACAGCCAAAACATCTTTTCTGAATGTGCCTCACAACCATTTTATAAAAGTATTGCTTTGAGGACGTAACCAAATGTAATATTATAGTCAACACTTTGCTGTATGAAAAGAAAAACAACTTACAGATACTCCAGGTGTGGAAGACCTGCGAACGCATCGTCTTTTATGGTCGTTAGAGAATTTGAATTCAAAAGCCTGCAATGAAAAGTAAAAGGTAACGTTTAATAAATTCTCTGGCTAACACAGGCAACACTTTAAGATTCTGTATGAATCACAAGGCAGATGAAGCAAACATTGCCAAAACAGAACCGAATGATCTGAACCCAACATATAAAGACAACTATCGTGACATCCAATCGGTTTTATTGCCATGATTTATTATCTTTATTGTAATTTGAAAATATTTTACTGAAAATCTACAGGAAAAAAAAATTCTGGATAAGTTTTTGATAAGGAGTGAAATGAAAATATTCCCCAACAAACAAATACAAACTTAACCCTGCCCTTGAAAACTGAGGCCTCGTTGATCATTTTAACCCAAGGGCAGCAGGAGGGTTTAACTTATTAGCGCTAACAGCTGTGGAGCAAAGTTATTTCATAAACCTTAATACTACAATCACTTTTGCATTACATGGTTAGTGCAAAACATTTGTGTTGTTTTAAGTTGGCAGCGATCCGCTTTAGGCCCTGCTCTGACTAGCCGTTAGCTCGTCAGTCCATGAATCGTACAAATCTTACGCACAAGACTGAACGCAGACAATTCAGAGACACAACTTAGCTCGTCTTTCGTTGTGAATAACGGAAGCAGTAAATATGAACACTTTTTAAAAAATTATTCTACATCAATTTTTGACCACAACTGGTAATGACAATTAAAAAAAGACAAAAGAAATCAGAGCAGTTTACAACATCATAGCTACGTTTCAAGTAATGCACAAAAATGTAAGAATGTAAGATTCAGATGTAAGAAATTCACTGTCATGAAGCCATGCTCCAAAGACTCTTGAATATTTTCATGACTATTAACTATTTGTCTAATGGGTAAGAAAGAACAAAGCAAAGCATTAGGGCCTTCTTTCCAAACATCAGCATTAGCAACTACTGTCAAAATAAACTTGTGACCAGATTTTTCTAGTTTTGGTCTTGCTGGCACTGGATAATGGGAGAAAATTTCTGGTACCATTAATTGTCCAGAAACGTTCCATGGTAATATAAAATTGGGGATTATAAAAATAAACTGGAAATTGGGGATAATTTAAACAAACTATTTTATATCCAAATGAAGAAGCAGAGAGTGTTTTGTTTTTAGAGTGGGGTACCTTACGTTGCTGGTACGGCAATGAAATCTGGTTATTTTAGACAAAATTATGCTAAATATATACTTTTTCTGAATTTATTTAAAGATGTTACTTATGGCTGACCTTCAATATTTTAAATTTATTCATTTATTTTGTTTTACTTTCTGCCTCTCCCTTTTTCAGGGGTCACCACAACAAGAAAGATTTGGAAATTGATCTACGCCGGATGCCCTTCCTGACACAACCTGGGCTCAAACTTGCAGCCTCAGGATTGCAAGACTGCACCACTGACCGCTGAGCTACCACAGCTATTAGGTCTATTATTGTTTGTTCCTACTGGGGCGCAGAGGTTGGAGATGGCAAGCCTGTGATTGGAAGGTTGCTGGTTTGATCCCACGGACCGACAGACATCAAATGTGGGTGGGAAAGGTGAAGCACCCACACCTGCCTCCACCCTCATTTGCTCCAGTCTGGACCCTTGAGCAAGGCCCTTAACCCCCATCATCTGCTCCCCTGGGCGCAATAGATGGCAGCTCTCTGCTCCAGTCAGAGGGCTGTGGTAGCTCGGTGGTCTGTGGTTGAGTCAGGAAGGACATCTGGTGTAAAAATAATTGCCACGTCTTCATGAGAGTTAATTCGCTGTGGTGACCTGAAGAAGGAAGAAGCCAAAGAAGAAGATGAGGAAGACTGTTCCCACCAAAATTCATGCTCCATAATCCACATACAAATCCAACAAAGTTCAGTCTGGTCATCTGGACGGTTTTTAGTTTTTTTCTGAGACATTTCGTCCTTCATCCAAAGGACTTCTTCAGTCCGAGAAGAAAAAAATTAAAATAAAATTAATTTAAAAAAAACGTCCAAATGACCTGACTGAACATTTTTACTATTTGTTCCCAGTAATTGCCATAACATTACATAAATTTCCATGGAAAATGTCTGCTGGTAGTTTTTAAACATTCTTGAGCTAATAGCTCTGTCATTGTCAGTTTTGATTGAACTGATTGATTATTGAATTTTTTGTGATTATTTGTGAGTGCAAAACATTTTAGCAGCAGCCAACTAACAATTCTACTACAGCTATTTCGGTTCCGCAGGGAAACCTTGGATGTTCTGTGTGCCAGATCCGGTTCTGGAGAGCAGTCTTGGAGGGCAGTCACCACGGTCATTATTATCATCATGCTGCTACTGGGACTGCGCTGCTAACAAGACCTGCTAATGCTGCTAACAAGACTTGCTAATGCTGCTAACAAGACCTGCTAACGCTGCTAACAAGACCTGCTAATGCTGCTAACAAGACCTGCTAACGCTGCTAACAAGATCTGTTACCGCTGCTAACAAGACCTGCTAATGCTGCTAACAAGACCTGCTAATGCCGCTAACAAGACCTGCTAACAAGATCTGCTAACAAGATCTGTTAACGCTGCTAACAAGACTTGCTAACGCTGCTAACAAGACCTTCTAATGCTAACAAGACCTTCTAACACTGCTAACAAGACCTGCTAATGCTGCTAACAAGACCTGCTAACAATGCTAATGAGACCTGCTAACGCTGCTAACAAGACCTGCTAATGCTGCTAACAAGACCTGCTAATGCTGCTAACAAGGTCTGTTAATGTTGCTAACAAGACCTGCTAACGCTGCTAACAAGATCTGTTAATGTTGCTAACAAGACTTGTTAACCCTGCTAATAAGACCTGCTAATGCTGCTAACAAGACTTGCTAACGCTGCTAACAAGACCTGCTAACGCTGCTAACAAGATCTGTTAACGCTGCTAACTAGACCTGTTAACGCTGCTAACAAGACCTGCTAATGCTGCTAACAAGACCTGCTTATGCTGCTAACAAGACCTGCTAATGCTGCTAACTAGACCTGTTAACGCTGCTAACAAGATCTGCTAATGCTGCTAACAAGACCTGCTTATGCTGCTAACAAGACCTGCTAATGCTGCTAACAAGACCTGCTAATGCTGCTAACAAGACTTGTTAACCCTGCTAATAAGACCTGCTAATGCTGCTAACAAGACCTGCTAACGCTGCTAACAAGACCTGCAAACGCTGCTAACAAGATCTGTTTATGCTGCTAACAAGACCTGCTAACGCTGCTAACAAGATCTGCTAATGTTCCTAACAAGACCTGCTTATGCTGCTAACAAGACCTGCTAATGCTGCTAACAAGACCTTCTAACAATAACATTGCTAACAAGACCTGCTAATGCTGCTAACAAGACCTGCTAACAATAACATTGCTAACAAGACCTGCTAATGCTGCTAACAAGACCTGCTAACAATAACATTGCTAACAAGACCTGTTAATGCTGCTAACAAGACCCGCTAATGCTGCTAACAAGACCATACCGCTAACAGAACCACACTGCTAACAGTACTATGGTGCTAATGGGACCATGTTGCTAAGAGAACCTCACTGCCAACAGAACCACTCTTCTAATTTCTTTTTTTGTTCATTTACGCTTTATTTATCCGGGTAGTCTCACTGAGCCACGAGAACTCATTTTCAAGAGAGACCTGTTTAGGGAGTAGATGGTGGGGGTTAAGGGCCTTGCTCATGGGCCCAGAGTGGGGTGAATGAGGGTGGAGGGAGGTGTGGGTGTTTCACCTACCCCACCCACATTTTGATGTTGACGGTACCGGGAGGTGAACCTGCAACTTTCCGATCACAAGCCCATCTTCTAACCTCTGCGCCACCACTCCCCCTAAAACTAAAAAAAAACTTAGCTTAAAACTTAAAACTTATCTGCTAATAGGACCATGCTGCTGTAGATGTATTTCTTTTTCACTTTTGGCGCATTGTTTTTGTATTTTTATTGCATGCTTAAAGGGGGGGTGGTGGTGCTTAGGGGGAGTGGTGGCGCAGAGGTTAGAGAGGTGGGCCTGTGATCCGAAGATCGCCGGTTCACGCCCCGGCCCCGACAACATCAAAATTGTGGGTGGGGTAGGTGAAACACCCACACTTGCCCCCACCCTCATTCGCCCCACTCTGGGCCCATGAGCAAGGCCCTTAACACCCACCATGTGCTCCCTAAACAGGTCTCTCTTGAAAATGAGTTCTCGTGGCTCAATGAGACTAACCTGGATAAATAAAGGCTAAATGAAAAAAAAAAAAAAAAATAATTTGTTGTTGTTTTGGCGAGTCGAGACGGTTCTTCTCATCCTCATTGCACTGTTGACCTTGTGTTGATCTGCATATGATAAATACAACAAACCTGAGCCTGGGATACTTTTGACAGAAATATAATATTTCTGCGTTGGAGTAACTGCATAATGCAAAACTGTTGGGAGGTGTAAACGTTTTGCGTTCACAAGAGTTACTGAAGAAATTTGGACAGGATTTTTTAAATTATTATTACAGCAGCAATCTACTGTGGCTTCAATGAATCTAGCATTTAACTAAGCAAATTAAACTCTTTGTCTCCAAGCTGAGGCCGTTTAAAGAACTATCCACAACAGGTAAGATATTAACTGCTCATAACCTTTCCACAGAGCCCCACTTGCTTTAGTATGCAGGACACATTACTGCAGCTGTAGTTAGGCACAACAAAAACTTAGCTGCTGAACATGCAGGTGCTGCAGCGGCTTAAAAGCCTGTTATCATTAATGCATGATGATGAGTGAGTATAAACGACTCAAATCTTGTCTGATGCATTAAAGGAGGTGTTCTTACAGTAGCTGGAGGGTGGGCATGTGGGCAAACATTGCTTCTTTGACCTCAGTAAAAGTCCCATTGACGATGCTCCTGAACAGAAGAAAGCAGAAACCAGCAAACCAAAAGATCAATACAGATCAGCATCGGCTCTTATTTACAGGCTGCACTGTAAAAATAGACCCAAGCGGCGCTCAGTTGACTCACGCGCTGGTGTTGTTTAGTAGATACAGTTTAATTTAAAGAGAAGCAAATGCCATAAACAGGGGTCTAGGCTACTCACAAAGAGCTGATCTCATTTGGGGCCATCCTGAGGATGTAGGAGGACCCGACGCAGATGATGGACTCCTTGGAGCAGCTGCATGTTGAAGGGCATCGGAAAGCCTTTTTCAGATGAGCCGGTGGACACAGGAAGCACAATGATGCACACAGAAAAGCCCAAATCCTGAGAGCTGGCAGCATGTTTCTTGCCGGGCTCGCATGTGTGTCTGTAGTTTTGTTGGTTTGATGATGAGAGAGAGAGAGTGAGAGAGACAGAGCAGGGATGGAAGCAGACAGCACCGACAGCGTGTTTCCACCCTGCACCATGAAATGCTGCACTGGCTCCCTGACATCAGCAAATCAGCTGCAGCCCCGACGCTTTCATTATTTATTTAGAAAGAAAAAAAGAAGGGGGGGGGGGGGGGGGCTCCAGGTGGGTAACTGTTGGTTCAACATCCACTCTAAACAAAAATAAGACATTAATAAGGGCAGGTAGGGTCTTCAAAGCTGTTTTCAGAGATATTGTTAGCTGTAAATAGACATTTGAATATTTTAACCCATTTTGGATAGCTGGCGGTCAGTTCAGTTCTGCACTTGTAAAGAAAAAAAACAAGAAATAAAGGTTAACACAAATTAATTTTTCCAAGTTTTTACGATAGCTCCACCTAATATTTCAGTTTTATTGGATGTAGGTAAATGACTTAACATCAAATAACTCACAAACAGAAGGTTCACGTGAGGTTAAAATGTTTGACTGAGAACGTTTAAGCTGTAGATTTCTCCTCTCGGGAGATCTGAGGCGATAAACTGCAGCACCATGGACAGTGTTTAAGGCAAGCCAATTTATCATATAAGTCAGACAAGATCTTCCCGATAAATGTTGACTATTCAGTTCTGTTGAAAATAACATTTTCGTTATCCAGCATGCCATTTGTATTATCGACAAGCATTTCCAACAGCAAAACTAAGGCAAGTTAATGTATCATATAATTTGATTTACCAAGCAGATGTTCAAAATTAAGTTATTTAGCTTTAAAATAAAATGAGAATATTAAGAATGCTACTTGTCTAGTCCAAAATCTGCTATTAAGAAATATCAAACAGAGTATGGCAATCCAGTTGGTCATATAATACTAAAACAAGATATTTCCAGTATGTTAAAACACAATTCTGCCTAGCTGAGCATAACATTTCAGACATACTGAATGCAATTTGTAACTTCCTTCAACAACACAGATATCATATTAAGTTTTTAAATGGAAAACCAATTTTTCATATAACAGTAAAACAAAATCTCCAAGATACTTGAAAAAATAGTTATAGTAAAGAGGAACATTTCAGACATCTAATACTATTTCTGATTGCTACAGCTAACCAACCTTATAAAACAGAAATTGTTGTAACTCCGTTAATTTAGATATTGAGCTAAAAATTGATGTGGCAATAGCTGGGAGTCATTCCCACACATTCTCTGAAATTAAACAGTTATATTAAAATTTTGACCAAAATGGCATTTATGGCCATCTTTTCATAGGTCATCTTAGTTTTAAACTCAATAAGCAATTTGCATTTGTCCTGGAAAGAATGGTGTTAGAAATATATACAAAGTTCTTTTATAAATAAATAAACAGATAAAAACACAAACAAAAACAGATGGTCAAGTCTAAATAATAAATGCTAATGATTTTTATTAGTTGCTTAGAAATCTTTCATTTTAAGCCAGCAAGAGCATTATATGGACTAGTAGGGATCCAGGAACTAGCAGGATGTAATCGGAAATGAGTGGTTGGATTATATGCAACAACAACTTGCCATACTTTAGATTCAAAATTTCACACTCTCATCAAACGGTTGGGTATATATGACCAATTATATGTTTATTTAGTTATCCAAAGGCAAGAAAAAGCTTTAAACATAATCAAACTTGCAAAATAAAATCCTTTTAGCCCTACATTTTGCTTTGTACTAACCAGTCTGTCTCTTTATGTTCTACCAAAACAAATGAGTTCCCTGTTTTTGTGTGTCTCTGGCTCTCCATCACCGCTGAAGTCCTCTCAACGGTTTTTAGGAACCAGGACTGAAGGGCCATTTGTCACGCAGCAACATCCCCCCGGGTGCTTAGCGATCCGACTGAGCGTGTACAGAGAGGTTTGGAGAGGAATACATTACAGAAGAGCTTTTGGTGATGAAGGTAAACAACTGCTTGGGTTGGAGGGAAACAGAAGTGGTAGAAAGTCACGTTGATCACTCATCTACAATAAGAGGTCCTAAATTCAAAACCGAGTTGCATCACTATTAGCAAATGTGCAACTGTTGACAAAGAATAAACAATTACTGGAGTTTCTACATATTAATATTTAATCTAGAATATATTCCAAAGCTTTTTCTTCATAACGTGTAGCAAAACAATTCCTTCACTTTTGCTAATGAGCAACACTTAACGCCCTGAAATAATTTATTTACATTTTTGGAAACTCCCTTTGCCGTTTTTTTTAGAGTGCTGCATTGTCCCAGTGCTGCCAGTGTTTTTCCACTATGGTTTATAAATGTTTCAGTCCAGCCTGGGAACAGTGAAAATGTGCTGATCCAACAGCAGAACTACAGTATCTGAGTCCAGCCCACTTTTAAAGGCTGCTGAGTGGGTCCCTTCTAATAAACATCTGCTCCCAACTGAACCCCCTGATGGCTGCAAGTGGAGGAAGCACCTGCAGATAACGCTGATCAAGGCCCAGATAACTGGTTTCCATACAGTTGGAGGACCCCCTATATGTTTAAGATTAGGAAATAGCAGACACACGAGCAGGACACACAGAAAAACGAGGACAGTGCTAATCAAAATCCAGAGTAGATGTAACGTTTTCAAGGGAAATGTCAGATCTTTTGAAGTGGGGTTCTGTGGAAAGTGAACAATTAATATCTTACCTGTTATAGATGGCTCTTTGACCATCCGGATTAACAAGCTAAAGGCTAGTTAGAGTGGAGCTCAGATTAAAGTGGGTTGCTGCTGTTGTCTTAAAACAACTTCATCAGTGCTAAATATGTAAACCAAACGATGCCGGAACGCAAACAGCAAGGCGGGGGAGGGCCTCCCCCAGAAAATGTTGAATAAAGTAGATGCCATTTCCTGCATTCTGGTATATTTTAATGAGTGGTTGAACATATATGTTTATAAGTCTCTCTCCTTGTGTGAGCAGAGCACACTCCACTTCTCTCAAGCATCCTAACCCTCACCCCTACACATTGAGTACTATCTCCATCGCCACTGCCTTCAAGTGCTTCAATTCTCGGATGTTTAATTGTACAATGAGAAGAGTTTTATTTATTTTATTTTTTTTATGAAAGTAAATTGAACTGTCTTTTCAACATTTTAATTGCTGTTATTTTGACAAATTGGCGCTGTTGTTTAGATATGCGACGTCACGTCAAGTGATTACCCATCAAACACTTCTCTCCTTTTTTAATAAATGATCTAAATTTTATTATCAACTTAAACTGTAAAACTGATTTGCAATTTAGTTGTGCTGTTTGATTATTATATTTTTTTATTAAACTGCCCATGACTGTACTTTTAGGGGCGGAATTTTTTTTAAGGGTAGAAGTGGAAATGCTTGAAGAGGCAGATTGCATGTGATATTAGGAAGCTCGTAAGTGGCTGTTGTGTTTAAAATTAGTGTTTATGTAATTATTTTCAGATTACCAGTACATATCCAATATAGGTTTATTCATTCAAGGCAGTCAAATTTGTCCATAACTTTATTATTTTTAAGCCTGAGTTTTACTGGATGCAAGCAAAGTGACCGGAACGCACCCTGTCAAAATAAGAGTTCCCGGATCCTGTTCCGGCACAGTCTGGCTCAGATTAAGCACTGAACTTCAGTCTCAAACATTTTATAGTAGAGGTACGCCTAAATCATGGAAAAGTACGAGTTTGATACAAGAATGAAAAACAAATGTCAGCTTCTTGTTTTTTGTAGTCTTTTTTATTTTTATTTTTTAATTTAATAAACATTAACTCTTCGATAAGCAGAAACAACAACAACAACAAAAAGCACCCTTGTTAGACGGAAGGCTTTAAGTAGCAGCAAGTCAGGTTTTGTCTGGTGTTAATTTCAATATTCATTAAAAATTATATAATTTTACGGTCTTTTACATCCAATTTGAGTTTAAACAGTAATCCACATGCCAAGTGTTAAAAAAAGACTGTTAAACTCCAGAAAAGCATTGGATTAAGACATTAGGGGGGAAAAAAACTAAAATAAATAATTAATGGCTGTATTTTTCATTTAATTTGACCTTGACATAATGTGAAACAAAAAGTAAAGAACTGAACATCTCCCAGTGTTAAAATATATTAA
The DNA here is from genome assembly GCF_014905685.2 of Nematolebias whitei. Taxonomy (NCBI): domain Eukaryota; kingdom Metazoa; phylum Chordata; class Actinopteri; order Cyprinodontiformes; family Rivulidae; genus Nematolebias; species Nematolebias whitei. Next base: position 23,542,095 of record NC_056498.1, on the reverse strand, counting down.
AAAAAGTGGAAAAACGTTCAAAAAATGCTTCTCAGCCAAACAAGTGCTAAATGTCTGAGAAAGTCATGCTTGGCTTTAGGGAAATCAAATAAATACACAAATAAAAGCACTGATTCTACAGCACAACTGCTTGCCATACCTTGGCAGCAGCTCTCGTCTCTCCCTGGTGCAGACGTTCTCAGTCAGTGGTTTTTCTACACAGCTGATTTGAAACAAACAGGTGTGTGTTTTCCTGAACCAGAAATGTGTTTCATATAAAATACTTTTTCTGCTTCTTTTCTGTCGGGGTTGTTAAAAATGTGGCTGAATCAAACGTGCATCTGCTACCGATACACCAACAATGTTTTATAAAACTTTATATCCACAACAATTCTGCATTACTGTAGTTATTCCTGCAGAAAGGGCCGCATGCTGCACAGGAAATATGAGCTGGCGCACAACCACAGAATCATATGAAACTTACTGTGAATTGAACTGACAGCAATATAAACATTTAGAAAATAGCGTTCACATGAATTTAAGAAGGCAGCAATCCACTTTAATCTTGGTTCTGCTCAAATTAGGATTAAGCATTTCATTCTTATCTACTGTCTCTCTTTAAATAGCTGACTCTGGTTCGGGCTTGAATGAATGTTGACCATGAAGAAATTTAATCTTATATAAAATCCAATAAAACCATATTCGTCTTTTTGTGTTTTGTCCAGCTTGTTTGGCAAAAAGACCAACTGAGCCCATTTCCTCCACGGAACGCTGTAGTGGGCTATTTTTGGTGCACTCCATTGATTATCTGCTTCACGTGATCCGTAAATAAACGAGCTAATCCACTGAACGGGGTCTTGGATGGAGCTAATGGGTCGGAGATCACTGGAGTCATGTTACAAATCATGTAGACAACGTTACAAACTGTTTGTGTATCACTGACAGGGAAAAGATGAGCCATATGTGCTTTTAGGATAACGAGTTAAAATGCCCCCCCCCCCCCCCCCCAAGACTGAAGTCTGGGTCATTTTGACCCAAGGGAAGCAGGAAGATTAAGACAAAGATACAACAATGTTCAGTGAGGTCATCTGGACGGTTTCATTTTTTTGTGATGAGACATTTTGCCCTTCATCCAAAGGACTTCCTCAGTCTGAGAAGCCACCAAACAGGGGTGGACGGGCCCCAGAGGCCATCTTAGCACCAGCAAACTGTTTTTTTTCCCACTATGGAGTATGCTGTTTGTGGGACTCAGTTTTGTTTGGTGGCTCCTCAGATTAAAGAAGTCCTTTGGATGAAGGACGAAGCGTCTCAGCACAAAAAAAAGAAACCGTCCAGATGACCTGACTGAATACTGTTGGATTTTATACCTGGATTACTGAGCATGAACTTTGGTATTAAGACAACTCCACAGTGAAGATATTTGATCATTTTATTTAACAAATGCAAACACGATCCTTTGGAAATGATAGACTCCATCTATTTTTAACACATTTCTCTTTGGTTTAAAATGAACTTGCGCACAAATAAATCACGACCTGTTGTCAGTCACTGACAGTCAGAGACAGGCTGGATTAACAGTCCAGTACAAAGTACCGATAATTGGGTCTAAATCAAGTAAAAAGTAGGCAGCAGAGTCAGACTTTATCAGGTCAAGTTTCAGCTCAGTCCTTCTTCAGTCTCTTCTTGGTTCACTTCAGACACCTTGGAGCAACTCCTCGCCGCGTTCCCGTCCTTCTTCAGCGTCTTCAGGCACTTGTCGAGCCTTTTCATGCACAGGGTCACGTCGTCCTGAGTGATGCCGATAGCAGAAGCAGCGTTGAGGTAAGGGCAGGGGTACGACTCGGAGTGCGACATGAACCCGCGAAATGTGTGTCCGTTGACAATCTGCTCCTTGCCCAGTGGCACCACCCTGGAAACACGAGGGGGATAAACAAGGATTATGGAAGGTTGTAGCATCGTGACTAAAATGAAACGTATTCTTGTTCCCCTGATTCAAAGAGCCACACAGACCATAAACAGTTGTCTTGGCTGTTTGTCGCTTTGCTAAACACTCAAGTGGAATTAAACACAGATTCTAATGCAAAATATTGTTCATAAGACTTTTCCGTCCAAACATGAGCCTAGCCAGGATGTCGCCTCTTTCACTAATGTCATGGCTTGAGAGAGTATAAACCAAAAGTCTACAAACCAGCTTTTTTTTTCTTCTCTCGATAACATGACATCCTTGTGGTCCTCAATCCTGGTCCTCTAGGACCACTGTCCTGCATGTTTTAGATGTTTCTCTGCTCTTCAGCAGGTCTTCAAGTTCTGCAGAAGTCTGTTAACTTCTCATTCATTCACATCAGGCGTGTTGGAGAAGAGAAACATCTAAAACAGCGATATTCAACTGGCGGCCCAGGTCAAAATCAGGCCCACGGATGAACTCGGTTTGGCCCACCAATGGGTTCATTTTTAAATAAAACTAGATTTTAAACGGTAAAAAAAACTTAATGACAATAACTGCTCGATGTCCGCCCCCTGAGCTCTTGGTTTTCAGTAACCGTGGCCCCCTGAGCAATTTAGTTTAATAGCCCTGATCTAATTCATGCAGGACAGTGGCCATTGAAGACCTGGATTGGGGACAACTGCAGGTTGGTTTACACTTTTATTGCTAAACATTAAAGGGAAAGCTACTTTAGTTGTGTCAAGGGTTTATCTAGATCTGGGGTGTTGAACTCAGTTACAAAAGGGGGTCAAAATGTCAACCAATACATTAACTCAAATCAAAAATCTGACATCTGCTCTTGGATGCAAGCTCCTCAGCAAGAGTTTGGTTGGTCTCATTTGATAGTCTCTGTTGCTCTTGCCACATCAAAATCAGAGATTAGTGAAAATTTCAAATTTTGGGGGTCCTCAAAGTTGGCCCACTGTCATGAGAACTTGTTTCCCCTACTCTAACACTCCTGATTCAAAGGTTGAACTACCTCACAGCCTGTTAATCACCTGTTGATTCAAGATTCAAATCAAGGGTGCTGGAGCAGGTTCAAGGTTAGTGGCCTGCGAGGACCAGGATTGGACACCCCTGGTCAATTGTGTATTTGTTTCAATACAATGCTGACTGGCTGTCGTCTGAATCATCTCTTTGGTCAATGTTTAAGGGGGAAAAGTGACTTACTTTATATATACACCAATTATTGTTAGTATCCAACATCCAGGTCAGAGCAATTCAATTCAAAAATACTTTATTAATCCCAAAGGGAAAATTAATTGTTGATGTAGCTTATCCTGGCTTCGTTAGAGTTGTTCTAGATGCTGATGGCTGTGGGCAGAAAGGATCTCTTGCAGCAGTCCATCCCACAGCGGATCCGAAGAAACTGGCTATAGATGACGATCCATCCACCCAGATCCAACAGACCTCTCGGTCCTCTTGGGCAGCAGGACCGCCTGAATGCCGGGCAGAACTCCTCCCCGAGCGATGGCCATTCCCCCCAGCAGCCTGCCGAGCCCCTCGTCACCGCAAAAAAAAAAAAAACTGCAGGTGCTGGGGGACGATCTCGGTTCTCCCACTGTCACAAGCCGCATTTCCCACCATCTCCAAGATCTCTGCAGTCTGGCACTCGAGCACTGCCTCCAGGTAGACGGGAATGCATCCACGGCGCCTCCTTTTCAACACATTTGGGATTTGGGTCTGTAGCTGAGATATTATTTGCGTTTTTGAAATGTTAATCAGCAGTTCCCAGCTATAGAAAACCACCTTGTTGTTATAGTTACGCATCATAACAAATGTCCAAAAGTAACAAAGTTTCAGTAAAAATCCTTCCAACGGCACAGCATCCAAAATCAGATGAAATATTCATTCAAAAAAAGTGATTTACATAGAGAAAAAAGAGAAATTGAAGTTTTCAAAAGCAAAATCTCAGAATGAATGTAACAGAGCTACTCCAACATGCACCTTGAGTGGCACAACTCTAGAATCCAGTCAACTCTAATGCAGCTACAGTGTTAAACTGCAGATAAATACTTTACATGATGAACTGTTGCTGTACCCTGCCAAGTACAAGTCGCAACACTGCTGTGTCATTTAATTATTGTTCAAACCTAGTTTTTTTTTTTTGGTTGTTGTGGTTCTTTATAAAGCAAAGCCTAAAACAAAAAGACAAAAGTCACTTCTGAGATGCTTGTTGAGCTGCAGTTTCAGATTCAAACTCTGTAACGCCATAAAAATTCTCCTACTTAATGTGGCAGGGCTGCAGCTCTGTCAGCACAGTTCAGGCTCACTTCAGTGTGAAATCAATTACCGGCCACAGTGCCTATGAGCAACCATTAAGGGTGGAGAAACGCACTGTAATGAGCAGCTTTGCCGGATGGTGATGTGGACAAGAAACAACTCTCTCTCTTTAGTATGTAAAGTAAAAGAACCTCCGTTTATAAAAGGGCAACAAATCTAAAAGGTCTCGACAGCTCATCTGATCAAATATGCAACAGAAGCAAGAAGATTTTTTTTTTAAGATTCTGGAAAGTGTTCACTTTGATGAAAGAATGTGACGTTCCTCCAAAATGTTCAAAAACAAACAAAAAAAGATTTGATTTATTTGAATAAATGATTCAGTCTGGTCTGATGTTAGAAAAAAAGGTTTGTAAGCTCAATCATCTGGGTAGATAACAAGAACAAAAAGTTCAACCATGTCATCTGGACGAGTTTCTTTAAGTGCGAAACGTTTTGGCTCCCATCCCGAAGGCTTCATCAGTCTGCGGCCTGCCAACCAGTCTAATGGCCAATAATAACTTTATGACAGAACATCACATCAAAAATGACCAGACTATCCCTTTAAAGGCATCTGTTGCAGGGCCTATGTAGCATTAGATCCACACTGTCAGTGCCTGCTACAAGCACAGACAAAATGTTTCTTTAGATACATGTCATGACAAGCATCATTAAATTTCCTTGAAACATGATTTGTAGTCGTTATCGCGCACCCAGATTACTCTGACTCATCATTTCCTGGACGTCTGACGTTTTATTGGCCCTTTTGTTGGAAACATCACCCCCTCTGCTCAGACAAGATAAAATAATCTTTCCTTTCCCATTTGCTTGTCCTCTCCCATTTCTGAGGCACATTACTTGTATATACTTCTACCTGTTTTGTATTTGTAATTATTTATATCCTTAACGTGTGTTTTTTTGTCTTTCTTCCAATAAGGTGTACACACAAAAAAATCACTGTAATGCAACTTTGATTGGTGATATGTGCTGCTGATTATCCATGCTGCTGATCTCATGCTGCTGTATTCATTCATTCATACTCATCAACCCACAAAGACTCATGTTCGTGCTGCTGTTTGGTGTATTGTTTTGCACTATCAGTGACTAGCGTATATCTTATGACCCTTTTCCATTAGTACCTTTAGTACCGGTACAGCACGGTTCTACTCTACTCGGTACGGTCCACGTTGCGTTTCCATTATGCTTTCAGTACTGGTTCCAGTGGGCGGGGTTCAAATTGACATCACCCGCCTCACCAGCTGTGACAGGGATACCTTGGAAACAAGTTTCAGTACAGGGTGAGAATTTATTTTGAAGTTTCTGGTAAATTAAAAAGAATACAGATTATTAAAATGATCAAATTAAACTATATATAAATCCTGCTAATGAACTTTAATTCACCATTAAATCTTTGATGAACCAGATTCTACAAAAACATCTATATTTAAACTTTTATACATTTTCTTCATCATTTGATGTATTTGCACTCATATTGTGTGTACTTTTATTGTTCAATTTAGATATGTGGTTTTATTTCTTGTTCACAAATTATTTTTTTTAAAACTTTGCTTTAAAGTTTAATTCTTGTTTTGTGATTTGTACATCTGTGGGTTAGAATAAAGTTGAGCTAAAGGCTGTATCTCTTCTTTAAACATGTCTGAGGGAAATATTCCTGATAGATCCAATAATTTTGTGTCTTTTTATGATTTTTCAGCTGAGAAACTTAAACAGATTATTTAACAGTCATTAAAATGACAACAGGATTTCATGATAAAGCAAGCACCGTTTATTTATTTATTTTTTAAAATCTTCACTGATTTTAAAAAAAAAACATATAACGTTTTAAAAATCATTTCCACCGTTTGTCCCAGACCCAGCACGGTTCGACTCGACTTGGCATGGTTCCAAGGCTTTTCCGTTGGCATGGTTCCAAGGCTTTTCCGTTAGTAACGGTACGTAGAACTGGTCCCTTTTTTCAGAACCCTTGGCTCTGTGGTTCCACCCGGGGCGAGCACGTACCAAAACGTGACATCAGAACACTGTCGGTCACTGATTGGTCAGGAGGTGGAGTTACTGGCTGTTTGAGAAATTTCACAACATCTGATCCGCCATTTTCAATTACCAGTATTCAAACTCGAGGAGCGACGAGTGGACCGGGACAGGTTGGAAAAGCAGCATTAGCACTTTTAGCGTACCGTTTGGTGTTCGTTTAGCGTATATCTTAGTTTATATCTTAGATCCTTATTTACTGTTTCTTTTTACACTTTATATTTTTGTTACTGTTGTATGTAACTGGGACCCTGAGTACACAATTTCGTTCCACCTCATGTACCACATGTGATGTGAATGACAAAGAACCTTGAACCTGGACCTGTCATTCTGTGTTTGTTTGTCTCTCCTTCCTGTCCTGTCAAACCCAGCCAGTCGAAGCAGATGGACGCTCGTCCTGAGACTGGTTCTGCTAAAGGTTTCTTCCTGTTAAAATGAGTTTTTCCTTTCCACTGTTGCCTTTGTGCTTGCTCTGGATGGGAGACCGCAACGAAGTGAAGATTCAATGAGTCTGCTGACTTCCTTAGACAGAGAACTTTTACTAATCAGCTTTTATAATGTAAGTGAATGTTTCTGATCAGTGCTCTGAGACGACTTCTGTTGTGACTTGGTGCTTTATAAATAAACTGAACTGAACCCAGCCCTTGCGACCGTCTCCTACCTGGCTCCTGACACCTGTCGGGTGAACAGCATGGAGCCGAGCTGAGTCACCGCCTGATCGCTCGACGCCTGCAGACCATCTAGAGACATGGCTGGAAAGGAGACACACCCAACACATGCACACTTAATAAAATGGAAACACAAGGTTGCAAAGACAAACTCTGCAACAGTATATAAATGACAGTGAGACGACCTGCTGGTCTGTGATCAGCACTTGGGGCTCACCCAGAGAGATGGGATTATGTGGGGTGTGAAGCAATCTCTCCCCATGCGCAGAAGCCAGAGTCTTCAGCTCCTGAGCCAGGAACGAATAAATCTCCTGCAGGCCATGCAGACACACACATAAAGATACAGAACAGGAGGGGGGAGCTGAGGATGTGCTGCCACAGCTGTATATAAACAGAAAAAGGTTTACAGTGCATTGTGCGTTCTACAGGGTTAAATCATGTCCAGAACCCCCGTCTGTCTGACTGTTTCCCGCCAGGAGGCTCTCCTTCTGGCCTGGATGTTTGCTTGCATCACACTTCCACCTCCGGGATCAATTAGAGGAGCAAGAGAAGATGAACGCCTACCTTTAGGCAGAGATTTGAACACCCGTGTGTATAAAAACTGCTGACAAAGTGCTTTGCTTGTCTATGTGTGTGTGTGAAGACTGAATCAAAGGCAAAAAAAAGTGGGGGGGGGGGGTGTTTAGGACACAGATGCTCTGAACACAAGCTCTGCAACAAACTGCAGGGTTTTGTTTTTCTTTATTTGTGTGCTGGCTACCAGGGCCATATCCCCCACCCCCACCCCCACGGCCGCCCCCCACCTCCCCCGGCGAAGCATTACAAGGAGGAGCGGGTGTGTGTCTCACTCCGCTGACTCATTTCTTCTCGGTTAGAAAGAATATTTTCTCTGTCAAGAGTCGAAAACAAACAGCGTCGGACCACTTCAAGAGTGTCCAAGTGTCCCTTGTTCCCTCAATGACAAAGAGCGGCATTATTTCTCCCAGAGGAGGGGGGGGGGGTGACAATACCTCAGTGTGCGACAAAGCGAAGTTCAGCCACAACAACAAACATGCTCTTCTGTTAATTAGTTTAAATGTATCTAAATTAGGGGTTCAAGCGGCTGCAAATGGTACGGAATAACGATTTGAATTATTAAAAGCTCGCCTCCGTGGGACAGATGTGAGGGATCTGCAGACACTACAGAAGAACTGATGCTCTACATTAATTATGCACATCACAAACCAGGAGAAATCAATACGCCTCAAAGCTCCTGATCATAGAGGATGGGTTTCATGGAGGTACAGTAACAGGAAGCAGCCCCTCTTTCTGCTCCATGGCTTTGAAAATAAAGAAATATGTCCGATGAACAGCATGGCCCAACACATGGAGTCATTCTGCACTTAAAACAGGAACAAACCTAAATCTTTACATAACTTCAGTTTATTGAAATGTATTTATGCACAGCTCTTTTAGGCTGGACCCTTCGCCCCGCCCAAATGTTTTGCACATCCATGAAAGAGTAGAGGCATAAACATCACAAAATGTTGGGTGGGGTTTAATGGTGGTGGTGGTGATGGGAGGCGAAGAAGTTGCAAAGAGCGATGCGGTGCACCCACATAAAAACTCACTAATTTATTTTTTCTTTATTAAAATATTTATGTTATATGTAAATTGTGATGTCTACTTTGACATATTTTGTAAAAGTATTCAAACCAATAGCAAAACTAGTGTTCTACTTTATTATTAGTGTTTTATTACTACAACAACTAGCTGAACATCTAGTTTCTTGCGTTGCAAAGTACAGTAGACACTCGCTACTTCATAGGTCGTTTTTCATGGACTCGCTCCATCGCGGTTTCTCAAAGTAAGACTGGACATGACACAATTGGCTGATTGATGGATGAGCCGCACGATCGGCATGAAATTTTTATTTAAAAATGAATTATTTTAAATTATTTAATTATTTAGCACCAGTGTGCAGCCCAAGCTGCAGGAGAAGCTTCTTCATGCAGCGTGCCATAGCGCCACTCTGCAGCCGAGAAGTGGGCGTGGCCAAGAGAGCTGGCAGATGGCAAAGAGCTGAAATAATGACCTTATGTGCTCTTTAAGAGCGTTGAGAGATTAGAAACATTGTTTAGAATATTGCAAGGGCGTGGGAAGGGTTTAAAACGCCTTTATATACATAAATATATAGAAAGATAGAGATAGATTTATAAATATATAAATGCTAAAATAAACTAACTTACCACTTGTACTACTATTCCTACTTCGCAGTTTTCCACTTATCACGGGGCTTCATGGTACGGATCCTCCGTGATAAATGAGGGACTACTGTACTGTGCTTGACAGTTGGCATGAGATGTTTGTGCTGATATTTTGCTCGATTTTGACAAAATATGGTGCTTTTCACCCAAAAATCCCTCTAAATAAATCATTCCTGTCTAGTTAGTTATAACTGTAACATTAAACATGCCAAATGTGGCCTGCAGAGGCTGAAATGTGACTCCTACGTCTTTTTTGTTTGTTAGTTTTCTAACAAAGATCAGTAAAATGTTAATATAAAGCTGTGCACGGACCAATGCAAAAATTCTTACTGAATTTTTCACACACTGCTTCTGCTTTTAGTCTTAGTTTATTTTAATAAAATAAAGCGTTTTATGGAATGCCATGTCATCTAAAGTTTAATTTACTTTAAAAAAGGGCCAGTTGACTTGTTGATCTTCAGAACTTACGGTTCAGAACGGAAGTATCTGACCTTCGATGTGAGCCCATCAGCTGGTTTTCATGTGGTTTCAGTTCCAAAGAGAGGCAGAGAAAAGGTGTGTTGATGCTGCAACGTGGGCGACACCATCTCACACCGGTGAGCTGTAAAACTCCTGAATTAGTTCCATCTTTTTTTATTTGTACCCCTGCCTTCACAGAGCTCGCTGCCAGCGTGAATCAAGGATCACCCCCAACAGTGAGGATGGTGGGGGTACCGAACACACAGCAGCAACGTCACAGATTCTTCACAACTATTCTAAACTGCTGTTGACTTTTCAGGAGGAAACCATGACGCGTCACATTTAAAACAACATTTCACATATCAGCCATAAAACATCAAGCAAACATCGCAGTTGAACCCAGATATGGGGCTACCTGCCTTTCTTTATCTTGTCCTCACATGTAGCATGCCCTCACCTTTCTTTCTGATAGGTACTTCTTATAGCCGCTGGCGCCCAGGGTGAGAAGGGTAATGAGGACATCAAGAGACGGTGAAGCCGAAGCTCGACCTAAATAAAACAAAACAACCAGAGACTTTAAGAAAAGATTATTGGCAGTACACTGCCTGCATTTGGGTGAACATATCCACACCAAGGTTGATTTGAAAGTTTTCCACGTGGTTAATAATTGTGTGAAGGTTTATGAAGCATCCACACTATTGTTGAAGCATGCACACTATTGTGATCCATTTTTCTTCCGTACGTTTTTCAGCATCTTTCTCGTTCCACAGTTTTTGTGCTATTTCAACAAATCATATCTCAAAACGTTCAGCTCGTTCAGGAGAAGGGTGCAATGACTTTTGGTATTGGTGAAACTTTAGCCTTTTCTGTCTTTATATATATATTCATTTGTGACCCTTCACATCAAATCAGGAATTAAATCGTATTTGGTGAAACTAAACTAAGCACATTTTGTAATTTCTGTCCTTTTAAGCTACATTTTGATACGCAGATCACCCTGACGAGCGGTTTCAGAGATACGGCTTGATTTGTCTTGCTAATCAGGGTAAACCCTGGGAAATTGGTCTGAATCTTCTTTTTTATATTTTCTAAGGAAGAATTCTTGATGTCATTTGAAAGAGGAAATCTCAAAGTGAAAATTTAGGGAGGAAAAATGTTAGTTGTGGGTACTGATCTGTAAAGTGCTTCAAAACATTCCTATATAAAAAGGTATTTATTCATCATATTTTGACAAAATGAAAAAATGTCTAATCTTTCTACCAATGCACCGTAGCTGAATATCAAGATTATGTTTCTTAAGTAAAGGTTTAATTACAGCTATCTTAAAGCACTGTGGTACGTAACCATTCATTAGAGACAAGTTAAGGAGATCCAAAATGTGATTATTAATTAAGGGAAATACCGCTTTAAATAGTCTGGTTGGGAAGGGATCTAGCAGACATGTGGATGGTTTGGATAAAGCTATTATTTTAGACAATTCAGAGAGCTCAACAGGACAAAAATAGTCCAAACATAAATCAGGTTCTAGTGACATTTTTAAAATTGCCTCATATGACAAGGAACCAGAGGCGATAGTAGGAAGAATGGTTTGAATTTTTCTCCCTAACTGAAATAATTGTATTTATAAAGAATCTCATGAAGTCATCACTGCTTATAGCTGTAAGGAAACACGACTCAGCAGAGGTAGGGCTTTTCATTAGTTTAGGTATACAGTAGTCCCTCGTTTATCGCAGGGGATCTGTTCCCTGAAGCCCTGCGATAAGTGAAAAACCATGAAGTAGGAATAGTAATACAAAACGTAAGTAGTAGTTTATTTTACCATTTATATACAAAAAGGTATTTTAAGCTCTTCCCACACTCTTGCAATATTCTAAACAATGTTTCTAAACTCTAAACACTATAAAAGAGCATGTCATGATCTCAACTCTCTGCCATCTGCCAGCGCTCTCGGACACGCCCACTTCGCCGCTGCAGAGCAGAGATCTGACACGCTGCAGGAGGGAGCTTCTCCTTCAGCTGTGGGCTGCACACAGGTGCAGTAGACGCTAAATAATTTAAAATATTTTATTTTTTAGAAAAAGTCCAAGCCGATCGTGCGGCTCATCCATCAATCAGCCAACTGTGTGTCATGTCCAATCTTATTTTGAAAGCCACAATAGAGAGGGTCCATGAAAAATTAACCGCAAAGTAGCGAGGGACTACTGTAGTGCTGAACTGAAAAAATTAGTTAAAAGTAGTTAACCACAAAGAGGGTCACCAAAGTGAGTTAATTCATTACAGTAAATGACACGAGGGAGACGTCCGACACTCTTTGAATGCATCACTCTGTTTCAGCCCAACAGAGTTTTGCTCCGCCCCTTTGGTTCAGATGGACCGGATTAATTTCTGAAAGCTCACCTCTGAACAAAACATGGACACTTTACTTATGATTTATAAATTTGATGTTGTCGTCTAAAACAGGTCTCTTTTAAAAATGAGTCCTCATGACTCCATGAGACTAACCTGTATAAATAAAGGTTGAATGAATATACCACGCTATGGATGTGACGGGTCACATTTTTAGAACAATGATGCTTCTTGCCACAAAGCTGCTCATGTTTTTGTTCAGGAAAAACATTAACTCTATGACAAGACCACCAAATAGCTCTTAATTTGCATAAAAGTTTATGATAAATGAGAAATCAACACAGAGCAGCTCAAATTTTAACACTTCTTGAGTACAGCTAAAAAAATAAAAAAAAAAAAAATACAAACAACTTTCCGCAGCACAAAGTAACAAGAACCAACAAGAATCAAATCTTGTTTTTTGTTTACTCTCATTCAGGTCGTTCTCTGTCGCTCGGAGGGAACTCTACTCCTTTCCTCAGAAAGAATCCATTTTGTGCAACCTGACGACTCTAACAGATATTATACTAAACATAGTTTCTTCGAATGCGTTGTAGGGCTCAAATGTTCTCCGTAGCCTCACAGAACCGCCAGCCCCAGAGAAGCAGATTCAGCTGCACACAGATATCTGAGCAGCAATGCCTTTCAATTATGTTACTACATATGGAGCAGCAGTGACGTTAAAAACAGAGAAATTATTAAATGTCAAGATTGACTCAAAGAAGTTTCTGCTTCATCCTTTAGTTCAGACACTTTCTTACATGTGACCTTAATTTAACCAATAAAAAACTGACATGGAAGCATAAAAAGAAGAATGAACAGTTCTGTGCATGTATACTGTTTTCACTCACCTGGGTACATTTTGCTGATCTCCTGGACGAAAGACTCATCAAATCCTGCAATTATGGCGCCCCCTACTGGAACCATGAAGTTCTTGTCCAAGCTCTGAACGAAGGCGTCGATTCTTCCCACCCGAGCCCCCTGACGGAGGAGAAAATATTTAACCCACCCACCTTTCAGACACTGAACACACAAGTGACACTGTAGCTCAAAGTGTCACATGCAAGAAAATATTGGACTAATTTTGAAAAAGGCTATTAAAAGACAGATTGGGTATGATTGGCAGGTACCTGCTGTATGAGGTGCATGCATTTAGATGACTGGACTCCGTATGCATTGTTGACGATGTGAGGGATGTCGTGTTTGGCACACATAGTGGCCAGTTCTTCAAGCCTGGACGACAATATGACAAACACACATAGAAAGGGAACCATTATTTAAAGCTTCATTTGGCACAGAATCAAAAACCTTCCAACAACAACAACAAGCAAAAGCCTGTGATGTCACCTGAAGGCTAACGGCTTCATTACCTGTCGGGGACCCGAGGAGCGAAGCAAGATGTCGTGGAATGAACACACAGGACGTTTTCAGCGCCGAGCTCCTCGATCTTTCCTTCAACTGCTTCCAGGTCTGTTCGTAGCTCATCGCCCTCGAGCACGTTCTCCACGACTACGGGTTCAAAACCTGGTTTAAAATTAAAAAAAATGTTTCTTTAAAGGAGTCACACACACGTAAAAAATCCATTCATGACTGAAGGATGCTTAGATCATTTCTCTTTCATACAAATACTTCAAAAAGAACAATTCACCAAAAAGAAACTAATTACATTTTGAAAATGCAGTGTGACCGCTTAGTCCTGAATGGTTTAGCTGAAACTTGTTGAAGAAGCTAAAACTGGATTGTTAACGTTAAAAGAAGCAGAACATTGTCTAAAAGCTAAAAGTAGCAAAAGGCTAGGTGTATGCTAAAAGTAGCAGAACATTGTCTAAAAGCTAAACATAGCAAAAGGCTAGGTTTATGGTAAAAGTAGCAGAACATTGTCTAAAAGCTAAACATAGCAAAAGGCTAGGTTTATGCTAAAAGTAGCAGAACAGTGTCTAAAAGCTAAAACTAGAAAAAGACTAGGTTGATGCTAAAAGTAGAAGAAATGTCTAAAAGCTAAAAGTAGCAAAAAGCTAGGTTTGTGCTAGAAGAGGCAAAACAGTGTCTAAATGCTAAAAGTAGGAAAAGGCTAGGTGTTTGCTAAAAGTAGTAGAACAGTCTGAAAGCTAAAAGTAGCAAAAAGGCTAGGTTTATGCTAAAAGTAGCAGAACATTGTCTAAAAGCTAAAAGTAGCAAAAGACTAGGTTCATGCTAAAAGCAGAAGAAGTGTCTAAAGGCTAAAAGTAGCAAAAAGCTAGGTTTGTGGTAGAAGAAGCAGAACAGTGTCTAAAAGCTAAGTAGAAGAAATATAGGTTCATGCTAAAAGTAGCAGAGAAGTGTCTAAAAGCTAAAAGTAGCAAAATACTAGGTGTATGTTAAAAGTAGCAGAACAGTGTCTAAAAGCTAAAAGTAGCAAAAGGCTAGGTTCATGCTAAAATAGCAGAACAGCGTCTAAAAGCAGCAAAAAGCTAGGTTTGTGAAAGAAGTAACAGAACAGTGTCTAAAAGATAAAAGTAGCAAAAGGCTAGGTTCATGCTAAAATAGCAGAACAGCGTCTAAAAGCTAAAAGTAGCAAAAAGCTAGGTTTGTTATAGAAGTAGCAGAACAGTGTCTAAAAGACAAAAGTAGCAAAAAGCTAGGTTCATGCTAAAGTAGCAGAGCAGAGTCTAAAAGCTAAAAGTAGCAAAAGACTAGGTGTGTGCTAAAAGTAGCTGAACAGTGTATAAAAGCTAAAAGTAGCAAAAGGCTAGGTTCATGCTAAATAGCAGAACAGTGTCAAAAAGCTAAAAGTAGCAAAAGGCTAGGTGTATGATAAAAGTAGCGGAACAGCTTCTAAAAGCTAAAAGTAGCTAAAAAGGCAAAAATAGATATAAAAAAAAAACAGTGATTTGGAAAGAATTGAGGAGATCTTACTGTATTGCTATGGGGAAAATGTGAATAAAGTTAAATATACTGAGAAGTATGAAAGCTACAAAACCCAAAAGTCACATCACCCATCAAAAGGCTAGGTTTATGTCAAAAGTAGCAGAAAGGTGACTAGAAGCTCAAAGTAGCAAAAGGCTAGGTTTATGCTAAAAGTAGTAGTACAGTGTCTAAAGGCTAAACGTAGCAAAACGCTAGGTTTATGCTAAGAGTAACAGAACAGTGTCCATCTGCTGAACAAGCTGAACGTTTTGATATATGAATGGCTAAAAGAGCACAAAGTATGCAGACATAATTAGATTGAAAAAACAAGCAAACATACAATTATACATTAATATACATTAATCTGATAATCATATTATACTAAATAATCAGATCAGTTGCTTGTATTATTTAGTCATATTTATTTTGTGTGATGTCACCACCTGCTGTGATCATAGATTTAAAACAGGACTTCTGATCGATTCGAGGCCAGATGATGTAACGAGCCTTGGGTCTCCGGTGACGAAGGGTCAGGAAACACAGGGTCAAGCTCATTCCTGTTGCCATGGGAACAACGAAGCAGCTCGCCACGCTGCGGACACCTGGGATAAAGTGGAAATGGAGCCTGTTTAGGTTTTACACAGGGTACGGGAAGTCAAGACATTTACATTTTCAAAAATGATGAGAAACTCCTCAAAGTTGAGCAATTTAAAGAAACTGCATTTTTAATTCTGCAGCAAAGTGATTTAACCACTCAGTGCAAAAAAACGAACCGTCTTCAACAGCTTTCTTTAGCAATTAGCAGCTGAAAGCTATACTTATGACTTTAAATGCAAATGTTGCACAACTTAAAACACATACAGACCTGAAATCCTGAGGATGTCCAGAACCACAGAGTTGGTCAGCTTGTTCAGCAGACTGGACCCAGCAGCTTTAGGCTGAACAGCAGCGATGTCACCTGAACGACCTATGCCATGGATCAACCTGCAGCAGCCGAGAAGACGAGTTAAACTTCCTGATCTTTGTGAAAATGCGCTGAGAGCCGGTACCCATTTAGTCTAAAGATTTATCTGAAGATTTTGTGGAAGGTTTGGTTGATTACAGAGGAACTGGATCTGTGCCTGTTGTCTAGAATGATGAGGAAAACTAGGAAAACATCAGACTCTGAGCTGTCAGAGTTTTTGAGTCGGAGCAACAATAAGTCAGTTTGTTGCCTGGAAAAGGTCAAAGTTCAGGTGTCGAACAGAAACAAAAGTCAAAACTTGTGTTCTCGAGCTTCCAGTGACTATTTGGCGTAACGATGAGCAGTTTCAACACCTGAGCTCTGTAATTTCATGTACCAATGGAGCCTGTTAGCAGGCCTCGCGTTCAACAGCACAGCTAAAAGAAGAACAAGGTTAGGTTTATGCCAAAAGTAGCAGAACGGTGTCCAAAAGCTAAAAGTTGCAAAAGGCTAGGTTCATCCTAAAAGAAGCAGAACAGTGTCTAAAAGCTAAAAGTGGCAAAAGGCTAGGTTTATGCTAAAAGTAGCAGAACAGTGTCTAAAAGCTAACAGTAGCAAAAGGATAGATTTGTGCTAAAAGTGGCAGAACAGTGTCTAAAAGCTAACAGTAGCAAAACGATAGATTTGTGCTAAAAGTGGCAGAACAGTGTCTAAAAGATCAAAGTAGCAAAAGGCTAGGTTAGCTAAAATTAGCAGAACAGTGTCTAAAAGTTAAAAGAAGCAAAAGGCAAAGTTTATACTCAAAGTAGCAGAACAGTGTCTAAAAGATAAAAGCAGCAAAAGGCTAGGTTTATGCTAAAAGTAACAGAACAGTGTCTAAAAGCTAAAATAAGAAAAAGGCTAGGTTTATGCCAATAGAAGCCAAACAGTGTCTAAAAGCTAAAAGAAGAAAAAGGTAAGGTTTATGCCAGAAAAAGCAGAACAGTGTCTAAAAAGTAAAAGTAGCAAAATGTTAGGATTATGCTAAAAGTAGCAGAACAGCGTCTAAAAGCTAAAAGTAGCAAAATGCTAGGTTTGAGCTAAAAGTAGAAGAACAGTGTCTAAAAGCTAAAAGTGGCAAAAGGCTAGGTTTATGCTAAAAAGTAGCAGAACAGTGTCTAAAAGCTAACAGTAGCAAAAGGATAGATTTATGCTAAAAGTGGCAGAACAGTGTCTAAAAGCTAAAAGTAGCAAAAGGCTAGGTGTTAGCTAAAATTAGCAGAACAGCGTCTAAAATCTAAAAGTAGCAAAAGGCTAGGTTTATGTTAAAAATAGCAGAACAGTGTCTAAAAGCTAAAAGTAGCAAAAGGCTAGGTTTATGCTAAAAAGAGCAGAACAGTGTCTAAAATCTAAAAGTAGCAAAAGGCTAGGTTTATGCTAAAAGTAGCAGTACAGTGTCTAAAATCTAAAAGTAGCAAAAGGCTAGGTTTATGCTAAAAGTAGCAGAACAGTGTCTAAAAGCTAAAAGTAGCAAAAGGCTAGGTTTATGCTAAAAGT
>NC_056498.1:23506575-23524691 GCF_014905685.2 Nematolebias whitei | reverse complement strand
GCTAGGTTTATGCTAAAAATAGCAGAACACTGTCTAAAAGCTAAAAGAAGAAGGCTATGTGTATTTTTGTTTCAATATCCACACGAGCAAAAAATATAAATAAAAATCAGATCCTTGTGAAAAGGTGAAAGCTTCAGTAGGATGATTAATGTATTTGTTTGAACTGTATAATTAGGACATGACAAATACATATTTTCAACTCACCAGTGAAAAGAAGAGGGGCTAAAAAAAATAGTGATGCAAACCAAACAAAACAAAAAACTTGTGCTAAAATCTAAACGAACAGTTCAGACATTTATATAAGTGTGGTTGTGTAGAAATGTCAGGAACAATAAATATTGTATTTGTGGTAAAAATGTCTTTTACTGAATCCGGGTTTGAAAAACAGTTTAATTCTTATCAGAGTTAAAAGCCTTTACTCACATTTTCATTGCTGTCACTTCCTCATTAAACGATTATTTCCACATAAATATTCTGATAATTCTCCCGGAATCGCACCACAAGTGCTACAGCTAGCTGCTGCTGCAGCATATGCCACAGAATAACAAGCAGAATATCCATGTAATGTGAAACCAGTAGAGAGTTTATGAAAATCTGACAAGTCATGAACCTGAGCTCATCAGGCTTGTTAGAAATTAACTCAATTTATCCAGTAAGATATGCACAACAGGTAAGATACTAACTGCTCATATCCTTTCTACAAAGCCACACTTTAAATTATCTGAACTTTTAACAGACCAGAGCATAAAAATCTTTATTTCTCTGCAGCATGGAGACAGCAGAGGACAAATGCAAACAAATGAAGAGTGTATATAACTAAAAAAAACAACCTAATTTGATAAAACTCGAACCTGTAATGTCGTCTCGCCACCAGGTCGGACGCCACACGGCCCTCCCTCTCTCCAACGCCGCAGTTTCCCAGGAAGTTGTTGCTGTCCATCACTGCCAGCTCGCTCAGGAAAAGCTCCACGGTGCTTTCGCTCCATCCTTCCTCTGGACACTTTCCCTGCGAAAAGTAACAAAGTTAGAGGGCAGCCTGTGTAAACACTGACGAGACGGGACACCATGAGTTGACCCCACCTGCTCCAGTAAACGTCTGATGAGCTGCTCGTGGCTCCGACGCGCCTGACAGCCCTGTCGAATGTAAGAGGGGGCGACGGTTTTCTCACAGAGGGTGAAGTTTTCACTGTTCATCGCTGCTGAACACAGAGTCCAAGTAACCAATTAGACTCATTTGATTTTTGGAAAAACAGATGAAAAAAAGAGCTTTCTTTTACTGTTGCATCATGACCTAATAATAAGCTTGTTAATATTTAACTTCTCGTTTTTTTTTTAAATACTTCCTTTAAAGAGCACATCAAGTTCTGCGATTTCTCCAGATTTTATCTATACAACATATTCTATTCCCAGATTAATAATAATAATAATAATAATAATAATAATAATAATAATAATAATAATAATAATAATAATAATCAGCCACATTCTGCAACTTTAAGGAAAATGAAACTTGAAGCTTTGAGATTTTGTTTATAACTTCCACTCGTGAGGCTTTTGGTAGCTTTAAAGCCATTTCATTGTGTTTTTACCGACCGGCCCGTGATGATGTCACTTCCTGTGTGTGCACGGTCTAATCTCCATTTCAGAAGACGCACACATTTAAGCAATGGGTTTCTCTCAAACAGTAAAGCAAAAGGTGGTCTTGAAATCCTAGATTATTTTGACAACCTTCAAGGTTAACTGGTTAAAAAATGCCTTGTAAATCCTGATTCATTGTGGTTCTTCATACCAAACCATATATTTAATCGAATGGGTCTGTCTTTCCTTTTGAAATGTAACTTCTTACACAACAAATTACACATCAAATTGTCCAAATTTCATCAGCAGGTCCTTCTAGCTTGGAAACTATAATAATAACTGCAATAGTCTGATTAGGAGCAAATCCATTTTTTTCTTAACTGGTTCTAAAAAGACATCAACCACATCCTTAGTCTTTCTGATGATAATGGCAATATGTTCTCGTATGAAAACTTTATGTCTGTCCATGGTTTTCCTACTCCTTTCTGATAATTTAATATGATAACCAAAGCTATTCCCAAATAATTAATTCAGCTTGTTAAAAGTCGTATGTGTTGCAGTGAATTTACGAAACACTCTACCCACGCTCACACTGGAAGGAATTTAACTAACAGATAAAAAATGTAACAATAGACACAGTGCTTTCATAAGGAAAAAATATGCGATACTCAGAGGTGAATTTTATTGGAGAGTTCAAACTGACGACATAAATTGGAGAAGGGCCTGGCTCTTACCCCACAAGTTCTGTCTCTATAATAAAGCCAAAGAAGTACACTTTAAAATTTTACATAATATATATATATATATATATATATATATATATATATATATATATATATATATATATATATACCGTGAACTATATTATTGCCAAATTCACAGATATTAATGACTCTTGTACTTTTTGTAGAAAAAATAGAAACGTCGTCACATTTATTTTTTAGTTGTGACATATCCAAAAAATTTTGGAGTGACCTTGAATCTTATATTTTTCGATCGACTAAAATTGCATGCTCATTAAATCTCCAAAATATGATCTGCTATTACAGTAACTCTGAAATTTGTAAATTTGAACATATACTCAATTTTATATGCAAAAATGTGCAAATTCGATACCAAATTTTATTCATTTTCAGTCAGAACTAAACTATCTGATTGATTCCCTTAAACTGATTAATAATTTAAAAAAAGCTCGTCTGTTTTTTTCCAATTACAAATTATATTTTCCTGAATCCTTTGACTAAATTTTAATTTTATTTTCATTTTCTGTTTTATTAGTCTTTATCCTTTTCTTTCCAGTCTGTTCTTAAATAGTATATGATTATCTTGTATTATTTGTACTCGTTTTATAATGGACTCTGGTCACATGCATGTCTTGTCTCTGCTGTTTGTAAATTACTATACTTGTTTGTTTTGTACATTTTGTTCAATAAAGTTTTTTTATTTTAATTTCCATTTTGGAAGACCAGTGAATAGAGATGGTGCACAAAACTGACTATTATATTACATAATGGAAAGATGGATAGACAACACAGAGTTGTCTGTGTTCAATTTTATCATCATTTTCAACTTTTACACCATTTCCTGCAGCCTGAATAACTCTGACACAGACAAAAAGTCAAAATTCTTGCACTCGTGACAAACCAAGGAAAACAAATTTCTTCACATGCTCATCTTTCCTGGGGTTCAAGTCATGCAATAACTTCAATTTCAGCAAATCTTGTTGCTTGTCAGCTGACTGAAGCGTCTCCGTGTATTTTAACTTTTGTGTCCATTACTTTATCCCCTTGTGTCCTGGCCATCGAACTCAGGAGTGGAATAAATATCGCAAACAAATTTCATCTTGATGCTTTGTCTTGTCTTCCAGCTTGGCAACGACGGAGACTGCCAGCAGGATTGGTTTTGTTTACCAGCTTGTCTAAAAAAAAAACGCAACACACACTTCAATTTCATAATTCAGAATAAGAGCGATTGTCTTACATTAACTTTTTGATTCCATGTTTATAAAAAGACGAGTGTCCAAAGTTGAGATAAGAGCACAGCTTTTGCTCTTTAGTCAAAACTGATGACCACAAACTTTTTAAGATTTGAACAGGAGACAGAAAGAAAAGGGCAATTTTCCTTAGACTGCTGTAAATTATATTAATTTATTTCAATTTCTGTCATATTTACATTCATGTTTGCTTTCCCACGTGGAGCCTAATAATAAAACAATTAAAAAAAAAAAGATCAGTTTTAACTTTAGTGAAGGACGGTCATGTTTAAGATTGGGTCTATGTTGATTAAGCTAAGTTTTATTTGCAATACAAAGTTGAATAGAAAATGAATTGAGGAAAGATGCCTCATGTTTCTAACCAGGTTTATAGTCCACTGGACTGTAAATGCTATAATAATATAATGTTTCAATAATATAGAATGCTGCTGCAAGGATTTTAACAGAAGGTCTCACATTGCACCGGTTTTATCTTCTCTTCATTGGCTAACTGTCGAATTTATAAGTAATTTAAAAACTTTAGTCTTAACTTTTAGAGCTTTAAAAGGCCAGGCCCTTCAATACATCACTGAAATGTTGACTTCTTCAGCCCGCACCCTTTGGTCTTCAGCGCTGAACCAGTTTCAGACTCGGGGTGACCTTTCCTTTCAAGCCGTAGCCCCCAGACTGGAATGCCCTGGCCCTGTCTCTTCGTGTGGCCGCCTCTGTTGGTTCCTTTAATACACTTTTATTCAGACAAGCTTTTAGGTAAATGTTTTACTTTCTGTTTTTATCAGTTGTTCTTACTGTTTTTTTTTAATCAGCTGTTGTTATTATTGTTTTATTTTAAGCCTTTATTCTGTATTTCTGTAAAGCACTTTGTGATTTTATCTACGAAAAGTGCTATATAAATAAAGTTTACTTACTTACTGGTTCTTCTTTGTTAAAACGTTTCGTCTTTTAGCCTTGGACCTGACTCAGCCTGGATTACTGAGCATGCTTCAGGGCTCGTGCTGTTTGTTATGACAGCAGGGTGACGCGGCTATGCTAGGCTAAGCTAACGTTAATACAGAGAAAAGTTCGGTGGGGTCGGGTTTTAAGATGACACACCTCTTATTTCTCTGTGGAAGCCCTCTCGCATCTCATATAGCTTCTGCACGACGGCAGGTGACATGAAGCTTTCTTATTATTATTTTTTTTTTCCTTTTTCTTCTTCTTCGTCTGTTCGTTTTCTTCTTCTACGTTTTTTTGGCGGTTGGAAGACCATGTTTGGTGCATTACCGCCCCCCGAAGTCTAAACTGGAATGACACTTAAAAAAATTTACTCATTCTTGACGTTTAATCCAAAGTTTATGACGTTTGTTTCATGATGTTCCCGACAATCTGTTAAAATATTTCGGGTTTGATGATTTCCATCATCTCCCTACAGATTGACCCAGTGTGTCAGTATTATTTTAATGTTTCTTCTTTTCAAGGACCCCTTCAAAACCCATTTGATACAGTGACTAAAGGCCTCTTGGTCTCACTGTGACCATTCGTTCCATCATTTTACATAGATAGGAAGTCAGTGTTCTTGGTCTACAACTAAACAGATCTGAAGGGTCTTTCCCTGATTTTAGGATAGGCACGTTGCTTGTTTCCATTTGATGGAAGTTGACCTTTTCCCCAAATCATGTACATTTTTAAACAGTCGCCAATCATGTGTGCCAACATTTTATAGCACACGCCATCCTTCCCAGGTGTGGTGTGACAAGCCCTTTTCAATTCAGATATCGTCAGAGGTATACGACCTCCAATTATCTCCTGTTCCTTTAATATATTTGGATTTTCCAAATGTTTTTTATTTCTGTTTTCTTTGTCCTTTTATAGCTCATCTTTACACTAATCCTGTCCATTATAGGGTAGTGGTCACTGCCTACTGTAGAGTACAGTACTGTACTTAAAGTGTTGGAAACAAATGTCAAACCAAGTACTGCTTCATACTATATTACGAAGTCTTTCAGTGAACCCCCAACATGATCTAATACACTTTATTTTAATTCACATGGATTATAAAAGTTGATATCTGTACAACATCTATTGGTCCATAGTCTTAATTGATTCATATTGTGAGCTTACATCTATAATCGTATAATTTTAGGGATACACAATATTGGATTTTTGGCTGATATATGATATGCCAATATGTTAAAACTTATTTGGCCGATAACCGATACCAATACCAATATTTTATTTTCTAGACTTACAGAGACTACATAGCTTTCTCTGCTGTGGAATTAAAATACTATATTATTCTGCATGGCCTTTGTCAGTTTGGCCTGCTACACAGACTCATGTTCGTGCTGCTGTTTGGCGTATTGTTTTTATGCTATTAGTGCTTTGTGTATTTTTTGTTAACGTTTTTCTTAGTTCATATCTTAGATCTTATTGCTGTTTTTCTTTTACATTTTATTGTTGGATGTAACTGGGACCCTGCATACACAATCTGACAAATAAAGAAACTCTGGCTGTGACTTTGAAATACAGATTCCAAAAAGGGGGATGAAAATGATGTAACACTTCAACTTGGATTATGTTTAATGTCAAATGTATTCATGACATTTACTCTCTCTAACACAATGACAACACTGGAACAGTGCAAATTTGTCAATTTTCACAAATTTAAACTCAACCTGTTCACAAGCGACAAGTGAAACGCTCATAAGTATTTGTGCATTACTGACAGTTTCTTAAACTAAATATTAACTTAAAACAGCACCTTTTATATCGGTGAGGTATTTTTAATGGAATGGCCGATGTCCGATATTTAACTTTATCGCTAATATCGGCTGATACTAATACCATGCCGATAATATCGTGCATCGCAAAATATAATTTATTCCATTTTGTATGAATGGTGCGACTTCTCCACCTACACCACATTCCTTCGCTGTCACGTGACTGCCCGTATCACGTTGCTCGTTGCTAGGCAACGGAAAGACGACCATTGTTGTGCCGGGGAAAAAAAGGGAGCCAATCGGTTATATTTATTTTTATCATTCTTTTTTTTTTTTAATTCACTTTCATTTTTTCATTTATTTATTTCATCTTTCGACGTAGTTTTAATGTTTTTCTTTTACGACTATTGTTTTTAAAAGATAAACAGTTTGAAGTTTTATTAGACTGCAAAACAGGTAAAAAGCAACATGAAAATTTGTAATAAAATTTTCATTATGATTAATGCTCCAACAAAGTTAAGTCAGGTCCTCTGGACGGTTTCTTTTAGTTGAAACGTTTCGTCTTTAATCCAAGAGACTTCATCAGTCTGAAGAGCTGCAATAAACTCAGTCTTATAAATAGGACCTTCTTGTTTGTTGTGGCGCTTTGGACCAATGAAGTCTTTTGGATGAAAGACGAAACCGTCCAGAAACCTGACTTAACTTTATTGGTTGTCATTACCATTGTTGCTATAAAAAAATTGTAATATAATAAAGTTTGTATTCCCTTTAAGTTATTAGTGTAAGTGAATAGCAGAGCTCTAGTTTGGCAGACATGTAAAGTACATAGCTACCCACCTTTGAATAGAATAACTTACTAATAAGCACAGTATGTTTTATTATTGTTTTTTTGTTTGTTTATTTGTCTTATAACACTAAATGTCCTTTGAAATTAACTATTTTTCTCTACCGGCTCCCATAAAACCGGGAACTCCCTCCGTTTAATGTTTAGCATCAGTGTAAGGCTTAAGCATGCCTTTAATTTAAATATATATATATTTATATATAGGGCTGGAATACCAACTGACATCATTTTAGACCAGGGGTCTGCAATCTGCAGCTCACGTGCGCTTTTTGGTCCCTCTGCAGCAGCTCTTTCAAGCTTTGACCAAAACTAACACAAAACTGAATTTATTGGTTGTTATAACAACAACTAATAGGGCTAGTTTTAGCAGTTTTCCTGTAATTTATTTTGCAAATATGTGAATATTAGAAACGTTACAAGGAATATGTACTCACTTTCACTTTAAGCTTTATTTCTTCGAAGTAGAACACTTAATTTTTCTACAGTAAAAATAAAAAAAATAAAAAAAAATCACATAGGCCTGCAAAGTTTATTGCTTTTGTTTTTAGAAAGTGGGCAAAAACTACATTATTTTTGCCTTCTTTACAAGAATCTTGTCTTTTTTTGTCTTAAAATGTAAAAAAAATCAATAAATGTTAAAAATCATTAGATATTCTTAATTGTTAAAGTTGAAAAAAAAAAGCTAAAGTCTAGAACATGTGGTAATTAACCAATAAAAAAATCAAGTTTCAAACCGGCACTTTTGACATCGACAGGTATACGGTCTTTTCAAGATGGCTGCCAAAATCTCACCTCGTCAGTGGCCATTTCCGTGTTTCTCTAGTTTAGCTGGTTTTGTGATTATCTACATCTGCCACACTGATGAATTGATTGTCATCAATCAATTATGAACAAGATAAGCCAAGGTTCTAGAAAAACTGATAAACTCTCAAATCAAAAATTACCTGGACTCATTTAACATCTTACCTCCACATCAATCTGGTTTCAGGAAACAACACAGCACAACCACTGCTTCACTGAAGGTTCTTAACGACGTTGTTGAAGCACTGGATGCTAAGGATTATTGTGCTGCACTTTTCTTAGACCTGTCTAAAGCTTTTGACACTGTGGATCATAACATCTTGTGTCATAAACTCTCAGAAATCGGTTTCTCAGATCACACCATTGGTTGGTTCTCTAACTATCTTTCAGACCGGAGGCAATGTGTTCAACATAATGGTACTTCCTCCAGTTATTTAACAGTCAACAATGGTGTACCACAAGGCTCAGTCTTAGGACCCACCCTCTTTACAATCTACATACATAATGTAGGTAAAAACATCCCTAATGCATCCATACATTTCTATGCTGATGACACAGTTGTTTATTGTCGAGCTAAAACTGTTGCTAAGGCTTTCCAGCTTCTGAAATCTGCATTTAACTACATCCAGACTGATTTGTTTCACCTCAAACTTGTCCTAAATGCCGAAAAAACCAAAGGGATGCTTTTTTCAAATAGGAAGTTGGTCCCAGCAGTTCTTCCTCCGATTTTATCCTCAAATGGTGTCCCCATTGAGTTTGTTGATTCCTATAAATATTTGGGTATCTTGGTCGACTCACATCTTTCTTTTAAGCTCCATGTGGAAAACTTGGTAAAGAAACTGAAAATTAAACTGGGTTTCTTTTTCAGAAACAGATCCTGTCTAACCCTGAATGCTAGAAAACGCCTTGTATCTGTGACTTTCCTTCCCTCAATTGATTTTGGTGATATTATTTACATGAACGCTCCTACAAGAACCCTGCAGATGTTGGATGCTGTCTATCATGGTGCACTAAGATTCATAACTGGCTGTGATTATCGTACCCACCACTGCACCCTGTATTCACTGGTTAACTGGACATCATTAACTTCACGCAGACTCTCTCACTGGTACATTTTCATCTTTAAATCACTTCTTGGTCTGCTGCCTTCGTACATCTCCTCCTACATGTCTCTGCGTGAGTGCAGCTACGGAGTGCGCTCTCAGGACATTATTACCTGCAGTGTTCCCTCAGTGAGGACTGAACTAGGCAAAAGGGCCTTCTCCTACTCCGCTCCTGTTTCCTGGAATATCTTACAAAAAGATTTGAAGCTCTCGACCTTGACCTCTCTAAGTGGCTTTAAGAATCTGTTGGACTCCTGGCAGGGTCCAATGCTGACATGTTCCTGTTTTTAGTTTTATACATTTGTCTTGGAATCTAGCTGTTTTTTTGGTTTTGTTACCTTTTTCCTTTTAGCCATCCTATTTGTTAAAAAAAAAAAAAAAAAAAAAAAAACTGTAGTATGAGTTTTTATAATTGCTTATTGTTGTTGCTGTTGTCCATTGTTGTCATCTTTCTTTGTTGAAATCAGGTCTCTCTTGTAAATGAGTCCTCGAGGCTCAATGGGATTTACCTGTATAAATAAAGGTTGATTGATAATGTAGACAATTATAAAAAAAATGCACCTACACTGCATACCAGTTGGTGGTGGTAATGTACCAATTTCGTGTTTTGCCAACCGGGAAAAATAATGAAGAAGACGGAGAATTTGTTTTACTTTGAAAAGTCTTTCCGGAAGTTGCCGCTTATATACGGCTCACTTGACACGCAAATTGCCTGTTGTGTGTCAGTTACGGCGGTAGACATATTAGTTTTGGGTTAAAGCGGGGGGAAGGCGGAGAAGCCGTTCCTCGCTGGGCACTTCCAGCCCGACAGATACGTGTTGTTGTCTTTTTTTTTTTTTTTAAGGAAGAGAGCTCACCGACAAAACCATCAGCGTAGACACAAACATGGCGCCTACCTCCACCTACAACTTCAGATGAAAGTGCGTGCGGCGAAGAAGTGGCCTGAAAAACTTTAGGAAGTATTTTTTTTCTCTCTCTTTTTACTCTGCGCGTCGTCCTCGTTGGTAGAGACGGAATATATTACGCAGTAAAACAACAAGTTGCCTTCATGTCGACGTTATAGCCCCTTGCTGCAGCGCAAACACCTGGTAAGTTCCTCACCTTTTATTATGCAGATAACCAAGACTCAACCAGTTTGTGGAGGATATAACTTTATATTTTAAACCGTGTGTGTGACGAGCTGAAAACAAACTTCCTGGTACTGACTGAGTTGGTTCGGGCTGTATGTTATTTAATTATTTATTTTTACAGTGCATTAACCGACCTGGGGAATAATGAGAGGGAGAGCCACGTTGAACACTGAAGGCAACAAGCTTTTGTTATGTGTGTGTTTCCTGCAGAGAAGCTGACCTAGTTCTGGTTCTGACCCAACAGGGTTGGGAAGGTTTCTCTGAGAATGTAACCAGGTTACTCAATGCAACATGTGGCGGTTTCACTTGTTTTGTCAAAGTTATGTTACTAACTGCACTTATTGGTTACTTTCTTTAAATTTGGACTTTTCCCAATTAGTAAAAAAAAAAAAAAATGGTCAGGACACCCATTCAGAGTCATGAAACATCAAGTTAGGGTCCCCAGATATATTTTGAGTATTATTCGTTTGCTCAGTGGTTAGCACTGTTGCCTCACAGCAAGAAGGGCATGGGTTCAATCCCCGGTTGGATCTGGGGTCGTTCTGTGTGGAGTTTGCATGTTCTTCTCGTGCTTGCGTAGGTTTTCTCCAGGTACTCTGGTTTCCTCCCAAAAACATGCATGTTAAGCTGCCTTCAGTCCCAGGCCTCCCTTGCAAAATACTGTGATCTCAATGGGG
Organism: Nematolebias whitei; assembly: GCF_014905685.2. NCBI lineage: Eukaryota > Metazoa > Chordata > Actinopteri > Cyprinodontiformes > Rivulidae > Nematolebias > Nematolebias whitei. Next base: position 23,513,869 of record NC_056498.1, on the reverse strand, counting down.
TTTGCCTGGTTAAGTAAAGGTTAATAAATCAAATGATAAATAAAGTAATTGGCAAAGTTTTTTATACTTTTTTTTTTTTTTTGAAGTTCCAAGCCTTGGCCACTGTTACTTTATTTGTTTATTTAAGTAATCTATGTATGTAACCAGGTTGGCCACAACCTGGCGTAGAGGCAGCTAAAACGGAAGTGGTAAGACGGTAGGAGGAAAACGTATACACAGACAACCAAATATCAAATCATAGACAAAGGGTGTAAATAACAATAAAATAGCTAAAACAGCTGCAGAGACTGCCACAACAAAATTTGAAATGGAGATTACTAAAAACTCGTGCACAGATCATGAAGCGATGCTCTTACAGAACTTTTTCAAATGTAAGAAGTGAGCTTTAGAGTCGTGTAAATTCCAACAGTTCAGTCAAGTCCTCTGGATGGTTTCTTTTTTTTTTATAGCTGAGATGTTTCGTCCTTCATCCAAAGGACTTCATCAGTCCGAGGAGCCACAACAAACTTAATCCCACAAGCAGCACACTCGTAGTGGACCAACCAGTTTGATGGTGATAAGATGGTTTCAGGGGTCCGCCCTCACCCCAGTCGACTCCTCTGAGGCAGCCATAGCCAAAGTGGTTCAAAACATTGTTTCAAAAAATAAACCGTCCAGATGACCTGACTGAACTTTGTTGGATTTTTTACCTGGATTATTGAGCATGAACTATGATCTGTTGTAAATAGTTTCAGTCGCTGGCAGCAGAAAATTGAAATGATGAACGCTGGAAGAGATAGAAATACGTAAATTAATGTAGCTGCTGGAATGGAGAGTACAAATGTTACTGTGGACGTTGACTTGTGAGTGGAGGTACCACTTGTCCCAGTCAAGGATTTATATATCAGCAAAAACCGGAGTGTTTTGGGGTTTTCTGTTCAGTGCCCTGAGATGACTTCTGTTGTTACTTGGCGTTATGTAAATGAACTGAACTAAGTTGGAAGTTAAAAGTTTGGGAACCCTTACATCCAAGTTACGTATGTCAAACTCCTTTTAAAGTCTTTACACAAATACTTTTACCATTTCAAACTCTCTCACTGTGTTACAATTATGTTTTTTTTTTAATTGCAGATGATGTTTTGGGGGGAAGATTTAAAATAGGCATGTTGACCATTTTTCACAAAAGCGTTGTGTAAAAACTATTTATTTTGAATTAAATAACATTAAAAGAACTAACAATACCAGGATCCTGTATCTGTTTTATTTTTTTAAATGTATATATAGGAAAGTCCCAGCGTTTCATGTCTGAATTTTTTTTTTATCTACGATCATTAACATCCTGAATTCCCACTGAAACGTGAAAAGTTGTCATCCATCACAAAAACGGTCATTTCTACATATTTTTACAGCTTGCCGTAAAACTTTCAGCAAATCTAATTGAACAAACAGTCAGAAGCTTTATTAATCACCCAAAAGGTTGTATTTGTTCCTGCAGTAAATCACATTACCATTTCCACATTTGGGGGAATAAATGGCTACGCTGACCAATCATAATGGTTGAATTTTGGAATAAGGTAGTTGACAATATGAATGAACAGTGTTGAGTTGTTGAAATAGTTTATTTGTATGGTTGGGAAAATCAAGCAGCTTTTGTTGGAGCGAAAGTTCAAAATTATGCAGCAATTAGCTCTCAAATAGGAAGTGAACAACTAGGCGACAAATGGAATTCTGGGTATTTTTCCTACTTAATTGCCAGTGCAGATTCCCAATATTCCAGCTGACTAGTCAAAAACAATATTTTCATAAGGGGTGGCCCTTTTAGGAAGGAAAATCACTAATTCAATGGTTGGAACCAAAATTACATTAGCATTTATAGTACCTTGCATAATTCAAGTGTGTACGCAGATCTTCAATCTATGCACAATCTAGGCACAGTTTCATGCTATGTTTAATCTCACATCAATATCAGACTGTCTCTCTCGTGTACGATCGATGCCAACAGGCTAAAGCAACTTGCACGTTTAGGAGCGGTCCCTCCACAAAGAAGTTCTGGTCTGACGTATTTCTTAAGATGTCTAAAATAACTGGAGACAATGTTTCTCCTAATGCCTTAACTGCCATGTTTGGGGTGTGGTCTACTACTCTTAAGGTGTTTTCTCAGCACGACTCGCCTTATACACGGCCTCAGTAGTTTTCCGTATAACTGAGTGTTGTCTCGGTGTATGGTAGGCGGGTTGTCATAGTGCGTCTGCCCGTCCCCTACTATAAAGTAGAAATGATGTGTCGCTAAACATTCGCCATTCTTTGCCATTTTCCAAAAGTGCAGTGGCCTAGTTGAGGCCACCTTATCCTCCACCAGGCGCCTTTTATTTTGAGTCCATTCAAACTCCATCTGAATCACTGCAATGTCTACACCCCCTCATGTTACCACGGTGTTGCCGTTTTAATGGGTTTAATAAATGTATTGTTTCAAGTGTAATTAAAAAAAAAAATGCTGCGGTTGCAAGATTAAAAAAAAACCCAGTAGGTTTGAGACATGCTCGTGATTGATGTCGCTATGATCAATCAATGGTTTGCAGTTTGCTGGCTTCAAATCATCAGCTCGACACGGCTCACTTGAAACCTCGGCCGAATACTTTCTTAGAACAGAGCTAAAAGTGGGCGGGGCTACGCAATGGAAAGATGCAGAACCTGCGCCAGGTAGATCCGAGCCTACAGTTGGTAAAAGGGTCATTACTCTCTCCCCTACCAAAACAAACCTAATAGCATTCACAACTCTGCAGGCCAGGAAGCTCATGCTGCTATATTAGAAATCTGCAGCCCCACCTATACAAGCTGGATTAGAGAGGATCTCTATTTTCTTAAATGGCAGATTATCAGGCTGACTTTGGCTGGTAAGGCCGTATCATCTTATTTGCACAAGAAAATACAGCTCCAACAAATACTGACCGATGCCTAAGATGATTAATTGGTGAACAAAGAGGTGATATAAATGTATTCAGAGATGAGATGTGATGGTATGGTGCGAGGTGCTTATTTTTCCTTTTTGTGTTTGTATGTTTGGGATGAGGACAGATGTTACTGAACACAGAACCGGAGTACTCTCATGGCTCAGTGCTTGACCATTTCGTCAGCCAGCAGCAGTCTGAAAGCCTTGAGGGCACGGGCCTGCTTCGTCTTCCCATTGCAGTTTTGACGACTCGTGGCATGCATGTGGCATTTCCGTTGATGCTTCTGCCGAGCGTGGCGCTTCCTCCACAGCACAGAAGGCATTTTTCTAACGTGACTATTGACCACCTGCAGTGGCTGGCTGCAGGAATGTCTCATAATAACAGGACGATCAAGGCGGGTGGAAGATTTAAAAACAGTGCTGAGGAAACGGCTGTAAATTCTCTGCTGACCTTAGCTCGGTGTGAGAGGAACTGGAAAAGTGAACGAGTCCTACTTACCAGTGGTGTGGCTGCAGCGTGGCTTTTGTGTACATTGGACCTGCACTTTGTCACTGCCGCTGGTCGTCCTAAACCTGTCAGGTGACTCGGGGAATGGAACTGGTTTGACTATTGAAGCAGTAAGAGCATGTGGACAGAGTCACTCGCTGCTAAGGCAGAAGTCAAATGAGACTTTGATTAGCTGTTGATAGTTGTATGGAAGAATCAGTGTTTTAAAATCCACTCGTGCAGTAGCACAACCCTTTGACTAAAACAGGCAGATGTGAAGTTGTTTATTTTACCTCTCGTAGATGACACAATGTATGTGTTTTTATCTGTAACTTGGCTATTGTCAAACAACTTAAACCCCCATTTTAAGGGAGATAATATAAGTTTTTTAATAAAAGTTTCCAGCTGCTTTTTGCTGACGTGTACAACTTTTGTTTTCACCTCATTGCAGAGTGCACTAAGTTTGTTGTACAACCAGCTTGTTGTGAGTAGGTCACCACTTACTTTGTGTGTGGTTGAACTAAAGTTGGACACAAGTCAGCTGGACTAGTGCGAAGACAAATTCGCTTCTACGGATTTTACGTTAGGATAATATTCACAACCAAAATTAATAATTTACCATGATTATTTTAACGTAAATGAATTCTTAAAGCAAAAAACAATAGTTAGTTGAGGTAATACTGTTTTTTTTCTAACCAAATCAGCCATGTTGTTGCCAAAATAAAACCCTGAGGCATGTTTTAATTTTCGGAAAATAATCCTTCCTCAGTTTACACTGTGCAAGTTTTTCAACTTTTGCTGCTTTGATCCTTTGCAGCCGTTGAAGATGACGCAATGACTTCATTGTTCTAGGTCAGAAAATCACCAGTTAAAGGTTGTACACTACAATTTTGCAGAGGCTGCAAGTTTTGGATTTTGTTCTGTTACTGTATATTTAGCTTTCAAAATCCTGCGACTGTCAGCTTGAGGAATTTTTACTCCTTTGCAAACCTCTGGCTCAAAGCTATGCCCTGACAAAGAAGTGCGTCTTTCAGTAATTTATTTTTACTATTAAATGTTTTGTAAAGTCACATTTGAGACTGTTCAGAGAATGTTTAATTTGTTCCTGTATAAAGAACTTTAATCATTGCAGTGAGGTTCAAGGTGAGTTCACAGACAGTGGGATTTTAGAGAAACATGAGGAACTCTGCCCTCCATGGAGCTCTACAGAAACGTCATCCAAAGTTAAAATGGGTCGCTGAAAATTGAAAATTTATTTTTGCATCTTTCAACTTAATAGATGAAACTGTAGGGTTGTAACAAGATCACGCGAGACTAAAATATCAAAAAAAAAAAATTTGTTAAACTCTCGCAAACCATAATAATAAATATAAATGTACAACCACCTTTATCCTGACCTTGAGTTGAAAAGAAAAGAGTTGCGCAAACTTTGTGGTAGAGATGAAAAACCAGTCGGACCTTACCGTTCACTAAGTTCCCCCTCCGGTCTCCATGCAAGCTGTTTAATTATCTCTGTCAGTCGTGATTGTTTGTGATGAAAATAATAATAATAAAACTCCCAAAGGAGTTTCACTCTAATGTTCCTAGCATACCTGTTTTTTTGTTATTTAAGGTAAAACATTAGCAGCGGTTTGCATACAATTTGTCCAAGGGTTTTATTTAGCTTTGATGGCCTTTTGGTAAAGCAAAAAATAGGTGATTTTTAAAAAACAAAAAGATAAATTAATGACTTTTGTTAAAAACAAACCACTAACTAATACAAAAGATGCATTGAGAGACGCCCGTCGGTTTTTGTGAAAGATTTTTTTCTTTTAAAAATACTGTTAAAATCTCATCCCGTCTTTTTTTTTTTGGGGTGACTCTTAACAGATTTATTTTTTATTTTATTTTTTATTGTACTCTATTAATCTTCAATGAGGAAATTAATTATTTGCGTTATGCACATGTGAGTACACACGTGAAGCAGTGGGCTGCCATCTAAGGTGCCTGATGAGCAACGGGGGTTTAAGGGCCTTGCTCATTCAAGGTTCAAGTTTCTTTGTCATGTTTATATCACATATGGTACATGTGGTGGAACAAAATTATGTACACAGGGTCCCAGTTACATCCCAAAAAAGTACAAAATGTAAAAGAAAAAGGGTAATAAGATCTAAGATATGAACTAAGAAAAGCGTTAACTAGAAATACACTAAGCACTAGTAGTACAAAAACAATACGCTGAACAGCAGCACGAATATGAGTCTGTGTGAGCAGATGAGCACGCATGAACACATCAACATGATGTGATTTTTCACAGTGATTATTCTGGTTAGAGATTCATGAGTCCAACAGCTTCAGGGTAGAAGCTGTTCCTCAGTCTAGTGGTTCTACACTTAATGCTCCTCAACCTCCTTCCTGAGGGGAGCGGGGCAAAAAGTGTGTGTGCTGGGTGAATGGGGTCCTTCATGATGCAGGTGGCCCTCTTCCTGCATCTGGAGGTGTAGATGTCTGTGAAGGTGGGGAGACTGACTCCAACATCTTCTGTGCAGCCTCCATGTAACGCGTTGATGCTGGAGCACAGGATGCTCTCCACTGCACACCTGTAGAAGGAGATGAGGACTGAGCTTCCCAGACCAGCTCGTCTCAGCCTTCTGAGGTAGAGTCTCTGATGTGTCATGGACCCAGAGTGTGGTAAATGAGGGTGGAGGCAGGTGTGGGTGCTTCACCTTTTCCATTCACGTTTTGATGTTGGTCAGTGGAGTTGACCTTTGACCCTCTGATCACAGGTCAACCCTCTCCAACCTCTGTGCAACCACTCCTCCCAATCTGTCGCATTTGATGAGCTAAGTGCCTCTACCCCTTTAAACTGGCTTTTTCATGTCTTTCTGCAATTTCAGTTTAACTTTGATGATTTTAAGCAATTTTTTTTAATCACGAAACGCTGAACTTTGATTGTGATGATGTCACACGCTCTAACTTTTCAACTAAAACTTGACAAAAGTTTTGCGGACCTCGCACATTTTACTCTTTGCTTGTACACAGTTTATACATCAAATCAGGCATTTTTACCTTTGTCTAATCTTGGCCCAGTGTGTATCTTGCTTTACTCGTCATATATCCCATATAAAACATTGTACGAAGAACACATAATTTTACATGTGAGCTCATCAGTCTTTTCAGTACTAGTTTTGCACAGTGGCCATTTACGGCATACTTTCTGATTCACGTTGCTTCTGTGCACCTTTCTTATCAGGAGTTTATCAAGGAGTTAGACACGTGTGTGAGGTTACCATGGTGTCCTTATGAAGCCATTGCAGCTGTAACATGTTCACTGTTTCCCCTACCTTTATACAAGCTGGGTGCCCCACCCCGTCAACCGAATTGAGCACCCCGCCTACCAAACCAAACTTGCCACCCCACCTGCCCACCCGACACTGACATAGCACTAAGCTAGCAGCGAGAAATACAGGTTCTCTAGCTAAAAAGCTAAAGGCAGCACTCATGTTGCCTCTTCCCTCATGCTAAACGCCCCCTGCCCCCACTCAAAAACTGTTGGTACAAGCTGCGCTCAGACAAGTGTCCGTCCCCCCATCAACAAAAATCATGGATGAGATGAGCACCCCGCCATGGCAAGTTAACTAGGGGAAACACTGATGTTTCTTGGTTCTTTCTACACTTACACAGTTTGTACATTTATTTTTGTCAGCTTCGATTATTACAAGTTAGTCCCAAGTTTCTATTTATTCAGCTGCCTGTCATGTCAGACGTTTTAACTTCAAGCAGCCAAAGATCAACAGCGAGGTAATCTATTTACCCCTCTGTCCTGTTCTTTTAGTGACGTTCCACCAGTTGTTTTCTTTCTGAAGAGGTAAAGTTAGTAAGACCATTGAGTCCCCCCC
>NC_056498.1:23468938-23506475 GCF_014905685.2 Nematolebias whitei | reverse complement strand
CCCCCCGCTCGCAGTGGAAAGAATGCTCCGTGTCCACCGGGCTGTCACGCTTCAGGAAGGAGGCAGTCTTATGACGTTTCTGCTTCAACTTATAAAAGTTAAATTTACCAAAACTCTTCAGACTCCTCTCTGCTGGCCTCATGCAGGCCGATTGTCCCGTGGGTAAATTACCTGAAGGCATTGGATGTTTTGCCATAAAGCCAAACTGGTGTGTCTTTTTCCCTTTAAGAAATCACACCTACTTCTAAAATCATGTGCCCACACTGTAAAAACAACAGCTCTGAAACTGAAAGATTGTCAGCTGCAGTCATGAGAGACTCTTCTCTGATTTAGACGCTGTGCTTCGATGTCACCTCGGCAAACATAAAAAAAAAAAAAAACTAATTGCAGCTTGGCTGAAAAACATCTTCGGAAAACAGAAGATAGAGGAGGGGAGTGGAAAACTTTAGCAATGTTTTCTACATTCTTCTGACGGGGGTCACTGTGTGAGGGGCGGGGGACGCCCTGGACAGGCCTCCAGTCCATCACAGGGACACGGAGACAAACGAGACAAACAACCATTCACTCTCTCACTCACACGTAGAGACAGTTTAGAATTACCAATCAGCCTAACATGCATGTTTTTGATCTGTGGGAAGAAACTGGAGTACCTGGAGAAAACCCGCGCATGCACGGAGAGAACGTGCAAACTGCAAACTCCACCCAGAAAGTCCCCCAGCCAGGATATATAACTAGGGGTGCACCAATAAGTCGGCCGGCCCATTTATCGGCCCAGATTTCCTTAATTTTGGGAACTCTGCCGATATTTGCATGAGAAACTGATTTTACCAAAAAAAAAATTTCTAGTTTAAATAAAATGATTGTCTAAATTTAATTTATATTTCAGAGCACTACCTTATGGCCAGTTAAAACAAGTCTGTATTGTTTCTCGGATATTGTTCAAGGGTATATTTTTAATGAAATAAGATTGAAAAATTGAAGGTACATTATGACCTTATAACATCTGACAGTGTCACTTATAAAACAAAATTGGTATCAGCCAATATCTGCAGGTCAGGCTTTTTAGAGATCGGTGATTGGCCAGAAAACTGCAATCTGTGCACCCCTAATTTGAACCAGCGACCTTCTTTTCGAGAGGCAACAGCTCTACCAACTGAGCCACCATGCCGCCGTCTTTGCAAATATTTTATCAGTATTTTAGTTGCATTGCAAAAAGCTCAACACTTAAAAAAAAAAAAAAAAAAAAAGTTTTATGCCAAAATGATCATAATTATTTTCCCATCAGCAAAAATGAAAACTAACAAAATTTGCCACTGTTTATTCTCTGTCCACTGTGTTTGCCTGTTAGCAAAATATATCATGAACCGCTGGACAATATTATTGAAACCTTAGCTTGGCTGTACCTCTGATTATCAAATATCATAGTACAATTACAAGCAGAACTATTGGTCTGACATTGGCCACTTTAATAAAAATTCTCATTGGCTATGCAAATATTTAATCCTAAAATTGCTAAGTAAAAAAAAAACCCTGCTTACTGTAGACCACAATTTAGTTGTTTTTTTTCCTGCAAGAAAGCACTTCTATAGTGTACAAGTTCTTCTAAACCTCATTAAACGTAAGTTTAACAGTTATTGTCATATTCCGTAAAATGAAAAATACATGTTGACTTAAAAAAAAATTTTTTATCTATTGGCTACCCTGATTTATAAAAATCTGTATCTGCGTATCGGCCATCCTCAAAATACAAGAATAATTGTATGCTTTATTTAATGTACTAACAATAAAATATAGTGGTACAGTCTTTTCTCTAGTTTGCTTGCCTTGGCAGTGCGATCATATCTTGTCATGTGCGGGGGTGGTGTGGAGGTGGCTCAGCATGAGTAGAGCGCTACCTCTCTAGCTTTTTCAGCTAGCGTGTCTGTATTGCGCACTGCTAGCTTAGCGCTATGTCAATGTCGGCAGTTGACGACGGGGTGGGGGGGTTATAGTTTGGTAAGCAGAGTGCTCAGTTTTGTTGACATGGCGGGGCACCCTGCTTGTATAATGATATGGGAAACACTGGGATATTAAAGTATTTATGTCAACTACTTTTACAGAAAACTATTTTTTTACTTTTCACATAAAACGCGTGCTATTTTATTAAAAAGTATATATATACTGTAGAATAAAATTATAATGTAAACCATATTAAACATTTTGGTGAGCTAAAATTGTTTTTGCTGTATTTTTGTTAATATCTGTTAATCTTAATAAAACCATGAAAATTGTACTTTATACTTGTAGCCAACAAAGTCCATGCTCAATAATCCAGGTATACAATCCAAAGATTTTCAGTCAGGTCATCTCGACAGTTTCTTTTTTTTGTTTTGTGCTGAAACGTTTCACCTTGTATGCCTGGATTATTGAGCATGAACTTTGTTGGTTTTGAACCAGTTTGACATGACTGTCGACGAGGAAGAGGGCTGGCACCAGAGGAGGGGACGTGCCAAAGAGACCATCTTAGCACCAACATAACTGGTTTGTTCCACTTTGGAGTAAATGGACTGTACTTGTATAGGGCCTTTCTATCTGATCAAGATACTCAAAGTGCTTTACACAACAATCTGTGTTCTTATTTACCCATTCATACAGCACTCTACTAGATCTATACAAAGCTAAGTGAACAAATCATTCTAAAGAGACTAATCAGAGCTTTATCACATTCATACACTGATGGGACGCACATCAGAGGCAGTGAGGAGTTCAGTGTCTTACCCAGGGACACTTCGACGTGACTGCTGGTGGATTCGAACCCCCAACTTTTGCATTGGAGGACGACTGCTCTAACCACTCAGCCACAGCTGCCCCGAGTAAGCTGTTGGGGGAAGAATCAGTTTTGTGTTGTGCGTTTCCTTGACTGATGAAGCCTTCTGGATGGAAGGTGAAATGTTTCAGCACAAAAAAAAAAGAAACTGTCCAGATGACATGACTGAAAATTGTTGATTATACTTGTAGAAAATTTATTAGGCAGTAATGTAATAAAACACGTAAACATCCAAAAATATGAATTTCAGGGGGAAAAAAAGTATTTGGTTGTCTTGTTTAGTTTTCAAATGTTAACTGAGGCATCTTTACTTAAACAAGTCCATATCTGGGATTTTGTGTAACCTAATAGACATGAAATACTTAAAAATACAAACAGTAAACAAAAGTCTAATCCTAGATGTAAAAGCTTGTGAAACTCTATCCTTTCAGTCAGAGCTGCTCTGTGTGTGTGTTCGTGTGTGTTTGTGTGTCAAGTGGCGCTCTGTAGTTCTAAGCTTTTGAGGATCTGAAGAACAAAGTGGCACTCCCGGCCACCTGTCAACACAATATGGTGTCAGCGGTGGGGGCCAGGCTCGGTACAAGCTCCCAAAGAGGTGACAACATCCTCTGTGTTGTCGGGCGGTGAACATTTCTCTGCCTTTCTAAAGCGAAACAGAAATGTAGGTTTGAGGGAAGAAAACTGAAAGTTACCCAAGCAGCTGGTTGTTTGAGTTCGTAAGGTTTGAGCTCGTGCACAAACAGTTGATCTTGATGCAGTAAAATGAATCGACTCAGTCGACTAAGATTTTAAGATACAAATGGTTAAATATTTTATTACAACTTGCACTTGTATTCTTATTTTAGTGAATGTAGTATATTCTTAGTTCATGACTCGGACCTTTTTCTTTACAATTTGTGTTTTTGTTGGATGCAACTGGGACCCTGTGTACATAGTTTTGTCCCACCTCATGTATCACGTGTGGTGTGTATGACAAATAAATCTCTCGGACTCTGATAAAAGCTGTGAACATAACTTTTCAAGAAAGTTTTCGCAATCTTATCAGCCTTTTGGCTCCAGATAAGCTCATGCAATATGCTGATCTCATACAGTATGTGTGCTGCTTATTTATTTTTTTTTCTATTTACTTTTCAGGATGTAAACAAAGCCAAAACCCTGACAACTGCTTTTAATACACACACTTGTACTAATCTGATCACGTTTTCAGACCGACGGTTACTGTCAACATATTATTTGTTACACGAACAACACAGATAACAAAGTTTTTTTTGTTGTTTTTCTCCCACAAGCAAATAAATTTTGATCCTGTAGGCAGTGGTGGGCACAGTTCCGCTAATAGTGGAGCTAACTTTCCATGTAGCAGATTAGCTTTGTTGCTAACTTTGAAAACCTTTAGCAGAATTAGCTCCTGCTAAATTTAAATCTGGTCATTTAAAATCCACAAATTATTTTTGAAGACCGTTCTATGCACTAAAACTACACAGTTCAATGGTGATTTTCACAGAGCTATGCTAGGCAGAGATTTTTCTTTTTTGTGATTTATTTTTTATTAAGTTTTTATCAACATTACAATCATGTAGGGATGCACAATATTGGATTTTTGGCCGATATGTTAAAACTTATTTGGCCGATAACCGATGCCAATACCAATATTTTATATACGTTCCTTTGTCATAACATAGCCCTCTTATTTAAGCTTATTTGCTACAAAAATTGTGTAACAGCTGTAAGAGCTGGTGACATATATTCAGCAACAGCCATATGATATGCATAGCACTTTAATTTATATTAAATGAAAAGTGTTAAATGTTATTTATTAGCAACATAATCCATGCTCAATAATCCAGGTATGCAATCCAACATTTTTCAGTCAGGTCATCTGGACAGTGTTTTTTTTTTTTTTTGTGCTGAAACATTTCGCCTTCGATCCGGAAGACTTCATCAGTCAAGGAAACGCACAACAAAACTGATTCTTCCCCCAACAGCTTACTCCAAAGTAGAACAAATCTTATCACAAGCAGAACTGGTTAGTTCCACTTTGGAGTAAGCTGTTGGGGGGAAAATCAGTTTTGTTGTGCGTTTCCTTGACTGATGAAGTCTTCCGGATCGAAGGCGAAACGTTTCAGCACAAAAAAAGAAACTGTCCAGATGACCTGACTGAAAAATGTTGGGTTATTTATTAGCATTAGTCACCTGCGATGCTGTCTCACTTGTGGAGGCTTGTTTCGGGTTCCTAGCTGCAGTGTGGGATCCTCTGCACTCTTGTGCGTGAAGGACAGCCTTTTTAAGTTAAAAGTTTTTGTCTATCCATTGTGTCGTGAGACTAATCATGCTAACGGAGCTAACACAACGTCCAAATGTCTGTGGTAAAATTCACCCAACAAGTCGTGCTATCAACTATTAGCTTCTCTATGACATCGGAAATGACGGCTTGTAACTCGGGTAACATTACGTCGGAAAAATATCTCAGACTGGGTACGATGTAGTGAGGCTCAACGTAGTCCATAAATCTTCAGAATCCGACATCCTCACCAACAAAAAATAAAACTTCCACACCACCGACATTTTGAATTGTCCTCTCCGCCGTGAGCTCGCTGCAACATCATCACGTTGTGCTGCCGCTGCAGGCAAAAACAGCGCCTTTTATATTGGCGAGTTATTTTAATGGAAAGGCCATGTCCGATATTGAACTTTAACATTAATATCGGCCAATACAAATACCATGCCACCGATAATATTGTGCATCCTTACAATCATTTGTCGGCCAGGGGTATATTTACATGTACAGAAATATTATTATTCAAGTATAAAAAAGAACAATATAATTATAAAATGGTACAAAAGGTACAAAAGTTTAAAAAGATACAAAACAATTTATTTACAGGTTACATAGATAAATTCACGTGGTTTTCATTGCCTTTTTGTTGTCAAGTCCTTTAAATGCTAGGCAGAGATGAGCAAGGCTAAACACCATCTGGTGACATCAGTACCTCTTAGTGCTATCCCCTCCTCATTTCTACAACAAAGTCTCTGACTCATGGCGTCAGTTTGCAGCCAATAACAAAGACTAACATAAACCAAACTGAACTAGAACAGAAAAATAACATGAAAAAAACTAGGGGTGCACTGATTTATCTGCCCCAATTTCCTTAATTTTGGGAAATCGGAAATTGGCCGATACTTGCACGAGAAACCGATTTTACAGATTTTTTTTTGTTTGTTTTAACAACAATTGTCTAAACTTAATTTATATTTCAGAGCTCTACCTCATGGCCAGTTAAAACAAGTTTGTATTGTTTCTAGGATATTGTTCAAGGGTATGTTTTTCAATAAAAATAATATTGGAAAATTGAAGGTGCATTGTGACCTTACAACACCTGAAAGTGTTGCTTATAAAACAAAATCGGACTCGGCAGGTCAGACTTTTTAGAAATCTGTGATCGGCCAGAAAACTGCAATCAGTGCACCCCTAAAAAAAATTTCATACTCTGAAACATCATAAACGGTCAGAAATATTGCACACACAGTTTCTACCCAGCATGCTTTACAACACTTCCACTGTCTCTGGGACGTGACTCTCTCACACATTTCACGCATCTTTAATACAAATGACTTTATTACTGAGAGAATATTGATGATGACACACAGCAACTTTGTTGTTAGTTTATAAAAGTCCAGTTGTTTTTGTATTGAATGTTTTTTGAATTCATCATGTCCTGGATGACTGAGAATCTTCACCAGCATCTTTATAAAAGTAGTTAACCACGAAAAGGATCATCAAAGTGAATTAATTCATTATAGTAAATGACACGAGGGAGACGTCCGACACACATTGAATGCATCACTCTGCTTCAGCACACCAGAGTTCTGCTCTGTTCCTTTGGTTCAGATGGACCTAATTAATTTCTAAAAGCTCACCTCTAAATGGGACATGGACGCTTTACTTATGGTTTATACATTATATGTTGTCATCTAAAACAGGTGACTCTCGAGACTAACCTGGATAAATAAAGGTTGAATGTATGAATTTATGAACCGTTTTGAGTTGTGTTCACTTACAACGTTGTCACATTGCATTCAGTCTTGCAGTGTTAACGATAGCAGTGAATGATAAAAAAAATAGCAATTTAGTGTTAGCTTCTGATTTTAATTTTTTTTTTTTTTATCTGTTTAATAGGGCTGGGCGATATGGACCAAAATGAATATCTCGATATTTTAAGATAAATTGCGTTATACAATATATCTTATCAGCTGGATTCCTTCTCTTGAGTAATTACATCATCTGCACAGTCAGAACAATGTCTCTCCTCGTTTGCTGCGTTCAGAAACATGACGTGTGGCGTCTTCAGCAGCTGTTTTAGGACAGCTGAGAGTGGACACAAGTGGCAGGAATCCTGCAGAGATGATTCGGACACAGCGCTGTCCGTTGTCTGCTTCTGCACTTGTGCATGCTCGCATACAGAGGCAGGCTCTTTTGACCCCGGGGAGCGAGCCTCCAGGCTCTTTTGTTGTTGAAAAGATGAGATCATTGTCCATGAGGACACACCAAGAGCTCACTCTGTGTAGACTAAAACTGATAAAAGGAGCAGGACAGGTGAACACTTAACATAATCATTTAGTGCAAAAATGTGAAGTTAAACACCTCCTCCATTTTATAGATGGCAATTGTAAAGCTTTCTCTGCCCTCGAGGGTTTTTTAGGCTCCAAAACCAACCTTTGAAATACTTTCAAGCAAGTTCAGACCCGAACCTTCACGAAGGAACAAAACTCTCTTCAGGAAAATCTGATGTGAGGAATGACTCAAATTATATTTTAATCAACGACGTCTATTAAAAATAAAAATCATATTGTCCACCAACCAGACAACCTGAGTTCAAACCCCACAGGTTAAATAAACATTGAACAAATTAGAGAAATGATGTGCTTAAAAAGTATATTAACATTAGCGATTACATTAGTATTTAGTCTAACATCATTTTGAAATTCCTATTACAACCATTTAAATTTCTAATTGTTTATGACCTTCATGATGCTATGATTCTTTTTCTTGTGGAGCTTCTGTGTGAAGACACATTGGTTTCAAATGCTTTTAGACCTAAATTCAAAATTGTTTTTAATATAAAACAATTTTTTTCAACTGAAAATAATAGATAAGTTCATAAAGATTAATAGTTTGACTTTTAGCAGTGATGGGCCATCTGAAGCTGATGCTCTGGGGCATGTATAAAACAGTGTTTCTGAAGTTCTGTGTCAAAACTTGTTTTTTTTGGCAAAAGTCATGTGCTCAATGCCGTCCGAGGCTTGGAAAGTGCCAAGGTGACGTCAATACTTTGGTACCTGATTCAAAGCTTAACGAGGAAGTAAATCACTGGACAGATTTGTGATTGGTTTTAATGGTCCAATTTGCACAAAATAAAACAAACCAGCGAGTGGCATACAACGAAACATGTAGCCAGCCAGCCTGATGTTTTGTGTGTTTAACATTTCATAGCACTTTAACCCCAAGAAAGAAGAAAAAATCACAATCTGATCTCACAGTAAACACAAACGGGTTTGTTTCATAAAGTCATGGAGGCAGGAAACCTGCAGCACAAGCACCATTCTAAGCTAATACTGTGTAGTGAATTACCAGTAGATAAAATTTATAAACATCAGTGTTGACAAATGTCAACAAGTCACAAGCAAGTAGAGCTGCGATTTCTGGCCCGTACCCGACCTGAAATTCGGGCTGGGTCGGGCCAAAATTATATGCTTGATGGGCGGACCAGGTTGGGCTCGGGCTTTTGATGTGGTTTTAATTGTGCATGTGGCCCCGCCCACCCTTTGCTTTTATCACACATCTGAGGATTTGCCATTGACCCACAACAAGCGACATAACAGAGCTGGAAAGTATTAAACAAAAGCTAAAAATGAGATAACTCGTTCTGCAAAGCCAGCAGTGAAACCTGCTGATGTGTGTCTGGTGCACGCTCAGATCCGACCGGCCGGTTGAAGGAGGTTAAAAAAAAAAGTTGCCTTAAGCTTCAGATGGACAACCGGATCATTGGCCGAACGCGTCCGCTGACCGGCTGGTTGAAAGAGTAAAACAAAGTCCTGTTAAGCTTCAGATGGACAACTGGATCATCGGCCGCACGCATCTGCTGACCGGCTGGTTAAAGGAGTAAAACAAAGTCCTGTTAAGCTTCAGATGGATCCCCGGATCGGCCTCATGCGTCTCGCTCCGCACCCTGCTCTCATCTGCGGTGAAGGAAGTTGCAGCGTCTGAAGCTACAAAAGCCAAAACGAACAGTGCGTTCAATTAAAATAGCCTTGTTCTATATTTTTTCAAATAAATTTGCTCGAAAATGTTTTTGTTCATCTGTATAATAGCCTATCTTTAGTGTTGAGTTTTTTTAGGCTATTCATTTTGTATATTAATGTCCATTTGGTGACTTGTTGATAAACAGGAAACCTTATCGTCTTTTCTTTGAAATAAGTTTTTAAGTATGTCAAACTAATTTGCTTACAAAAGCCATAAAAGCTTAATTAAAAAAAATGGGTGTTCGGACCTGTAATTACAGTTAATCGGTCGGGTCGGACATGGGGCGGGAGGAGGGAAACCTACGGGCTCGGGCTGGGCTGGATTTTTTTAGGCCCGAATGCAACTTTCCAAGCAAGGTGCCATGCCACGTGTTAAAACAACTTTTATACATGAAATAATCATAACTTTATTCTTTCATGAACAAAAATATAATGTTCAAAGCATCACAACGTGTTTGATATCAGACAAAATATCTCAGGATTTTAACCAACAACTCTGTCAGCTCAGTCAATCGAACAACAAGGATGAAACTCCTCATTTCATGCCGTGGTTTCAAGCAGCTCTTTATACTTTTGGCCACCAGGTGGCACCAAAGAGGATTGTGTTGCAACGTATGAACAAAAGCAATGCACGTGCCTCACATACAAAAAATAAATAAACCCAACTACGACTGTGGCAGGGGTGTCAAACTTGGTCACAAAAGTGGGCCAAAATTACAAATGTATTTCCAACCAAGGGCCAGTTTCTGTCAATACATTAACTCCAGTCAGATACCGGACATCTTGTCTTGGTTGCAGGTTCCTCAACAAGAGTTTCATTTGACGTTCTGTGTCGCTTTTTCCACTTAAAAAAAAAATCAAAACAAAATTTTCTTGGCTTCAAAGTAGCCATGAGAAGTCAGCACTAAAGACTGCTCAGTCTTTAGATAAAATGAGAAGCAGTTAAACACATTTTGTTTTTAAAGATCATCTTGAGGGCCAGCTAGGATGTCAACAAGGGCCATATTTGGCCCCCGGGCCTTGAGTTTGACACGTGAGAGAATGAGTGCGTCTCTGCCAACAAGACAACGGAGGCTCAAATCCCACCTCAGACAGGTCAAACATCAAACAAGATGGAGAAATGTTGTACTTGAAAAAAAATGTTGGCATCTTAATTAAAATATCAACATTAATAATCATTAGTATATCTCTTCCACCATTTTTGAACTGCCCAGATTACTTCATCCTTTGACCGCCATTTGAATTTCTAATTGTTCATGACCGTCAGGAGATGATGCTATGATTCCAGTTTCTTGTGCAACTTCTGTGTAGAGACATATTGGTTTCAAATACTTTTAGGCCTAAATTTCATCTGTTTGAATACTTTTGCCGAAGCATGCAGCACCAGGCAATTTCAGTGCATACTTGTTTTTTTGCCCAAAAGCAAAACTTTTTTTCTTGTTGTTGAATGCTTATTAATTAGAAGAATATATAGATAATAAATAAATAAATAGAAGAAGTGGTGCACATTTTAGAGTATTTTTCCCCTCTTGTACACTGAAACATTTTTTTTCTTGTTGCGACGCTACGCACTGAATGCAGACCTAACAAAGAGGATGTCACTTGATCATGAGCAGTGCAGGAACGGGTTTTCAAATGGCGAGGGAGGGGCAGGCAGTGGCTCTGGTTACAACTGACTTTTTACATTGTGGAAATGTAAGGCTCTCTTTTTACAGTAGTTCTAAAGCTTTTAGGTCCATTTATGGCAGTCACCGTTTTATTTGCACACCACACATAAAAAAAAAAAGGCAATAAAAATAATCTTTGTCTGCCCTGTTTTTTTATTATTACTGTACGTCTAAACCTGGAACGTCCTTGGTGTCTGACAGCAGAGTGAAGCGAATGTCAACACTGAGAGTAAACTTGGAGATCGATTTCCTGAGGTGGAGTAACTCTAGTCGCCGCTCAGGGTCGAGCAGCCTGGCATTGTTGGAGAAAGGTTGCTACGGCGACGTTGGTGTTTATCTATCACGTGCTTCCTCTGAAAGATATTTGTATGGTTTGCCGGCTGCTCTCAAATGATTTCCACACAGTGAGCCTGTGGTCAACGGCTTAAATACCAGTGGTGATAATTGTGAAATGCTTAATCATAGTCCACAACAAGGCAAATATCAAAATATGTATTCATTCATGTTATAGTTTGACTGTCTTTGCTCTTCTTCATCAAACCTATACAGTAGTTAACATGTTGCTATAGCTGATGAACTGTGAAGTCTCTGGCCCAGTTTTCTTTTTCTGCTTTCTGCTTTTTCCCTCTTCAGGTGTCACCACATTGAGTCATCCTCCTCCATCTCACTCTGTCCTCTGCATCCTCTGTCCTCATTCCAACTACTTCCATGTCCTCTCTTAACTGCATCCATTCATCTCCTCTTTGTCTTTTTCCTGGCATCTGCATTTATAACATCCTTCTACCAATATACCCACTATCCCTTCTCTGGACATGTCCAAACCATCTCCGTCTGGCCTCTCTGAGAAAGTTTGGACATGTCCAAAGGAGGGACAGTGTGTAAATTCTGGCCCAGTTGTATTAATTCGTATACAAGAAGTTGTACCGGTGTACACTAAATGCTTTTCTGACATTTACTGAAATAACTATTAAACTACCTTGCTTAATATTGGTGTCCCGATACCGGTATTGATATAAAATATGATACTAGGCTGATATCCTATTAAAACACTCATACTTGTACTCATAAAAACAGTCTGATACTTCAAACTGATTCCACTTTTATGCTTGGTCGCATCATTTCATCTTCCACTTCAACAATGTCCGATATACTGATCTGTTCTTACCGAGCTGTTGTTGTTAACGTAGAAGGCCTTGTCGCGCGAAGACGAGTAAGGTGTTCAAGTCAAACGAAGCACAGGAGGCCACTGACAAACTTCTGTTGTTTTCAACTAAAGTATGTTTGCCAAAATCTGAACTCAAAACTGATTAAAGTCGGTTTTTGCAAAAACTAAAACTGGAATCGATCAAGAAAAGTAACCATGCCTGTCTTTAAAAAATAAACAAGAAAGAAAACAGTCTGTACTGATCTACAGTGTTTCATTGTAGATCAGAATCTGTTGAGAAAATTACATCTAGTGGCCTGAGATTATTTACTGGATACATTAATTGCACCAACAAAGGAAGACCAGACAGCCTTGGTTTACATTGTCAGAGTATTTTTATTGGCGGGCTCTCAAGTTGAAGCACATTCACCAGTGCTGTTTATTTTTACAGAAAAATATGGTTTAACAAGCTGTTTGCTATTGATCAGGGTTTGACCGGTGAGCGGTTACCATGGATACGATGCAGTAAATCTCTTCAGAGCAGTAAGTCTTGGCTGTAAATGGAAGATGTGCATCTTTGTGAAACAACAGCTGGTTCCAGTCAAAACCAGCGTGAGGCGCGTCGCAGAGAAGCCTCTTCATTGTGTTGTGAAAAACACATCTGCAGTTGATTAGAAGAAAAACAAGAAGTGGTTTTAGAGACATTGTTTGGGACGAGTGTCTCCTAAAGAGAGGACGGTTTCTTGTACAGGAGTCCCTCGATTATCGCGGGGGGTTACGTTCCAGACACCACTGCGATATATAGTTGATGACAAACTGGAGTTGAAATGATCAGCGTCTATTCCTTCTTTAGGTGTTTCTTATGCCACTTTTTTCAGGCAGACAACTTTTGCTTAAATGTTTTTACTGCAGTTAAAATGACACATTGGTTTTCTTTGTTAAATAAAAACGTTCAAAGCTGTAATCATTCCTCTTTCTTATTTTGCTTAATGGCGTTTAACTCTGCATGTCATCCCTGAAATTCTGACGCACAGAATCACAAGAAACACAACGTCACAGGGTAAACACACTAAAAACATGTATTATCTGCAGCATTGTTCATTAAAATGGCCCAACACCATTAATGTATTACAGAAAATATACATACAGTACGCACACTTAATCATATTGTAGACCACTGTATTAAGTAATACATTCAGCTAGTACTTTTACTTGTAATACTTTTGAGTATTTTTAAAAGCAAGTACTTACTTTTACTCAAGTAAAAACATTAACGAGGTACTTCTACTTTTACTAGATTACATTTTTGTCTGATTATTTGTACTTTTACTTAATTACAGTCAGTGTTTGAGTACTTTCTCCACCGCTGCTGGTCACAGGTCAGTGGTTACCTCACTGCAGCCAGTGGACGTGACCCTGCATTTCTGTCCTGCTCAAAGAAACGCCAGAGACACAAGAAAAATAAATTCACATGGACTTTCTTTTTACCTCTGTGCTTTCAGGATTTTTACCTTTCAAAACGTCATGTGGATTTGTGAAAATAAAATGTTTTTGTTCGCATCAAAAAGTCTGAGCCCTGCTCACCGTGGCTGTAAAAAGCTTTTTTTTTTGTCCCGTCTCATCTGACTCACCACTGGAAACACTGAATTTCTCTGCCGGTTCTAAACACCCTTTGAAGATAAAGTGCTTGCTTTGTTACCTTTTTCTTTTTTTACTATAATAAATTAACAGTATCAAGCAAACATCCCCACCCTGGCACCTATCTGTAACAAACAAAAACATAAAATAAATAAAATGATATGACAAAAACGGAGAGGAGAGAGAAAAACCTCTAATCCAGCTTTTATATGTAGGTGAAGCTGCAGATTCCTTTTCGCTGCATTAACCTCATGGCCAGCCGAGTTGTGAATGCTGTTACGTCTTTTTTTTTTTTTACGTTGCATTGTGTGGTTTTTTTTTATTTTTATATATGTTATGTCATTTTTAGCAGGACAGAGTGTAAGTGGAGTTGGTCACACTCTGAAAAAGACCAAGTATTAAGAGCACTATTGTCCCGGTTGCGTTTAAGTAAAAGATAATTTCAGACTAGAATTCCTTCATAGAGGGACATCTCCAAAACCTGGGCTTGTAATTTAACATTACTATTTCATCACAGATAACCTTTTTTTTTTTTTACTTTTTGTTCCCTGCTTTTGTTAGTGAAACACTTTTTCTTTTTTTATTCCATGTTTGTAATGCAAAAAATAATTGTGGGGGGAGGGGCTTTTTTAAAAATATATGGTACTTTTTGTGTGACTGATTACTTACTAGCTTTAACTAAGCAGTTTTGGTTGTAACTTATTCACCTAAAACTTTATTTACAAGAAATGAAAGGGTTGTTTGTTCTAATGAAATGCTCTTGTTATTAACGCTAAAGAGTTTTCCTGCACTTGGAAACATTAAGACACAGTCCAGCAGTTTGAGAGAACTACATACAGCTACATTTATTGAATCTCAGCTTTTATTATATTATCGTATTTTTCGGACTATAAGGCGCACTTGAAATTTTTTCATTTTCTCAAAAATCGACAGTGAGCCTTATATATTAATTCTGATTGTGCTTACTGACCTCGAACCAATTTTATGTGGTACAACTGAACAATGTTGAGAGTTATTGTGAATGAGTTGAATAAAGTTTGACTTATCTGACTGCTTTGTTTCGCTAAATGCGGATGTAATCCGGTGCGTTTTGTGTATGAGAACAGACTTGTTCATTGATATTGCGCCTTATGGTCTGAAAAATACGGTAAAACACTAAACTTGTTCCTTGTCTCTGCTGTAATACTGACTTGTTGATCCTGTGCTATTATGTTAGGATGGTTCAATTTTACAGTGAATACACTGGACACCTTAAAATGTAGTGTTTTTGATTTTAGTTTGAAATCATCCTAAACCCACGACAATATTTGTCTTTTTCTGCATTTCTTTAATCTCCTGCACCATCAACCCAGCCTACTGTGCTTACTGTAAAGAAAACAGATGTGCAGTATTTATTGTCTGTATTAAACATGAAAACCAATGAGAAACGTAAAGTTTACTGGATAAAATGAAGAACCATAGAGGATATTTGGCATAGCTGAAATTGAGTTGCTTCATAACCAGTTTCAGTCAACACGCAGTGTAATGATGTAGCTTACAAGCTTGTCCAGTAAGAGTTTGTTGAAGCAACTGGACCAGTGTACTGATTATAAACACACCAGTATTGGCAATAAGGAAAGATTTGATTCATTTTATTTGGTGAACTCCTGTTTAATACCCCGCTTAGATTTGCTTCTTTTAGAGAGTTACAGCTGATCATTGAGTAAGTGACTTCTCTTGGAACTTGGTCTTGTGACTCTTGGGTTTAAAAAAAAATAAACTTTCATGGGATGTTTAGCATCTCCCACCATTAAAGCAGTCGTCTTCCTTTTTGTATTTTTAATTATTTGAGACACATGGGATACCATATTTCAGCTGCTTCATTGTCTCCAGTGTCCGTTGAATTTACGCTCTCAGGAGCATTTCTGAGCATTCCCCTCAGTTTGGCCTCGGCTCTCTGCTGCCACCAAAGCTTTAACTCTCATCCTGTTGGGAGCGGTGCGGTGATATACAATGACGAGTGTTTGTGGACATCAGGACATTCAAGTCCTTTCATCGCTACTTGTGTTTCCACAGTTGCTGTGTTGTGGTACAGGAGTCTTAAAGGATCCTTTTATCACATTAGCCAGAGCATTATCGAACATTCTACGTCCATCCCACTGTTTCAAATTAAAGTCTTAAAGCTTTGCTGTTTATTTACTCAGGTTAAGTTAAAGAGCTTGCCTTCCTTGTATCACCAACGGTGTTTAATGCCAGAGGTTTTGACTAAGGTCCTCTTACAATGAGAGGACGGAATTGTTCCCATTTGGGTCAAACCTTGAAAAGAACACTGTATGAGCTCATGCTCAAACTGTGATTTGTGAATGACTAGTCTGTTGCCTCCATACCAAATGTTTGGTCTATGCCTATAAAATGGACAAAATTATAGCAATTTTTGTATTTTGTGAAGTGAGTTGGGTGTGACAACCATCTTAAATCTTGTTGACTCCAATAAAAAAAATTGCAGATGTTCATTTAATTATTACCTAAAGTTTCATCAAAGTTTGTCCAGTAGTTTAACATATTTTGCCAACACAAAGGTGCAGGACTTCAAGTACTCTGGGTCCATTGTCCAGAAAGATGAGAAGTGTGGTAAAGAGGTGAAGAAGAGAGTCCAGGCAGGATGGAGTGGATGGAGAAAAGTTTCTGAAAAGATTTGTGATTAAAGAGCGTCAGCAAAGGTCAAAGGAATTTTTACAAGACGACCAGCTATGTGGTATGGTCTGGAGACGGTGGCATTGACAAAAAGACAGGAGAAAGAACTGGAGGTGGCAGAAATGAAGATGATGAGGTTCTCCTTAGGAGTGACAAGGATGGATAAGATTAGGAATGAGATCATCAGAGGTACAGCACAGGTTGAACAGCTGGGAGATAAAGTTAGAGAGACCAGTCTGAGATGGTTTGGACATGTCCAGAGGAGGGACAGTGGGTATATTGGTAGAAGGATGTTAGAAATGCAGCTGCCAGGAAAAAGACAAAGAGGAGACATATGGATGCAGTTATAGTTAGAGAGGACATGGAGGTAGTTGGAGTGAGGACAGAGAGATAGAGGAGGATGACTGAAGAGGGAACTGCCAAAAGAAGAAGCTAACAGACAAAACACATACAGATGCAGCCAAAAACTTTATCATTTGCCTTGCGTTTTGGTGGCAGGTGATGAACTTTGCATTATTTTGTTTGTCAAACCAAGAGGTGCAAAACGTGACTTTGATTTTCCTAAATCTCAGGTACGCCCAGCCATGATTGAGGACAAGGGTCACCGCGTTACCGACTACTTTGTGGTGGCCGGCCTGACAGAAAAGTCCACGCCGCTGGAACAGGACCTGTCTGAGACCAAGTCTGGTGGATTCAAAGGACCCATCACAGACCTGGCTATCATTAACAAATCAGCAGGTGAAACCGTCCCTGAGGGGTTCACCTGCATCGACAGCACCTACAGCGGCCAGCCAGCCAACCTCAACCATGGCAGTCTGAAGAGCCCCGAGTTCTACCTGTGCTACAAACGAGGGCGAGGAAAACCTCCGCTCATCGATGTCGGGTGAGACTGTGATTTGATTTATTTTTTATCTACAAAGCTTTATACACAGTAAGGTGGAAAAGTTTTAAACTGTCTTTAGTTTATTTAAACTTCACTTCCAAAGAGTCCGAGTGTTTTCAGATCTTCTAGTCTTAAATTTCTGAATATCTTTTATTTTTTGTACTATAAACAGTAAAATTAAACATAAAAAAAGGTTATCCTAAACTATATTAAATGGTGCAGTTTGAAACTCCAGTAGTATTCCAAATATACGGATATATAAGCAATTCTGAAATGTGGGTCCACACTTCATGTAAACAAATCATTTGGTTGAATCTGCCAAAAACCACGAAAAAGCTTCAGTTGTGAGATCGCTCTAAATTAGGCTGCTTGTAGTTTGTAGGTAAACAAATATGTCTGAACTGGACAAGTGTAGAATCTGAGAAGACATTTAGGTGGAAACAAAAAAGCCATAAAGACAGAGCTCAGCCTTCAGACACACACGTCTTTAGACTGTTAAGTTACTCTTTCACTCTACCCTTAAGTGTCTTTTTACTTTTCCTAACCTTTTTTGAGTCTAAACATGTATCAGTACATCAAATCTGTTGGACCTCAGCTGCAATTGTTCTGTAAAACAACTCTTAACCTCTTTATTTATGTGTGTTTAGGAGTAATCCTGGTAGTCAGAATTAGCTTTCTTAGGATTGTCATCAGTGCTTAAGTTTAGTTTATGGTAAATATGGCATGACAAATCTTTTTTTTTTTCAGCAAGAGGTGGTTGCTGTTTCTGTTTGATCATGGGGTTCCCACTTCTAACCACACCTTCAGTTATCTCCCTCAATCTGTCAAATCTCTTTTCTTTTTTTTTATCTCCCTTTAAAAACGTTTAAATGAGAATTTAGTTTTTTACTTTTCACTTTGTTTCATTAAGAAATTTAATGTATTTTTCTTCTTGAACGCTGTGCACCGATGAGCGTGTCTGAGCTGAATGAATGAGTAACATCACAGGCAGCTGTGTCTCGTTCAGCATGACAGTGCAACAACCTGAGGCGTCTAAGTTCTCCACACACTGAAGTCTTTGTGTAAATCTTGTTTCTTTCTCTCGCTAACTAAACTGGAGTTTCCGGTTAGGAGCGAAAACGCTGTGTTAAATCACTGAGATTCTCCTTCACTCTGCAGAGTTAAGGTTTATGCATGAAAACAATCGAATGGGGCTGTTTTCTACTCTGCGTGGATTTGATTCATTTGTCAGTTTCATTTTTTTCATCTGTTGCTACAGTAATGGTCCTTTCGTGTGTTTCTTGTATTTGTGTGCGAATCGACCAAGATATCCAGGTATTTGTACGATTCGACAAACTCAATAGGAACACCATTCGTTGATAAAATAGAAGCAAGGACTGCTGGTACCGACTTCCTATTTGAAAACAACATCCCTTTGGTTTTATTGGCATTTAGCACCAGTTTGAGACGGAACAAATCTGACTTGATGACGTTGAATGCAAACTGTTAGAATTGAAAAACCAAAGCAACTGCTCTAGCTCGACAATAAACAACTGTGTTGTCAGCATAGAAATGTAAGGATGCATCAGGAATGGTCTGACCTACATTACTTATGTAGATTGTGAAGAGGGTGTGTCCTAAGACTGAGCCTTGTGGTACTCCATTGTTGATAGTTTAATAGCTGGAAGAAGTACCATTATGTTGAACACATTGCCTCTGATCTGAGACATAATTTGAGAACCAACCATTCATGAACCACTAAATAGATTTTAATGAAACTTTCAGAAAGAAATCACTAGTTGTACAACTACAACTGATTAATTTTTAGGGTCAAACCAATTCGGGTTGGCTGCCACAGCTGACTGATCACTGGAAATGCATAAATATCTAAAACTCAGACAACTTTATAGCTTTTGAACTAAAATTTGGTGTGGTAATAGCTGAGACTCCTCCTTAACACATACTGAACACTAACTTGTCATGAGATTTCACAGTATTGCATGGGATTGGGCAAACCTCATGTTTTCTTTCCCTTTACTTGTCTAAGCAATAAGGATAGCATTTCATAGAAGCTGCAGTCCCGGTACACTTCCGTCTATCCTTCTAGACGGCTGTATGGAACGAAATTTCACTGTACTCAACTGTGCAATGACAATAAAGTTGATTCTGATGTACGAGGTTTGACCAAAAGATAACATGCTCTTAGTCTTAAACTATGGCATTAGAGGAAGTGGGTGATTTGCATCCCTTCAAAGATCAGATGGCATAACTAAAATATTATAATGGCATGTTTCCTTTAAAGTTCAACCACGTTTAGCCTGCAAATAAATAGGGTGGATAAAAATAGAAGCTAACAGATTGTTTATAATTTGTTGTCTTCTGAAGAGGAACCCAATCAGTGATGCAGCTAATGAGGCAGGATGATAACGTTTAGTAGCTACTGCAGCCTCCCTGACTATTTCTGCAAGCAGAAACAATAATTAGAAGATTTGAAATTCAGAGCCATGTGAGTCAACATGAGGCTCAATGACAAGATTACAGTTTTTACAAATGTGCTGCAAGACTATAAACAGATTTGTTCAGTTTAAATTGGGTTAAACTAGATCCAGAGAAATAGTTGCTTTTCAAATTTGAATCATTTATTCTTCCTTCTGCTCCCTCTGGTTTTACTGGTGCATTCCCAGCCCAGGGCTGTGGAGCAGCTCGTTTCATCGTTGCCCATTAGAGCTCGGGTTTTTGTTGCCTGAATGAGATTTTGTTGGCAGCTCTTCTCTTTGGCCCCTTGCTCTTTTCAGAATGAATGGAGCGTTTCGGGACTGTTCTTTCTGCCAAGGCTGCCCCCGTAGTTGTCCATGGTTTAAGCAATTCAATGTTTTAGTCTTAGTTTGAGCAGCGTAAGATCTTTTGGCCTCCCACACGGCATTGTCCGGATGGAAAGGGAGGACACGAAAGTGTGCTGTTATTAAGGCAGTCCAAGTCCAGCACAGTGGGACACTGATTGCTTTCCTGCTTGAATCTTTTAGATGTCTGTTATTCTAGAACAAGCAGTAAAACAAGCGGAGCACAAAATATTTAGGCAGCAACGTCTCAAGTGTTGGTTGGGCTGTGAGTCAGCTGGTAAAATGTTCTGAATCATCCTTTGCAGACAGGAAACCAAAGCTATAAATGAAAGTCAATGATGCCGACCACATGCTGACTCCCCCTGCAGAACTGCAGATTCCCAAAAACATCCCCAACAAAGAGTTTAGTTTGTTTTTTAGTGTTCTTTGAAGAAGGACTTCTTGTTCCAGATATGTTAATAATCGACTTGTATAGCACCAGTACAGTGCACATTGTGTTTTTTTATGTTTTGCCCATGGCATCTTAATCGTTTTCTAGCATGTTATTTGGCATTATGCTTAGTACTATGCTGTAGTATGGAAGACCGGTTTGTGTCCAAGCTTTAACTTCTTGCATGATGTCTTGAGATGTTTCTAAAATGTTTCCTCATAATGCTCTTTCCCCGTACCATCTATTTTGTGAAGTGCATTGGTCTCCCCTGCTGCAACCACCACCCCCATACTTCATAGTTGGGATGATGCTCTCAGGCTTACAAGCTTTCCCCTTTCTCATCGAATGTAACAATTGTCATTATTAGGCCTGTCATGATAACAAATTTTGCTGGGCGATTAATTTTCTCTGAAATTATTTCGATAAACGATAATATTGTTTGAAATTTGCCAATAATTAGTAATTATTGACAAATTTAAGAAGAAATGTTGGTTAATTTTTGTATGTAGTACCCTTTTTGACCACCGGATGACAGTATAAAACTGTTTGAACCAAAGGGCGGATAGTGAGGGAGCAGCGTGTCTCTTTAAGAAAACTGGGAGGGAAGTCCCTTGACGTAACATGGGTTGTCTCTCATTCCTGTTTTTCAGTTCTCAAAATGGCAGACACTCTGTGTAGTTTGACCTCCTTAGCATAGCATTTTTTATACAAAGCTTTTAATAAAATATCAGTAAACAAGTTCTCAGCTTCTTTATGCAGAGAAAAACAACTTTTTAGACGAAGGCACGGGTTTCAACCGTGAATTACGGAGCTTTGACAAGAGGGAAGTTTTTTTCCTGAGGTCGGCCTGTTAGCTTAGCTCATAACTTAGCTTCTCAGCTTAGCTGCTTTTAACGATCCAAAAACGCGATTTTGGACGGTCAAAACAGATTTTAAAGAAAAAAGAGAAAGAGAGGGGTCAGTGAAGAGCACCGGAGTTGATTTTTTTTGTCATCCAGTGTCTTCAGTAGAAAGAGAGAGACACAAAACGATAAAGCCGATAAATGAACATGAGGTCGATAATTTTCATTTATCATGCAATGAATTAATTTATTGTTTATTGCGACAGGCATTATGGCCAAACAGTAAAAAAAAAAAAATTTCACCAAACTACAGGACATTTTTCCAAAAGTTACGGTCTTTGTTTATTTGCAAACTGCAGTTTGTTTGTTGTTGTTTTTCAGATTAATGACTTCTTCCTCGCTGAGCGGCCTTTCAGTCCACGTCAGTCCAAGACTCGTTTTACTGATAGTGACACTTTCTTACCAGCCTCAGTCGGCATCTTTACAAGGTCTTTTGCTTTTGTTTTGGGGATGATGAATACATTTCCCTCCAAAATACTTTAATCTGAGGCGCACAGATCTCGTGTCCTTCCTGAGCGGTACGATGGCAGGACGTTCCCATGGTGTTTATACTTGGTTATGATTGTTTGAGCAGATGAAGGTTGCACCTTCAGGAAAATCATGCCCGAGGATGAACCAGAGTCGTGAAAATCAACAGTTCTCGTCCAAATATCTGGGTTGATTTCTTTTCATTCTCCGATAATGTTACGCAAAGAAGCTGCGTTTGAAATGTGCCTTAAAATGCATCCATAGGCGCTTCTTTTAATTAACTCAAGTGTTGCTAACTTATCTTTCAACGCTATTACCTTTTCATCTGGGCTATCCCAATTGGTTTAAAGGCTCAGTAATCAGTGTTTGTAAACTTGTGACTGAAAAAAGTAATAAAAATGGATCTTTCTCATGTTTGACCATTTACCAAGTTGATTATCTCTGTTGTCCTTCTTTGTACTTAATTTTATTTTGGAAAAATAAGACCATTATTCCAAGCATCACTCTAAATGTGTCCCGTGTGCATCACAGAGTGCTGTATGAGGGGAAGGAGCGTCTGATTCAGGGCTGCGAGGTCATCCAGGTCACTCCGTACGGCCGCTGCGCTAACGTCAACAACAGCTCCGCCACCTCGCAGCGCATCTTCATCACGTTCCGGCGAGCGCAGCCCGTCCAGCCTCAGAATTCCCTGGCGGTGACGGACATCTGCGTCATCATCACCAGCAAGGGAGAGACGCCGCCGCATACCTTCTGTAAGGTGGACAAGAACCTCAACTGTGGCATGGTACGTCACACGTTTCTCCCTAAACTGACTCTGACGTCAGCTGTGAGAAGATACGGCGAGTGAAACTTTTGATTGTTCTTTCAGTGGGGCTCCAACGTGTTCCTGTGTTACAAGAAGTCGGTATCGGCGTCAAACTCTCTAAGTTACAAAGCAGGTAAAAAAAAGTCTAAAAATTTTCTTGTGCCTCAATATTTAGGTTTTATCCTTCTTTTTTTTGTCATTTGTGCATCTTTTGTTTACATTTTGATCTTTTACCTTAATTTTGAGTTAAGTTACATTTAATGGACCACTTTTTGACTTAAACTGACCTAAAGCAACATTTTTAACAAAGATAATAGAATCAACTTTATCAGAATGAACTTTGTCATTTTATATACATACAATGAAATTACAGGAAGCTCTGTCAGGTGCAAAATATTAAACAAGTACAAGTTAAGACCAATATGAGACCGTGCCAACATACAAGTCATGCTTAAGACATGTATAAGTAGCATTAAAAAATATATTTACTACATATAAGTTAATAAAAGCTTCATGACATCAAAGTTCATGCTCAACAATCCAGGTAAAAAAAATCCAACAAACTTCAGTCACGTCCTCTAGATGGTTTCTTTTTTGGTGAGATGTTTCGTTCTTCATCCAAAGAACTTCCATCAGTCCGAAGAGCCACAACAAACTCAGTCCCACAAGCGGCACATTCACAAAGTGGGTCAACCAGTTTGCTGGTGATAAGATGGTTTCTGGGGCCCGCCCTCTCCCCCTTCGACTCCTCTGAGGCAGCCATAGCCAAAATGGTTCAAAACATCCAAGTTCATGCTCAATAATCCAGGTAAAAAAAAATCCAACAAGGTTTAGTCGGGTCATCTGGATAGTTTCTTTTTTTGTTGAAACGTCTGATTCTTCATCCAAAGGACTTCATCAGTCTGAGGAGCCACAACCATCTTATCACGAGCAAACTGGTTGGTCTACTATGTGTGTCAGCTGCTTGTGGGACAGAGTTTGTTGTGGCTCCTCAAATTGATGAAGTCTCTTGGATGAAGGATGAAACGTCTCAACAAAACAAGAAACCGTCCAGATGACCTGACTTAACTTTGTTGGAAAAGCTTCATGACTTCTTTGGAATAAAAGCTGCTCTTTAGTCTTGTGATCCTTGTTTTTGTTGTCCAGTGGTGCCTCCCTGAAGGCAGCAGAGTGAATCTTTGATCAACTTATTTGCTCTTTTTAAGTATCTGCAGTGGTAGATCTTCTGTTACAAGGTGGGAAGTTGGGTGCTGGTGATTTTCTCAGCTTCCCAAATAATGCTCTGCGCTGATTTATTTTTGTGTTCTCAGTTGAGCAGGTGTCATACCGAGCTTTGATTGCAGCTTTGAGCGCGCTTTCTAGGGCGCATCTGTAAAAGGAAACCAATAATTGTTGGGCTATTTTTTGTCTTTTTCAAGACTCTTAGAAATTAGTCTATTTTGTGCATTTTTTGCTAATAAGGGTGTATTTGTATTAGGCCTGTCTCAAAAAACAATAAATTAATTAATCTCATGATAAATTAAAATTGTCGACCTAATTTTCATTTATGGGCTTTATTGTTTCTTCATGTCTCTCTTGTTCTACTGAAGACACTGTTCTGTTTGTTCACCATTTATAGTGAATATATGTCTAAAAGTCTTGACTGTATGGTAAAAAAGCATGCTCTATTTTCAGTGAAACATGGATTTATTTTCAAAACAGATGCAAGTTTTAGTGTGAGTTTATTTTAATCTAGAAAGATTTGGTTTAGGGATGCACCTTGAGGCCTGTGACAATTTTGATGCTTGGCCAATGGCCTTATGTCACTCAAAACCCCACTTTCTTAATTTAAAAACAATTTTTTTTTTGTTTGCTTGTTTTAAAACTGGCGAGCAGCACATTTGGTGATTTGTCTGTGATCTTGCAGCCATAACTTTCTTTTAACGGCTGACTTTTTTTTTTAGCAGTCGTGTGACATTTTCACTGACTGAATGCTTCCTTTACAACTCAGCCTTTGAGACATTTTATTGTGTTGCTCTCTTCCAAAGAGCGTTCCTAAACAAACACACCCATGCGGACCGCCTTTATCTTTTTTGGACGGCTGTTTTCCTGTGAAGGAGCAGTTTATTCATCTGAGACGACTACACTTCCTTTCACGCCCATAATCTGTGTGCCTGCAGGTCTGTTGGCACAGGAATATTTGTGTCTTGCATCAAATTACAACAGCAAGATGTTGATTCTTCCACCCCAAAGCCAAAGTAGTTTAATTTTTTTGCAGAGGTTGGATGTAGAAAAGAAGCCCAAAGCTGGTCAAACCTAATCTAAGTTATGGCAACATTGCATCACAAGAGTGTGACTTATCAGCTTTTGTTTTCTTTTGTTCTGCAGGTCTAATCTTTCGCTACCCTGAAGAGGACTATGAGGCTTTTCCTCTGTCAGAGTCTGTCCCCCTTTTCTGTTTGCCCATGGGCGCAAAGATCGAGTGTTGGGCGCCAAACACTCCCAACCCTCTACCCGTCTTTTCCACGTTCGTCTTAACTATCAGCTCTGGTGAAAAGGTGAGACACAGAGACTGAGGAAGGAAAAAGTAGACCAAGCATTTCTAAATCATAACTTTTCCACCTTTTGTGCCAGGTGTATGGGTCAGCCATCCAGTTCTACGAGCCGTACCCAGTCGATCTTCTGAGTGAGAAGCAGAAGATCCAGCTGGGTCTGCTCAC
Source organism: Nematolebias whitei (assembly GCF_014905685.2). Classification (NCBI taxonomy): domain Eukaryota; kingdom Metazoa; phylum Chordata; class Actinopteri; order Cyprinodontiformes; family Rivulidae; genus Nematolebias; species Nematolebias whitei. Next base: position 23,481,241 of record NC_056498.1, on the reverse strand, counting down.
CGCGGTGGAGAAGAAAATGATCCCCAACCGGTCTGTAAACTCCAACAAATGCATCTGTCTGCTCTCCCGCTGGCCCTTCTTCGAGTCCTTTCGCAAGTTCCTGATGTTCATCTACAAGCTCTCAATCTCGAGCCCGCACCCGCTGCCTATTGAAAAGTAGGAATCCACTTAGAACCCTAAAGGTTTCACCTTGTTTGCTGTTACGCTAACACTAATATTTCTCTTGACAGGCACATCTCGCACTTCATGCACAACGTGTCGTTTCCTTCCCCTCAGAGACCCAGAATCCTTGTCCAGGTGAGCGACTTCCTTGCATTGATTTTTTTTTTTCTTTCTTTAAACGGAAACGAGCTTGTTACTCGTACAATATTGTTGGTTCATCAGATCAACCTTTTCCAGAGTTTGTGTGATGGTTTGCTGTAAGCGTCTTTGAGATGTTGCGTCTGTGTCGTCAGATAAGCACAGACTGACTCCGCTGTGAGGAGATCAGGATTCAGTTAAATGACTTTGTCGCTTTTGGTTTTGGATTGTTTGTGTTTCTTTTTTTTTTAAAGAAATGGCACTGTATTGACTCAAAAAAAAAAAAAAACTCTTTTTTTACACCTGAGCTGATCCCTTTTGGTGGTGATTATAGACCATGAGATGCACTTTGTGTCGAATTTAAATTTGCTCGTTAAATCAGAATCGGCTAAGTGAAAACGTTATTATTAGTAAGGAGAAGTGAGATTTGTCTCCCTATGCTGGTGAAGATGCTCAGACGTACAGTAAATAAATAAAAAAAGTTTAAAAACAACACTGGATTTGAATTTGTCGCCCTACCTCCACTTAACACATACCGTATTTTACGCATTATAAGTTGCATCAGTCAAAAAAGCATCATGAAGAGGAAAAAGACGTATATAAGTCGCTTCGGCGTACAAGTTGCAGGACTGACAAATATATGCAAAAAAAACCAAAAAACCTGCAACTTATACGTCGGAAAATACGGTACGTGTTAAATCAGCTCTGTGACTACCTCAGGCAACCCTAAAAGTTAAGCTGTTTTGAAGTTGGATTCTGTGCAACAATGTTTGATATCTAAGCTGTTGTGGGTAGCTTTTTTTTAAATGGCCTCTGTTTGGAGAAAGAGTTTAACTTTAAATTCACCAGCTTACAACTTGTCTGAGCAGAGCCAAGACCAAAGTGGACTACTGCTGCGTTCATACAGATTCAGTCTCAAAACTCATGGCAGTTCCATCTAAATGATAATATGCATACCACTTGCAATGTGCATTACTGTACACGGTTATTCAAGCAGAAGTTTTAAATTGTCTTAAAGTATTCCTATGTGAAGTCCAGGCTGCGTCTGAAGTGCTACAGCCATTGTCAGCGATGTAAAGTTTGCTTGGACTGTTATGAAATGTTAGAGATTGGAGCTGTATTAAGGCCTCACTCTGACTAACCATTAGCTCGGCAGTCAAGTCAGAAATAAACTCTGAGACCTGAGTTTGGAGAAACAAAGAGCCATCTACAACAGATGGTATGTTGTTTGTCATAAGCTTTCCACAGAATCCCACTTCAAACAATATGATCCTTCTAAGCTCTCGTTTGTCCTCTGTTTTCGTACCAGCAGGTCAACGTTTATCCACGCAAAATTTTCTCTACCTTCTGCAGAAATGCAGCCAAAAACATCTGCTAAGCTTCAGTGTTTACTGCAGTCACCTTTGTAATGCTCTTCAACACTTCAGCAAAGACACTGCACCCAGAACATGTATTTTTAATCTGGAAACACACACACACACACACACGCGCGCGTCTTCAGTTCAGAATTTGTTTTGTTTTTGCATAGGTGAGCCACTTATCTTTCAGTCTGTTTTGTACTAATGACTGCTCGGTTTATAAGCTGGATTCATACTCCTCGAGAAGTGAGGAAATCTGACGTAGCTGCGTGGCCAAAATTGCATCATTTCACATCACTGTATTTCCTCAAGGCTGTGCATCAGCTGTCGTGTGATTGGTCAAAACTTGATTGAGAGCGTGTTCATGCGGAAAAGCAGGTGAACTGCAACAATGTCTTTTGCTTCATCTGCACCGCTGAGGGGCAGTTGAGGCAAAGGCCGTTAGAAAATACACCCATCTTTACGACTGATCCAGCAAAACTTGTAAAGATAATCAAATGGCGAAGAACTTGTGGAAGGGGAGAGCAACATGGAGAGACAGTCCGCGCTCTGTGGCTGTGCTCACCTGGAGGGAGTACGTTTCAGCCGTAGGGACACGCTCTCTACGTTTGCATTTTGTACGCCGTCTATCGGAAACAATGGCGGTCTCTTCTTGGCAAATTTGCAAATACCTAGTGTGTACTGTCTGTCTGTGTAATAAAAATGTTTGGTAGCAGTAAGGGGAAGCAGCAGGGTCAGAAGAGTGGAGACCCCCGCTGGTAGGAAGCTCCTCCCCCGCTGGTAGGAAGCTCCTCCCCCACTGGTAGGAAGCCCCTCCCCACAGCATCTTTCTGGTGCTTTTCTAGGAGCTTTCTAGAAGTTCTGTTCAAGTTCAAGAATCTTTATTATTACCGAGGTGCGATTTTTTTTTTTTTCACAGTCGGTAGGCACACAAAACATCCGTACCAGACAATTTAATTTATACATTAAAATAACAGTACAGAATCATTGTTCGTTGAGAAGCCTGCTCTCTACAAAGATTAATTAGTTTTTCAGTCTGTTCGTCCTACATCTGGGCTGCTGATGCCTGCGTCCAGATGGAAGCAACCTGAACTCACCATGGAGTGGTGAACAGGATCTGCCAGAATCAGCCTGGCCTTGTTCACTGACCTCACCTTGTGTAGGTCAGTGAGGTTCTATAGGGCTATGCCAGAAGTTTATCTGCACATCCCGACAATCCCTGAGAGTCTGTTCCTGTTTTTTCATGTCAAAAGTCCAAACCAACAGATGAAGGTGAAAGTTAAGACTCAATAAAACATGAATAAAACATTCTCTTGAAAGTAGAATCAACATTAAAACCACAGAGATACTGATAAAAATACATTCTCTGTTGGGCCTTCTTACAAAGTGAGCTCACATGGGGGTCAAAGGTCAGTTTGTCATCAAGAACATTGCCCAGATATTTATATTGTTGCACCACCTCAAGAGCTTCACCGTTAATGACCAGAGGAGCTGCAACTGAAGAGTCTTTTCTAAAATCAGTGACCATCTCCTTTGTCTGCAGTTTCTTGTGACTTCACTTTTTTGGATCTATTTATCTGGATGATTGAGCATGCATCAGGACATTTCTTGTTCAATATGAAATGTTCATGTAAAAAAAGAACATCCCCAACTACGTTAGCGGAGTAGATCCTCACTTCTCAGAGTATGAATCCAGCTGTTTCATGGAGACGAGTATTGACCGGACTTTGTTGGACCATAAACTGGAAACACCTTTAGCTTCATTTTTGGGGATAAGGTTGTTTAAACATGATTCTGCAAAGTTTTTTTTGTTTTGTTTTTTTTCTTACAATCTACACAGTGTTTAATACCATCTTCAGGTTATTTTGAATATGATTTTATCCAATTTACATGTTTTATTTCTGTATTGCACACTTAAATCAGTCACCTTGTGTAGTCATGCGCAGAGCTACTATTCTTCAAATTCTCAACATTTTTATTTTGTCTTCGCTCACTTAAATTGATATTTCACGGTTTCCAAAATGTTTCTTTAAAACCTAAGAGTGTAATTTTGATACATAAGACGCAGTATATAGCAACAACCTAAGGCACATGTTTATATTTTTCTGCAGTTCTGTAAATTATTTTAGTTTTATACTCTCACCTTTCTCTCTGCAGCTCTCGACACATGACACTTTGATCCTCTCCCAGCCCGTGTGTACTCCATTACCACTCAGGTACTTCAGCTTTTGAAATTCTTCAGAAAGTTTTATTTTACTTTACATTCATGAATCTTTAGCGTTTAACTCAAATAGTGCGTCACAACTGTTAGAATTTAATTGAAAACTGTCATCCAATTTATTGTGAGGATTTTTATTGTCTGTTCTTGTTAGTTTTCTGTTATAATTGTATTCTTTTTGGTGATTTCGGTCCTTTCTGGGGTTTTTTCCTCCCTCTGCCTGAATCCGTTCCTCTGTTCTCTGCCTCCTGGTCAGTGGGGCTGACTATGGCACTCTGCTGATGAATCTGGGCTCAGAGAACTGTGCCACACTGCTGCACTTTGTTCTGATGGAGAACAAGATCCTGCTGCACTCGCTCAGACCCGCCGTGCTCACCGGAGTGGCAGAGGCCGTGGTAGCTGTGAGTAGAATCCTATTTATACACGTCCGTTTTCAGTTTCTGGAAAAGGCAGTGGGGAAAATACACAACAATCATTCATTGGTACAGTCATCATCCTCCATCTCACTCTGTCCTCACTCCATCTACCTCCATGTCCTCTCTAACTCCATCCATATATCTCCTCTTTGTCTTTTTCCTGGCAGCTGCATCTCTAACATCCTTCTACCAATATACCCACTGTCCCTCCTCTGGACATGTCCAAACCATCTCAGTCTGGTCTCTCTAACTTCATCTCCCAGTTGTTCAACCTGTGCTGTACCTCTGATGATCTCATTCCTAATCTGATCCATCCTTGTCACTCCTAAGGAGAACCTTAGCATCTTCATTTCTGCCACTTCCAGCTCTTTCTCCTGTCTTTTCGTCAATGCCCCTGTCTCCAGACCATACAACGTAGCTGGTCTCACTGCACTCCTTTAAACCTTTTCTTTGATCTTTGCTGCCACTCTTTTGTCACAAATGACCCCTGAAACATTACTTCATCAACTCCATCCTTAAGAACTTGAAGTCCTGCACCTTTGTGAAAATTAAAAAAAAAAAAAATCATCAAAATAAAGATCCGAACCTGTTTTCAGGTCAAACTTTGGCAAACCCAAACAAAAATGTTAACATTTTCTTTTGTCTTAGCAGACAATGGGTTTGAATCAATGGCTCAAGACAGATTTAATATCCCTAGATTTTAGTTATTAGTAATAACAAGCCTATTTATATCTTCTTTACCAATGCATTCAAGCGTAAACATCACTGTTTACACAGGGGTGGGCAACTTTTTTTTTCCCCAGAGGGCCAAATGGAGATAAAAAACAAATAGCCACATAAAGATTTGAAAAATAATCTTCAAGACTGATAATCTGGAAGACTTTTTCTGGGATTTCCTTGTAGCAGTTAACGTGTTTGATAAAATATGTATCCCCAATAGGAATATAAGACAAATTTTCTATAAACTGGCTCCTGTGACAACATATTTGATAGCTTAAATCTGAAAAAAAAAAGTTTGAGATTTGCTTTTAGGAGTGTTTAAGGTTCAGTCTAGTTCTGGAAACACAACAACGTAATAAAATCAGTTTTACCTTATTGAAAACAACAAAGCCCATGCTCAATAATCCAGGTATACAATCCAACATTTTTCAGTCAGGTCATCTGGACAGTTTCTTTTTTTTGTGCTGAAACGTTTCGCCTTCGGTCCGGAAGGCTTCATTAGTCAAGGAAACACAGAAACTGTTCAGATGACCTGACTGAAAAATGTTGTATTGTATACCTGGATTATTGAGCATGGACTTTGTTGTTTTCAACCAGTTTGACAAGACTGTCAACAAGGAAGAGGGCTGGCAATGGAGGAGGGGTCGTACCAAAGAGACCTACTTATCACAAGCAGAACTGGTTTGTTCCACTTTGGAGTAAACTGTTGGGGGAAGAATCAGTTTTGTGTTGTGTGTTTCCTTGACTGATGAAGCCTTCCGGACCGAAGGCGAAACGTTTCAGCACAAAAAACCCCGAAACTGTCCAGATGACCTGACTGAAAAATGCTGGAGTTTTCACTTATGTTAACCTGAAGGTTTAGATGCCTAATTTAAACCTACAGTAAGTTTCATTGATAAAACTCTGGTTTTCATCAACTTACTTAAAAGTAGTGTTGTTGTTTTTTTCCATTTTCAGTAAAGGATTTGGGGGACTGGATGTAGTTTGTCCAAGGGCCACTTTTGGCCCTCGGATCATATTGCCCACGTCTGGTTTAACATAAAAGTTTCAGTGGTTTGTCACGTTTCTCTCTTTGACTTTGAACTCGTTTTCTCGTAGTTCTGAGGTTTATCAGAGGAACACACAGGATGTCACAATCCTCCAAATTCCCCCACTCCCAATAAATCTGTAACAACAAGCAAGTTTCATTCAGGTGCAGGTTCTGAAGCCTTACATAAATATTGTCCAGAATTTCAGAGAAACAAAGCTCACAAACATGACTCAGTATTGCTGTAGATAATTTATAAAACTCAAGTCCTAAAAACTGTGTAATTATGTGTAGACTTTGGTTGGAATGTAAAAATCCTCCTCACTGTTTGATTTATTTTGTTTTTCTTCAGATGATCTTCCCCTTCCAGTGGCAATGTCCATATATCCCCATTTGCCCACTGTCCTTAGCAGACGTCCTCAACGCCCCGTGTCCCTTCATCGTGGGTGTCGACTCCCGTTACTTCGACCTGTATGACCCCCCGCCAGACGTTGTCTGTGTGGATCTGGACACCAACACTATCTACTTGTACGTGGCGCTTTAATTCCTCTGTTCATTTACAGCTTTTGGTACACTGAACGACTGCCTTGAATAAACCAGTTAAATCACAAGCCCAGTTCAGACTCTGTTTGGCTCTCCTGCTACTTCCAGCTGACTTGCTGTGATGTGTCTCGCAGGTCTGATGAGAAGAAACACAACAACTGGAAGAATCTCCCAAAGAAACCCAGCAAGAGTCTGATTAACTCGTTGAGCAACCTGCACCACCAGCTGGCCACAGGTGCTAACATGTAGTCCAACATGTACCCACTCACCTCACAATAAATCAACAATGGTGGATAAAACAGCCACACTTTTTTTTGGAGCATTATTATCTTGAATTCAGTTTTATTTTAAAGACATCGTAAACCTCGTACAAAAAGTAAAAACGGTTGAATTTGGTTGGTTATATTTTGTTATGTTTGTTTGTCATGTGCAGGTTAACACAAGGTCAACAGTGCAATGAAATGCTCAGGATGAGAAGAACTAGTTGACTCACTAAAAACAAACAAAACAAGAAATACTAAGCATGCAATCGGGATACAAACTAAAGTACCAAAAAGTGAAAAAGAAATATATTTACAAGGTGTAAAAGAAATGCATTAAACAACATGGTAGAATATAATGGTGCAAGTAGAATGAATTGGTACAAGTAAGTATTTCACAGGTAGTAATATAAGTATAAATACAAGTAATATAAGCTTAAATGCACGATATGTATTGCACATAACTAACATAAACTACACAGGTTGTTTGACAGGTTATTGCACAGGTAGTGAGTAACATTGAGATTGAATTATGAAGGTAAGGTATGACATACACGAAACAGCTACATAGTGCAGCAGCAATAAACATATACCGTAAGTGTCACAGGTGTGTGGCTTTTCAATAGTTGTAACATTTCTTCATGGCAAGAAATCTTGTAATGTTGGAAAGCCTGTTTAATTCCCTCACATGATGCCACTTTTGTGCAGAAAAGGCATTTGTGGGTTGAGCAGCAGAGTTCAGCATGTGAGTCACACCACTGAAAAACTCACCAAATCTTCATTGCCAAACACCTTATTCAGCTGTTGACTCTTGGTGTTGTTTGTTAGATTGGATGAGTAAGGTCCAAAGAAACTAGATGTGTTGGCAATTTAGTAATTTGACAAACAGGCCTCAGTGGCATGTGGAAGAACCATACACAGCCACAACAGCTTTGAACCCTGCAGCTCAACCCACAAATGCATTTTTTCTAACAAATGTGACATCACTTTAAAGGAAAAAAAGCTTATAATATTATTTTTATTTATTTAAAGTTGTATTTTTAACAAGGACATAATCAACCAAACACAAAAACTACAGACCTCGTACCGGACTTTCTGAAAAATTATAGATTGCGTGGTAGAATTTACATTCATTAAATAACTTTTGTTCCATGGACCTCGAGATGTAGGTGAAAATAATACTTTACTGACTCTAAAGCTGTAAAAAAAAAAAAAAAAGATGCAAATAATCAGAAACCAGAAGCAATTGTTGTTACGCAATGTAGGCTTCAACCAAGCTAAACTCTTGCTAGTGATGTAAACTTGTACCTGATTGGTAATAAGTAAATTAAGATGATGAATACCACAAAGATTGTTCAGGTGCATACACAACAGCAAACAAAAGTCTCATTAAAAGTGTGAAGGTTTTATTTTTATATAGCATTTTTTCACACCAGTCTGACTTTTTTTTGTTGCAGGAGTTGCTTTAGAGGCCTAAAAAATAAAAAGATCCTCTTGTGTCTTTCTGATGAAGTACTAGCTGTTTGACAGATGATCATGTCAGAATGGCCAAACAATTTATTTAATAATGAACGTACTGACTTGAATCGAAAAACTATCAAAGCACACAATATTCTATTTTAAATCTTTCATCACCGTTCAACTCTGATCCGTGATTCATTACAGTGCATCGGTCTCCACAAGAGGACTTGGCATTGGACTTGACCCCCATCGATGTCGACTTCACGTGGCACAAGAAGAAGATGGCTCTGGAGATGGAGATCCAGGAAGCCTTCCTCCGTTTCATGGCGTCCATCATGAAGAGCTACCGAGGCTACCTCAAACCCATCACCGAGGCACCGTCCGAGAAGACCACGGCTGCAGACTCCCTTTTCGACCTGCAAGGTGAGCAAATCTCATCTTCTATAATAAAAATGTTTTAATGTCTTGAAAGTGGCTCCATACTGGGTCCTTGTTCCCATCTCGCATCTATTTAGCCTCGTTCTTCTCAAAGTAGGTTAGAGAAATGGACCCAGGCTCTCAAGCCTGCATATTTTATTACCTTCCTAAATTGCTACTTATCGATTTGATAATAATGGAGAATAAATAATTAAAATCCAAAAAGACAACTTTTCAGCGCAATCGTTCTCCAACTATGATCAGATGCTGTTACAAAAGTTCAAATATCAAAGTGAATGTTTATTAACACAGATGCTGACATGTCTCTCTTCATAGAATTTCTGAAAAGTAGAGACCGGGCTCATCAGAAGTTCTTCTCCCAACTCACCAAGACCCAGATATTCATCCGCTTCATCGAGGAGTGCACCTTCGTCAGCGACAAGGACACAGGCTTGGCGTTTTTCGACGACTGTGTGGACAAGGTGATTCGCAGCCATCGTCAGGCTTCTGTTGGGTTGTTTGTCCTCTTCCACGGTCGTTTCCTTCCAGGAACAGGCCTTTCTTTGTTTTACGACACTTGATTGTTACAAAATAACGTTGGAGCGCTGGGAGAGACCAAGGAAGACCACGTTTCCTTTGATTCATTTGATTACCTCTGCTCTCTTTCCTTCTCTTGCAGCTTTTCCCCCCTGATATAATCACTGGCAAGGGTACCAAGGTAATCTTTAATCAGATTATCTTGTAGCTTGGTACTTTTTTTCCGTTTGAGACTTTTCTAACATTAACCAAGAAAATCATATTTCTCCCCCCTTTGATTAATGTATGCAGTAAGGGGCATGGACATTTCCTGTTTTTCTTCTATATGCTTTAATCTTGAATCACATCAAACGCTCTGACTGATTGGAAAAGCTTCATATTGTAGTATAGTACCGTGCAAAAGTCTAAGTCACCCCTTTTTTCTTTATGTTGTGTTTCCAAGGAGCTTTTTAATGTGTTCAGAAATACAGCAGTCCCTCGTTTGTTGCGGGGGTTACATTCCGGACACACACACACACACCCCAAACTAGCAGCTCTAGGGTTCACCGATGAGTCTGGGGGTTCAGTTCTGGTCTGTTCTGTGCAGCCCTTGATCCCCGAAACGCATTTGAGAGGGAGCCCGATTTTCGGATGGCCAGCACGGGACCAGATTGAGTCCAAATCTGGATGGAAAAAGTCCCGTTGGGCTCCAGATGGAAGCCGGACCTATGACGGCGTGTCCCCCACTCTGAAGTCCTCGTGGGCCGGCTACCAGCTCTTGGGTTCACTGATGAGTCTGGGCGTTCGGTTCTGGTCTGATTCCTGGTGGGTTCTGTGCGGCTCTCTGCATCCGCTGGGCGCCGAAGTCACTGAACAATTAAGGACCAAACTTTTTCCGATCAGATCAAAACTTCCCCTCTGTGTATTTCAGTAGAAGGAAACGGGGCTTCTGGGCTGGGTACTGTTGGCTTCTGTGAAATGTAGTCGTCATGAGCGGGGATACAGTGTAGGCTTATTGAGAGAAAACTACAAAATGGCGGGGCCTGTCCAAAGTACAGCGTTTTATTTTTTCATTAACTTCTTATTGTACATCCCATACCTTCCTAATCACGTGAATAATATTAAAGTTGACAATCATGAGTCCTGTACAATTTTTAATTTTTTCTCGTCTTCAGTCTTACTTTGAAAAACCATGAAAAGGTGAGCCCACAAAAGTCGAACCGCAAAGTAGCGAGGGACTGCTGTAGTTCTTCAGGCTCTCTGAAGGTTTTTTGCTGTTTTGGACTTCAGCTGCTTTTCCACTCATTTTTTAAGCGTTTCTCTGCAGCTTGAAAAGGAATCGTCTGAAGACACCAAACTGCTGGAGCTGGACGAGTCTCAGAAGAGCGAGCACACGGTCTTTGTCATGCCTCCCGAGCCACCGCCTGATAACGGGCCAGAACCTGCTCCTTGCTACACGTGAGTGAGCTGTAATTTTCTTTAAACGTTCATTTAAAGAGATTAGTTTGCTCAGACGACTTCCTGACGATTTTCTTTGAAATATTTCCAGCTATAAAGGTTTCCCAAAGCTGCAGCTGGATCTGTTTGACCGTCCCAGAGAGTTACGCCCCGCACTGAGCAGCAGAACAGCGGGGGCCAGTCTGTCCAGCAGTCCTGCTCTGCTGACTAAGAGAACTAAGCAGGTCTTTGCACACTTTCAGCAGATACTAGGGGTGTGACGGTACCTCACAGTAAACATCACAATAATGTCTACCATCAGTTTTCCATCAGTGTGACCTGTCTCGTAAAATTAGACCTGAAAATATCCTGACGACTTTAGATCATTTGTTTAAAATCATCACCAGTTTAAAAAGGAACGTGAGGCGTTAGGACCAGAAGTGATTCACATCAGAGCAGCTTCCACTGCCCCCTGTAGCCACCTGCAGCAGCTAAAGATGGTTTGTTCAAAAACACGACAGACTTTGAAGCTGAGGAAATTAAGATTGAACCTCTCGTTGTTTAGTTTGAGGTGAAAGGGGAGTCGCGCTTCAACGAGGAGTGGTGACGCCTCCACACAAAACGTTGAGCTCTGAGTTCACCAGTCTGAGCAACTTTATTCTGTGATAAAAATTATACTAAAATAAAACACACGGAGGAGTTTAACTCTAATGTCCTCTTCAGTCAGTCCTCTTTACAAAACTTCCTCTAACACCTTTCATCACATCTACAGATTTATTTTATCCACATTATCTTTTTTGTTTTCCATCCATCCATCTATTTATCCATCTATCCATCCCTCTATCTGTCCATCCATCCATTCATCTATCCATCCATCCATCCATCCATCCGTCATCCATATATACATCCATTTGTCATCTATCATCCATTCATCTATCATCCATCTATCCATCACGTTTCATCTATCCATCTATTCATCTGTCCGTCCATCTATCATCCATTCATCTATCATCCATCTTATCTATCCATCCATCCATCATGTTTCATCTATCCGTCCATCTATCATGTTTCATCTATCCATCCTATTAATCTATCAATCCATCTATCTATCAGCTATCTATTTTTCCATCTATCATCCATCTATCATCTGTCTATCATCATCCATTTATCATCTATCATCCTTCCATCCATCCATCTATCATCTGTCCATCATCCATCTATACATCCATCCATCTATCCATCATCCATCTATACATCCATCCATCCATTCATCTATCATCCATCCATCCATCCATCCATTCATCTATCATCCATCCATCCATCCATTCATCTATCATCCATCCATCCATCCATCCATCATGTTTCATCTATCCATCCTATTCATCTATCTGTCCTATCTATCATCTTATCTATTTATCCATCATCCATCTATCATCTGTTTATCCATCATCTTTCATCTATCCCTCTATCTATCATCCATCTATATCCATCCATTTATCATCTATCATCCATCTATCCATCCATCCATCTATTCAACTATCTATCTGTCCATCTATCCATCATTCATCTATCCATCCATCCGTCATCTATCATCCATCCATCTATCCATCCATCATGTTTCATCTATCCA
>NC_056498.1:23431933-23468928 GCF_014905685.2 Nematolebias whitei | reverse complement strand
GTTTCATCTATCCATCTATTCATCTGTCTGTCCATCTATCATCCATCCATCCATTCATCTATCTATCCATCCATCCATCATGTTTCATCTATCCAGCTATCCGTCCATCGAACATCCCTCCATCTATCATGTTTCATCTATCTGTCCATCTATCTATCTATCTATCTATTTATCCATCCATCTATCTTCTATCTATCCATCTATCATCCATCCATTTATTCATCTATCTAACCGTCCATCTCTCTGTCCATCCATCTATCATCTATCTATTTATCCATCTATCTAGCCATCCATTTATCATCCATCTATCCATCCATTCATCTATTCCTCTATCTGTCCATTTAGACAAAAAATAATTCTGACTGATAATTTGATTAAGATTTTGTTTAATGTTTCTGCATGAATAATATGTTAACATCTGAAAACCATTGCAATGTTTTTAAACTTAAGAAATAATTGAATAAAGGATAGGCCGTCGGGTTTTAATTTTTTTTCACCTTGTGAAAATATTTTGAACTCTCCTCTGAGCTACAAGGTCACATAGACCTAATAAATTTGGTCAAGTATGGTCGAAGCTGTTCTGAGGTCTGAAGAGACTCATGAGAAAGGACAGTCAGTTGAGTTTGTGGCAAAACCTCCAAGTGTGCTTAAGAACAGGATTTGTTTCTCTCTGTGTATATTTTGTCTTAAAATGTTTGTTCAAGTCTTGTCTCGAGAGCTGAGGGTCTCATTACACCCCTGGCTGATGATAAAGCTTTTGTTATGACCTGATGAAGTTGAAACTGAAAGCTTCTGTAACCAATTCAACAGGAGATCAAGCTGGCGTACAAGATGGCGAAGCGTTTCTACGCCAGGCAGCATCTGTGGGGCCGCTACCTGTTCAGCCACAGTTACAGCCTGTGGTTCATCTGCCTGCCTGCGAGGGTGCGACTGGCTAAGTCCAAGCATCTGGCCATGCAGCAGGCCTACAACATGCTGCTGAGGATGAGGGCCGCTGATGTGGAGGTTCTGGACGAGGTATCCGAGAGAGATACGGTCGTTCATCTGGTGGTGATGGTTTCTAAGAGCTGTGTAACATCTGTCTGCATCTGGCTGTCAGGTGTGCTACAGGGTGGTGATGCAGCTGTGCGGTGTGTGGGGTTTTCCTGTGTTGGCTGTGCGAGTCCTGGTTGAGATGAAACGAGCTGGAGTACGACCCAACGCCATCACATACGGATACTACAACAAGGTTTATTGTGCTGCCTGACTTCAGAACGTCCCGAGTCTCGTCCTGCTGCGTAGTCATCCTTCCATCTGCTTTGTTCAGGCTGTGTTGGAGTGCCCGTGGCCAAAACAATACCGGAGCGGCATCTTCATGTGGACCAAGCTGCGTAACGTCGTTCGGGGCGTGGCCCAGTTCAGACAGACTCAAAACTACACGTCGTCCAAGAATGGAGCCGAGATAGTGTCCACAGGTGGGAGTCGAATTGGTTTTCTCGCACGGCTCTCATCATGCAGGTGCGTTTAGTTAATCCTCATTTTTATTTCTGTTTCCTCCTTCAGATGCATCGCCAGAGAGTATTGACGATCTGAGTCATGGAAGTGCTCACAGCTCAAGGGAAGTCAACGGCGAGGAACATAACGAGGACGCAGCAGACAGCTACAGTAATACTGGTACTGGTTCTCTTATCGAGACAACTCTGGTCTTCTGAAGCTCAGTTCTGTGGAAAAGTTGTGAAGAAATAATAATGCACCTGTTGTAGATAGCTAGTTGAACAACTGAGTTTGGAGAAATAAATTCATTTTGACCAGACTGACGGTTGCAACAGTTTTTGCTGGTTTTCAATTCAGTTTATTTATACAGCACCAAGTCACAACAGAAGTCGTCTCAGGGCACTGAACAGAAACATTCATAGATAAAAATAAGTTAACATATCTAACATATCAGGAATGCAACTGACTGCTTTGAGTCTTAACTTTATCGCATACGCTCATCTTATGTTTTGGTTATTTTATTTATTTATTTTATACCAGCACTTGTTAGTGATACTAAGTTGTTTCAGTTGGGCAGCTTTATTTAAAACGTTTACCTCCTACCACCCCACTCATTAAGAAAAAAGAAAAAAACTCAAAACGTCTCTGCATCCAATTCCATCATCATACTTTTATTTTGAAAAGATCATGAAGTGTAAACGATGATCACGGGTGAGCTCAGCTTTACTGCTAGTGTGTTTTGTTGTTTTTGTTTGTTTTTGTTTTTTTGACAAATTTGAAGTTTGCTTTTTTTCTGATAAAGAAGAAAGGTTACCACCTCAAGTGGGGTGTGAAGTTTTTGATGTTTGCTTGAACTGCTGTAACATTTTGGATGTGAGGGGGAAAAACAAATACTGATAGTGGTTCATCTACCGGTAATCACGATTTCATTGTTCCTTACATTAAATTACTTTGCATCAGTTTCTTTGCGCTGTTATGCTTTACATATTCTTTTTTACAAACCATATTTCACAGACAGCACGGTCTTCATTGTAAATAACATTGAATGTGCAGTGAATTTTTGTTTTTTTACTTTAACCTAACTTTGCTTTAAACATTTTGAAAATGGTTTTAAGATGGCAGACATCTTTAGTTTTGATTTTGCTCTGATCAGCTTATCAATACTGTCAGAAAAGCGTTATTCCTCCTAACTGAAGCTATTCAAAGAGCTGTCTACAACAGGTAAAATTCTATTTGTTCACAATCTTAGTCTCACTTCAAAGCTTCTGAAGTATTTCTTTAAGTTGTAGGTCTCAAGCAGTTACCAACGTCACTGCATCTCAACATCCAATTCTTTTTTTCACGTGTTTTAACTTCTCACCACATCCTGGTTTGTGTTAAATCCTCTCCTACAGGAAGGCAGTCGGATCAGGGATACGGGTCCAAGGATGAGTTGCATCAGGAGCTGGCAGAGCCTTCACATACAGATGTTGATCCAGCTGAGCAGAGAAATGATAAACCGGCTCATGACGGTAAGAAAAGTTGCTTCTCAGCCTCACATGCTCCTTCGGTCATGTTTTTTCTTTTAGTATATTGTTTTTTGTCAACAGTAGGAGACGTTGCTGGCTCCGTGGACAGTGCAGTAGCAGTGGCAGAGCCCATCAGTCCTGTTGAAGTGTCCTCGCCTGTCCCCAGTATCGTCAGACTGTCCACTGGCACCTTTGACGGCGGTAGAGAAACAAGTAAGAACAAATGGGAGAAAATAATGCGAGTCTTTAGTTTGGAAACTAAACTTAGTGAAACTAATTTTTTTTACATTTTGCAGCAACAGGAAAATTGTTCAGAAGACACAGTAGGAAAGACAGCATGCCTGATGAAGATTCCTCGCTTACAGCTGGCGATGCAGCTAACCCGACTCAGCAGCAGCGTCAGAAGAGCTTCTCCGAACGCAGCTGCAGCTTCAGCGCCGAGACTCGAGCTGGAATGCTCCTGGAGAAAGACGTGGATCACATGGCCAGTCAAATGGGCGCAGATGCTCATATTCTGGCCGGGGCGCTCTCTGGGGCTCAGAGTCCATCGTCCAGCAGCTCGCCCAAAGCTCTTTTTGAAGACCTGGAGGAAGAGCCCGAAGAACAAAGGGGCTCATCTCATAAAAAGCCTTCAGCAGAGACTGACACGAGAGTGTCGGAGGAAAGCAAGGGAGATGAAAACGAGGTGACGCACGACAGGAAGCAAACTGAAACACAGGAGGAGGAACCTGGGGTGCGAGGAGCTACCTTGGAGAGGGCCGATGTAGAGGTTGGGGCCGACCCGCTCTCCCTCCTGGTGTCAGAGAGTGAAGAATCTGCTTCTGTTTGCAGCCAGGAGCCGCCACGGTCTGTGCCGGTTGTAGTGGCCCGTAACCTGGCTGAGGAGATCGAAATGTACATGAATCTGAGAAGCCCCATGGGAGCCAAGTCCTCCAGCATGGAACTGCAACAGTCCCAGGCAGACTCTGCTGGCAGCCCTCAGTCCCTAAAACCTTTGGAGCGGAGGTCCAGCCTGCCAATCCCTCCTGTTCTAACTCCAACCGGCTCACCAAGCAACACGCCCAAAAGCAACCTCAACACCGTCACTCGCTCAAAAACCTTTGCAGTAAAGACAAAGACCCATGGGAGCACCACGGCGAGCCACGGTACTCGGTCCTCTTCGCTGACTGCGTTGGTCAAGTCCACTCAGGCACCGTCGCTGGGCTCCGTCATCAACACAATTTCAGGCATAAAAATGGACACTTTGTTGTCAGGACCCAAAATTAATGTGCTGAAGTCGAGCGTGAAGCAGGCGGCGAACGTGGCCAGCAAAATGTGGGACGTCGTGGCATCAGCTTACTCGTACTCTGATGATGAGGTGAGTCTCACTAAAGCGTCACCGTCACAAAACAGCCTGCTTTCTGTTTGAGTCTCATCCAGGACTGTTCAGTCATGGTCCTCCTGCATGTTTTGCGTTACTCCCTGCTCCAACACACCTGATTCAAAGGCTGAATTACCTCTCCATGTTCTGCAGAAGCCTATTAATCACCCATTGATCAAATCAGATGTGTTGGAGCAGAAGACATGCAGGACTGTGGCCCTCAAACACGATTGGACACCCCTGGTCTAAAATCACAACCCCATTCTGATATACTGTAGTAGACATCCTTGGGTGGACTCAATAACCTATCCAAAAACAACGAATAAATAAACTCAGCTGTGCCATCTATAAGTGCTGGTCAAACCTGCACATGTGAACACCGTCCAAAAACGCTGCTGTCTGGGCCAAAGTTAGTTTAAAATGGACTGAGGTAACGTGGAAAACTATTCTTTGGTCTGAAGAATCAAAAATTGGCGCCGGTTGTCAGTGCACGGTTCAAAAGTATGCCTCTCTGATTGTATCGGGGTGCATAAGTGCACATTTGGTAATGCACCAGCAGTGCTAAAAAGTACATACAGGTTTTAGAATGTATGCTATAAAGTCTTTTTCAGGGACATGGTTTCTGCCAGTAAATGGATTTAGGTTAAATTAGGGCTTTAAAAAGTATTCAACTTAAATCTTAGTGGCATTAAATGTTTTTCATTTTTGTCGTGTGGACACTAGTGGCTTACGCCCCCAGTATACTCCCGCGTACGTCCGTTTATGCGTACGTACACGTGTACTGTACGCAGAGGGTTCAGACTTCATACTCAAGCGTATACCCTGAGCAGCTGCAGAGCAGCTTCACAGACAAGGGGCGTTTACCTTCAGGACAAATTGAGTTCGCTGATTGGTCATTTGCTGACACGCCTACTGGATTGATTGACAGGTTGGGGGGAATAAAACGAGCACTGGTAGCCTCAGCCACAGCGGTGTTATGTTTATATGTTGTTAATAAAAAAATGTAAAAAATTAAAATTAAAATAAAAAACAGGGAGCGCTGGCTCTACAGCCCACACATCAGACCAGCCCACCAGGAAATCTCCAGACCCTCCTGCAGCCACGCTGGACCTGAGTTTAATTCGCTCGTGACAAATTCCTTCATTTCTCACCATTTCAGTCATGGCATCAACAGAGGAGGAAGAGATCACTGCCTCTTGGCAAAAAACAAAACAAAAGAAAAGGCCAGATCAGGGATGAAGAAGGGGAATTTAATACATTGGTGTCGCATACAAAACAGTCTGTCACCGGGCAGTTTATTTTGCAACACCGCGTATGCTGTCGTAAAAATTTAGCTTTGCACGGACATGCCCTGGGGGGTACGCTCGTACCTCCGCGTACGTACGTGCATACCTCCGCGTATGGACGTACGCGGGAGTATACTGGGGGTGTTACTATTTCTGATTCAAAGCTATCGTGCTCTTGCTGTTTGTTAACATTTTCGCAAATCATTCTATTTTTGGCTACATTTTCAAATGTTCGTATTAAACAAGAAGTGACAGTTCAGAGATTGGAGATTTACAGCTTAGTTTCAGCTTTTTCAGTAGCTTGCAGCAAAATCATTCAGCAATAAGCGTTCACACTGCATTTTTGCAGCAAATGTGACATTTTCTATTTGGGGTTGTATATGTGTCTGGAAGCTCAAGGACTTTACTGATTTTATAGTTACTTTTTCAAAGCTATTATTATGTAGTTTTATCTCTTCTTTTCACTACAGGACGAACATCCTCAAGGTGGCCATGATTTCCCCGCCCGACTGGACGAACGCATACGGTCCGAGCACGACGTGAACGAGAGTCCTGAGAAAAAAGTCGGCCCCAGTTTAGTTTCGAACGGTCTAAACCAGAGCTGCACCAGCCTGGGCAGCGATGGCAGTGGCAGCAGCGACACCGGCCGAGGAACGCAACAGACACGTAAGCACAAAAAGCACGAAGCAAGAAAACAAATTTCACTTGAAGACCTGGTATTTTTTGAAGGAAGTCAAATTGCCCGCCACCATTCATGCCAAAGTTTTAAACTAAGATCATCTTGTGCTGATAGTGAACAGAGTTTGGGTAATTTTGGGTTAACTTATTGCATGCAATATTTTGAGCTCTTGTGTGATCTGTCAGCATTCATATTAAACGTTGTGGATGATGCTCAGCTTCTATCATCCCAATTTTCAGCACAGTATCTAGGCCTCTCGGGATAAACAATAAATCAATCAATCGCATGATAAATGAAAATTATCAACCTTATTTTCATTTATCGGCTTTGTCGTTTCTTTGTGTCTCTCTTTCTATTGAAGACACTGGATGACAAAAAGCTCAACTCCGGTGCTCTTCACTGACCCCTCCCTTTCTCTTTTCTCTTTAAAATCCATTTAACCGTCCAAAATCGCGTTTTTGGATCATTAAAAGCAGCTAAGCTGAGAAGCTAAGCTACGAGCTAAGCTAACAGGCCGACCTCGGGGAAAACGCCTCCGTCTTGTCAAGCTCCAAAATTCATAGTTGAAACCCGTGCCTTGGAGTAAAAGTTCTTTTTCTGCATAAAGAAGCTGAGAACTTGTTTACTTATTTTTATTTAAAAGCTTTGTGTGTAAAATGCTACGCTAAAGAGCTCAAACCACACAGAGCATCTGACATTTTGAGAACTGAAGAGAGACAGCCCATGTCACGTCAAGGAACCTCCCTCACTATCCATCCTTTGGTTCAGTCTTATACTGCCATCCGGTGGTTGAAAAAGGTACTACATGCAAAACAAATTACCAAACATTTCTTCTTAAATTTGACAATAATTACCAATTATTGTCCAATTTAAAACAATATTATCGTTTATCACAATAATTTCTGAGACAATCACCCAGCAAAATTTGTTATTGTGACAGACCTAACAGTATCTGTAAAATTTTCACCTTTGTGTTTGCCAGTGTTGCCTAATGGCCATCTTCAATAGGGTCGTAGCTGTGCATCTACTAATTACATTATGAGAGTTTCATTGAAATTCTTCCACTGATGAGATGTTTTGCTAATGCTACATACAAACAAACACGCACGGACAAAAACGTTACTGTGTTCACCTTTTGGTTGCAGGAAATAAAGATCTCTGAGAGCTACAGTAGAAGCTGACCAAATAGTTTGTCCAACTGATTGTAATATGTAAAAAAATTAAACATATTTAATGAACAAAACAAGCAAATGTATTGAAAACGGCTTTTTATACCCGTTACTAGTTGCCCTGATTTCTATAAATATTGTCATCGGGATCAGCCGTTGAGAAGCACTTACTGGTCAACTTGTAGTTTGAAGTGATGTCATGTTTCATTTGTGGCTGCAGACCCGACTCCAGGACGTTCTGGCAAGTGTCCCGACTCCGAGCAGAGCTCCTCCTCCAGCATCTCCCAGAACTGTGCACTTGAGGTTGGTCAGACACATACACTCATTTTACAGCTGTTTTGTCGTTCTCTGTGAACATTAGAGTGCAGGAGCGATATCTTCTCCAGTTACAGTGGATAACGTAGCTGTTTATTCATTTTAATGTACTCCTTTAATGAAGCAGGTTTTGATTTTATTGTTGTACTTTGATTATATAGTTTTTAATTGTCTTATAAGACGTTTACCTTGGGTATTTTTTAAAAGTGCTTATTAATAAAAAGTATTGTAGTGGTTTAATAACCCCTGGATTAAAGACATTTTTACAGAGACTCTCAGATGTAAAAGCAAGACATCACCAGGAGAGTTAATAGAAAATTCAAAGGTAGAGAGATGGAGGTAAAATAGAAAAAGCATTACTGAAAATAATGCATTATTTATAATATGATAACTATGGGAGTAAAGAAATGCATTTATAATGGACTTACCCTGTGGTTGATTTTTTTCCCCAGTAAAGGTCTGTGAGGTTATGGGAGCATTTAAAACAATTGTGACCAAAAAAAAAAAGAGAGATATTTAGTCTTTTTTAGAATCAATTGTGTTTACTGACAGCACGCAAGAAAAAAATAAATCCATAAAAACACACACAATGAAATATACATGGCTAATATTACCCAGTGAGACCTTCCAGGGGTTAATAGCGTTATTATAGTGGTTGAACATTTTTTTCCCCATATACACAGGTGCTGATGTCCAGTTGCTCCCAGTGCCGCTCCTGTGAAGCTCTGGTTTACGATGAGGAGATCATGGCGGGCTGGACGGTGGACGACTCGAATCTCAATACCACTTGTCCATTCTGTAGAACGGCCTTCCTGCCTTTACTGCACATCGAGTTTCACGACCTGCGCTTAATGCCCGAGTAAGACTGATAATATGTTGTCACATACCACACCACTCCTCCTGTTTTTGTGTTAATACAACTGTTCTGTGGTTATTTATTTTGCCCCTCCCAGTTTTTACATGAATCCCAGTGCCTCAGGAGATAGTTTACACACAAGCAGTACTCAGCCCACAGCCAGCAGTCCAGCCGAAATCAAAACACCAGGTTTAATCACGTTCACTGAGGAGGAGCCTAAGGAGACTCCAGAGAATCAACCCACAACACAAAAGAGGTAAAACACGACAAAAATAAACCAGAGAAATTGCATTTCCTGCTAAATGCATTGTGAATGCTTATTGCAAAAGAACTTTCTGAAAAACAGAAGAAATTAGCTAAAAACATGCTGAACTGTAGCTGAAATGAAAGAACAAGCCTAAATTAGCAGAAGAAAATGGAAGGATATCATATTTGCTGAATTATGTTTAATAAGTAGAAATTGGCACCAAATTAGGAAGTCAGCTAAAAAAAAGCTGAAAATTTAAACCAAAAAAACAGCTGAAAAGTAGCTGAATAGGCAGAAAGAAGCTTAACCTATCAGAAGGAAGTGGAAAGAGCTGAAATGAGCTCAAAGAATGTGAAATTAGCTGAAAAAGCTAAAAATAGCATAAAACAGCAAAATAGTAGCTGAAATGGCAGAAAAAGCTGAAACTAGCAGAAAAAAGCTGAAAGGAGCAAAACGAGCTGAAAGTAGCAGAAAAAAGTTAATTAGGCTTAAAGTAGCGGAAATTACCAAGAAAAACTTGAATTTATCTGAAAACAGCTGAAATTAGCTAAATAAATGTGAAACAAAAAGTAGCTGAAAATGTAGAACAAGCTTTAGAAGAAGGCAGAAGAACATGTTTGCCCAATTAGACTGAAAGAAGCAGAAATGAGCACAAAAAAGTAGAAATGATCTGAAAAAAGCTGAAATTGGCTAAGAACTGCTGAAAAGTAGCTAAAAGGTAGAAAAAAGCTTAAATTACCAGAAGTAAGTTGAGAGAGCATATTTTTGCTGAATTAGGCTGAAAAAGTGTAAATGAGTGCAAAAAATGTGGAATTAGCTGAAAAACCTAAAATTAGCATAAAAACAGCTAAATAGTAGCTGAAATAGCAGGAAAAAGTTGAAACTTGCATAAATAAGCTGAAAGGAGCCTAACAAGCAGAAACTAGCAGAAAGAAGTTAGAAGAAGCACAAAAATGTTGTAGTTAGCAGAAAGTATCAGAAAGGTGCACAAAACAGCTGAAAGTAGCTGAAAAATGTTTAAATTTGCACAAAGAATCCGAAAGAAGCTGAAGCAGAACAAAATGTGAAAAGAGCAGTGAAAGGGTGTAAACAGATCTAAAGATTTGAAGGGTGTAAAATGAGCTCAATTCATTTTCTATGAGGAAAGAAATGGCTAAATATTTCAAAAAGCTAAAGTTGCACCAAGTCCTAGCAGGATTGTCCTGAAAGAGCTGAACGTTTTGATTTATGATTTGTTGAACTAGAACAAAAACTGTTGAATGAGAAAGATGCAGAAAAACATACGGAAGAAAAATGGATCACAATAGTTTCATTAAAATCTGTCTAGTGGTGCAGCGGTGCATGCCTCGTCCCCTTCCTGCAGAAACCCCCTCCTGACTCCACTTGTGTTTCCAGTCTGATTCCAGAGCCGGTCCAGTCTGACCCACTGGGTCTGCTGGAGCACCAGGCAGCGGGGAAGCAGCAGAAATCAGGCGGGACTTCGCTCACACGCAGCAACAGTGTTGGAGGTCCGCTGCAGAGCCTGGACTACTCCCAGAGACCTGGACACGGGGCCTCCACCACCAGCCTGCCCTGCAGTCTGCAGGAGGTGTCGGTCCGTGCTCATTCTTTTGGTAACATGAAGAACATCTCTAAAGGAAGTGTTTTTACCTCAGGTTAATCGGTTGAATTTTGTGTGCTGGTCAGGATGTCATTGGGAAGATACGTGTGAATCCCAAGCCCGTGTCTGTACCGTACCTGAGCCCCCTGGTTCTACGGAAGGAGCTGGAGACCCTGTTGGAGAACGAGGGCGATCAGGTAAAGAATGAATCATAGTCTGCTGTATGAGTTTTAAACTGATGCAAGACCCTTAAAGTTTGGGCTCTGCCTGTCCAGGTTATCTACACGCACAAGTTCCTGAGCCAGCATCCCATCATCTTCTGGAACCTGGTGTGGTATTTCCGTCGCCTGGACCTCCCCACTCACCTGCCGGGTCTCATTCTTAACTCCGAACACTGCAACAACGGAGTGCAGGTTGAAGAGCTTTCACTTTCTTCTGTTTGTTTAGTTGCCTCCGAATGTTTGTGCACTTAAACTATTTTGGGCAGTTTTTGCCATTTATTAATTAAAACAATCGGCTCATTCAGGAGAAGGGTGCTGTGACTTATAGTTTTTATAACTTTTATACTTTTCAAAATGTTTATTTTAAATAAAACCCCTTCAGTCATACATTAAGATCTCATCGCTTTCTGCAAAACTTTATTTCAAATCTGCTTCGGCTTCTCTGTTTTCATCTTCATAGCTTTAATTTACAGTTCTGCTTCTTTTAGCTTTTAATACTGATTCAGACATTTTTACGCCTTCGTTCACAAAAGTTATTTAGAGCTGCAACAACCTGCTACAACTGTGATTATCAACCGGTGGCCGGAGTGCCACTTGAGGTTTGTTGGAGGGCCTTTTATGGCCTCTAGGGGTTACATTATAAAGCTAAAAATATCTGATGATTTTCAACATTTATTGCTATTTTTACTATTTTTAAGATTAATGAAAAGAACAGCTTTTTGTAAAGAGTTGGGGGAGGGAGATTTTTTTTTTTTTATTAATGAAGCTATGAACCATGCAGACATGAAATTTATTTTTATTGTGGAAAAAATAAGTATAGAAATAAAGCATAAAAAAATGAGCATGTTTTACTCATAGTAGTTCCAGTATTCACATATTTGCAAACGAAACGACAGGAAAACAGCTAAAACTAGTCCTTTTTGGTTGTTGTTTGTATAACAGCCAGTAAAATTCAGTTTTATGTTAGTTTTGGTCAAAGTTTGAAAGAGCTTCTGCAGAGGGACCAAAGAGCCGCATGTGGCTCCAGAGCCGCAAGTTGCAGACCCCTGGGCTAGCCTAACTAGTACCAGGTTTTTATACTTTGGCAGGTTTTTAAAAAAAACACCTTGCTCAAAAACAGCATTTTTGTGTTAAAGAGCGCTACATTAGCTAATATTAAACCTCTACAATTTGTTTAGTTCATGCGAACTACAGCGTTCGTGTTACTACGCCAGTGTAAGTGTGCAGCGCTTGTTCTCTGCCAGTGGCGCCGAAGCTGCTGAATATATCAGTCCGTCCGATCCACACGTCCAAAAGTTTACTCTGAAACTTCCAGCAGCCTCAGCACCAGCATTCTGTTGAGAAAACGGCGACAAACGGAACGGTGTTGAGGTTTAATATTATCTAATGTAGCGTTCTTTCACACCAGCATACAGTAAACTTCTTTTCTTCACACTCCCTGCTCCATGACAGCTGTCACATCCGGTGGGGTTCTGTTGATAACTATATGGCAGAACATCACTTCACAAATGGACAGACTTACCCTTTAACATAACTAACAAACAAAAAACAAGTCATTCAGACTCCTTTTCACAGAAAATGCATTTTCTGGAGTTTCATCTGTCTTTTTGGACTCGATCACCCTGAGCCAGTTAAAATCTGAACGTTTGCCACAAAATATCGTATCAGTTTTGACACTTGTGTAATCTAAAGAGCGTTTTTCGTTTTCGTCCTTTAGCTTCCCCTGACGTCTCTGTCCCAGGACAGTAAACACGTGTACATACAGCTCCTGTGGGACAACATCAACCTGCACCAGGAACCCGGAGAACCTCTTTATCTGCTCTGGAGAACCTTCAGTGAGTCACATGATACAAGTTTTATAGACAATCACAGCTACATCAAACAGGAACAACGGGCAACAGGTTTGGAGTTGTAAGGCAGCTGGACATGCAGCACAGTGGAATTTCTTCTTTTTTTTTTTTAACTGGTGACTTTACTATAAAATAAAAATATATTCTTCCAGCTGGAAATAAATTGATCTACAAACTCCCAAGAAAAACTTGGATAAACTCCCAAACTGAAAGGTATCTACTTTATGTTGAGAAAATGGTCCAAAAAAGTGCTGCGTCCACCGTTTCCAGACCCATTTGTGTGTGCTGTACGTGGTGTGGGCTGTTTGTGGGCAAAGCACAGGACGGCACTTGAAGGCATCTAACCAGAACACGTGGACAAACTATTATATGTTTGAGTGTCGCACACCTCAGGACCTCAAGGAGGAGCACGCTGTACAGTAGCTTAGATAGCTTTATTATGGCAGACATCGAAACACACAACCAGAAATGTGCTCCACTAACGTATTTTGTTGTCCAACCTGTTTCTGTACAACTAGATGTACAGTTATGCTCTTATTTATTATCCAAGACGGCCTAAACTTTTCTAACTTAACCTTGTGTCTTTAAAGACTAATCCTAACAGCTAGTTTATTCCACCAGTAGGGCTACATGTAAATTCTTGTTTTTTATATCCAATAGTCCCTCACTTATCGCAGGCGTTACGTTCCAGACACTCCCACGATAGGTGAAAATCCACGAAGTAGGGACATTCTATTTATTTTAGTATTTATATATATTTTAAGGCTTTATAAACCCTTCCCACACTCTTGCAATGTTCTTAACAATGTTCTAAACTCTCAACGCCCTAAAAGGACACAGCAAAAGAGAGCAGACAGACTGATGCTACAGTTACTGAGCCAATCTCGGGGGCAGACTGGCCATCGGCAGCACCGGGACATTTCCCGGTGGCCTGGCCCACTCCGTGATCGTTGAGGGGGATTAAAGGTTCGGTTTGGGTTGCACTTGATTAATTTAAATAAACAGTCCATGTCGCTTACAGTCCATGTCGCTTGTGCGACTCAGTCAGCTATAAGACAGACCCCCGCCGCCGCCTCCTTTCTTTTTCTAAGGCTGTCTGTCACAGCAGAACAGAGTCCCCCCTGCCCCCTCCTTTCTCTTTCTGAGGCTGTCTGTCGCAACAGAGCAGAGACTCCGCCCCTTCCTTTCTTTTTTCTTAGGCTGTCTGTTGGCTGTGACAGACATCCCTGGAAAAAGAAAGGAGGGGCAGGGGGTTTGTCTTATACCTGAGTGAGCAGCATGGGTTGTTTATTTTTAATGATCAAGCGCGACTCAAATTGACCCTTTAGTCTCCCTTGGCGATCACTGAGCGGGCCAGGCCACCAGGAAATGTCCCGGTGCTCCCAATGGCCAGTCCGCCCCTCAGCACAATGCTCTGGTTAGTCGCCTTCCATCAATCATGTGACTTGCGATCTTACATTGAAAACCCGCAAAAGAGTGAGTCTGCGAATGTAGAACCGCAAAGAATCGAGGGACTACTGTATTTTTTTTTATTTTGCAGTATCAGAAGAGGTCAGCGCTGAGACCCAGTTAATGCCACATCAGTTGTGACGATGATCCTGTAATTTTTTTGTTTTGTTTTCTAGTGGAAAAGAAGGGGACCCTGGCTCCAACGGACCACCAGGAGATCCGAACCCTCCTCAACACCATCGTTCGCAACATCACCACCAACGACGTATACGGTCCTATCAACCTACTGATCCGAGAGCTCAAACGGCGTCCAGACGGCGTTAAACGACAGAGGTCAGCCCTGTTGATTCATGTCTTTAACTTTGGTCTGGCTGAGTCTCAGTGAAAGACGTTTTGTATTTTGTGTCATCTCCCGAACTTCTACACTCCAGTTAATTCACTCCTCAGAGCGCTCCTAATTGTTCCAAGGTCCAAATTAAAATGCATCAAGTTTTTGCAGTTGCTGCTTCAAAACCGTGGAATGGTTTAGCTCTGCATTTACAACATTTGAGAATATCAAGACTTTTAAATCTTTGCTGAGGAGCCAACTTTTTTTCTTTCAGGTTTGATTCAGGCAGCGTTTGAGATCCAATTAGAGTTAATGGTTTTGTCCTTGTTATTGTTTTACATTTTAATTTGATTGAATTGTAAAGCACTTTACTCAACTTTTGTTGTTTTTATAGACTATAAATTGACATTGACATATCTTCTCAGGAGCCTTTATAGAGAGATCCTGTTTCTGTCATTGGAGGCCTTGGGACGGGAGAACATCGATGTAGGTGAGTGAATGATAAATTGATAAAAATAAAACATATTATCGTGGGTTGGCATGAGATTTTAACAGTATGGAAACCATAAGCAAAAATATCATTTTAATGTGATGTGACTTAAAAAATAAGTCAAGTACCAACTTCTTTAAAAGTATAGTTTCTTCAAATGATTGTTGTGGCTGGTAGGGTGGCCGAAGATTACTCTGTGGTGGCCAAGGCCTCTTCAGGTTGTGGATAAAATTGCTCCTTTCACTCACAAGGATTCGTCACTCTGCGCCGCCTCTGACGAGAAGAAAAACCTACCTCTCTTCATATATAATGTGAATTCTACCCACTGGAATATCTTGCACCAAAAACATTAAGGTTTACTTGCATTCCCTGTTCAGTTCCAGTCCAGGAAAACACTCATGTAAAACTACAAACATTCACTATTCAAATCCCTCAGCGATCGTGGACATCATTGTACCGCTTGTATGGTAAAGTTCTAGTAAAAACAATTGTCAGCGTTTGTCCTCTGGGTTCACTGTTTTTGGCCGGCTGTAACCAAATGCATCCTGAAGTATCGTCAATAAAATGTGTGGAGCAAGTACACAGCCGTGTATTTGGAGCAAGACAGCTCAGTGGTTAGCACTGTTGCCTCACAGCAAGAAGGTCCTGGGTTCAATCCCCGGTTGGACCTGGGGTCTATCTGTGTGGAGTTTGCATGTTCTTCTCGTGCTTGCGTGGGTTTTCTCCGGGTATTCCGGTTTCCTCCCACAGATCAAAAACATGCATGTTAGGCTGCGTTCAGGGCCACGCCTCCCTTGCAGAAGAGATCTGTGATCTCAGTGGGATTTGCCTGGTTAAATAAAGGTTAAATAAAACTAAAAACTTTGCTTGATGCATACTTTAAAATGGAACAGAACTTGGACTCATGATGACGTTTCACATGTTTCGTGTATGCATGTACAGACAAGTACGTGTATTGCGAAATGGCCGCTCTAATTCTTGTACCTTGTTGCAAATGTTCGTTTTAAAACAGTGTCACCTTAAGAGAAAAGTGTTCCTTCTTTAGTAAAAAAAAAAAAATGGAGGCCGAGATGGTGTAGAGGCAGGGCAGCTGACTCGGGACCTGAAGGTCCCGGGTTCGATCCCCAGTCATTGCACACCTCGTGGTGTCTCTGAGCAGGACACCTCATCCCCAGTTGCTCCCCGGGCGCTTTCAATAGCTGCGCACCGCTCCACCTGGTGGTGGATGGGTTAAATGCAAAGAGACAATTTCACCATTGTATGGGAACAGTGACAGTACATACACATTATTATTAAAAATGACACAACTGGGTGTGTTATTCAATTCAGTTTATTTATATAGCGCCATGTCACAACAGAAGTCATCTCAGGGCACTGAACAGAAACATTCATATACATAAAAAGTCAGTTCACACAATTGATCTGAGGAGCAGACTGTTTTGAGTCTAACTTCATCGCAGACTCTCATCTTGAGCAAGCATGAAGGTGACAGTGGAAAGGAAAAACTCCCTCATGAGGAAGAAACCTTTAGCAGAACCAGGCTCAGGACAAGCAGCCATCTGCTTCGAACGGCTGGGTTTGAGAGGAACAGGAAGGAGGAACAGATACACAATGGCAGGTCGAGAATCACATGTTAAGATAGAAATAATATTAAATGCAAACTATTCAAATGTACGTATTTGTAACTATTAATTTTAAGAAATTAGGTCAGTTTGTCCTCCAGTAGTCTTAAGCCTATAGCAGCATAACGAGCTAACTCTAACTATAGGATTTATCAAAAAGGAAAGTCTTAAGTCCAGTCTTAAAACTGGACAATGTGTCAGCCTCACAGACTGAATCTGGAAGTTGGTTCCACAAGAGAGGAGCCTGATAACTGAAAGATCTTCCTCCCATTCTGCTCTTGGAAACCCTAGGAATCCCAAGTAAACCTGCAGTCTTGAGAGCAAAGTGCTCTGTTAGGAAAATATGGAACAATAAGATCTGTAACATAAGATGGAGCTAGGTTGTTGAGAGCTTTGTAGGTTAGAAGTAAGATTTTGAATTCAATTTGGGTTTGACAGGGAGCCAGTGGAGAGAAGCTAAAACTGGAGAGATATGATCTCTCCTACTAACTCTGGCTGCAGCATTTTTGGATCAACGAACGATGGCGTCCTTATTCAACAAACATAATATGTACACAGTTATCTCGTTTTTTGTTTTGGTTTTTACACCTTGGAATAATACAACATTAAAGGTGCAGTGGTTTTGACACCGTAACTTTTTAACACCATGATACACCTTGAAACCATTAACAGACCCATCATGCCTTGTGTCATTAAACATACCATTTCTGACTATTTCCCCACTTTCTCTCTTTTGCAGAGGCCTTCGAAAGGGAGTACCACCTGGCCTACCAAGGGCTGAGCCCAGAGCAGCTCAAGTCTTTGCACCGCATCGATCACCCACCCACTCTCTGTGACATGTGGTGTCTTAAAAATTTCGGACCCCTCATTATCTAAACAGCAGGGATGCAAAACCTCACCGGTCAGCAGTGAGAAGAAGAAGAGTGAACTTTTTATTTAAAAAGAAAAAGTCTATATCCCCAGTTTCTAAACACGGTACTTGCGTCTTAAGCTGCTGTTTTCCTGCCTTTCTGAAGTCTTTCTATACGCCGCCGTCAGTTTGGGAATGTTTTTGCTCGTAGTGAATATTCTGGATTAAGCTGAACCACGTTTCTGTACATTTACTCCACAGACTGAATGGACCTCCTCCTCTGTGTGTGTAGATGTGCAGTCTCAGTCCTCCTTTTCTTCTTCCCCACATCAGATCAGTGTGAGCCGTTCCAGAAACCAGACTCCTCCTTTGTGTACTTTCTGAAAAAAACTTTTTTTTTGTTTGTTTTGTACATATTTTTCATTCAGTTGTAAAATCTGAAACCATAGTTGCCTCTTTTTTTTTTTTTTATTACGAGGCAGCGCTCAAGTCTGTGTGCAAACAGGCTGGAGGCCGCAGACAATCCCCAGTCGCTAAAAATGGATTCGCAACATTCCTGTCACCCCGCGATCGAAGCGGGCCTAACGTAAGTATCGATCGCCGCAGCAACGCTTAACTGCGTTTGGATCGTTGGAAAACATCGAGCAGGAACGTGCGCCACACTACTGATCCTGGAACACCCAAACAGAGCTGTCGCAGACAAAGATGTGAAGCCCGGCTTTGAATTTCTGCCGTTTTAACAGCAAACATCCCGCACCTGTAACTTCTAACATCCTGAACTGTGTTGCCTTAGAGCTGATGTGGACTCGGCCTTTTGGTTTCTCTAGCGTAGATGTGCTTAACGTAGAACTATTACAAGCAGACGGTGTAGTTTTAACGTTTCCGGTGCTTCTGAATAGGAAGCAGGACTTTACAGAGCAGAGGGATTTTCCCTGAAACTGTGATGAGAAGGAAAAAAAAAAAGACTTTGACACGACATTCCACTGAATAATGAAGCAGACGATAAATCAGAGAAGTGCTGCGATGAACTGTTGGGAAAAAGAGTTATTATAGATTGAACTATTTTTATGTCCGAGGGCGTAACTTGTACAGATGAGGTGATGTAAAAATGCTCCTTTTGCACTGCTTAGATTCAAATCTGACCTTAACCACGGTGAGGATAAAAGACTAAAAATCATTAACACCGCTTTTTTTCTTTTCTTTTTTTTTTTTTTTGTCCAAACATAAACATAAAAAAAAAAAATCTGAATTATTTATTTTTGTAATATTGCTATTTGGATCGCAGACGGTTTAGAGATTTTATAACCAACATCCTCGTCCCCTTAAGTTTGTCTTAAGGGATTCCATCCTGTACTGACTTTGTAAATCTGGTTTTCTTGGTTGTACAGAAAATACTTTTTTAAAATGGTAGATAAAATGATCTCTTACCATCCTGTGGAATGAAAACGAATGTCCTGAAGTGAGCTGCATTAAATGAGTTTATGAGCTGATTGAAAACAAATTGTCTGTTTTGTCATTTTTATTGCCCAATGCAAAAAACAAAAAAAAGGTTTATTGCTTAATTTGGACTTTGAATCTATTCTCAAAATTTTAAAAAGGATATAAAGTTGCATTTAATTTTTCTAGTGAACATCAGTGTAACATTTTGGGCTAGACTATTTGGTTTAAAACATATCAGCTCGTGAAAAATGCATAGAATAAATAAATCTTGATGCAATTAATATATACCGTTCGCTCAATTTACAGTTATAATCTAGTAATTCTGTGTTCTGAGGTTTAAACTACATGATCGGTTGAGCAGAAATGCAGAAGAGTGGGATTATCGAGTTCTGTAATGGCATTTAACGCTTCTGTTATAGTTGGTTTAACTTCTAATTTTTATCGTTGAGAGGACAAAAGAAAAAGGATGATGACACGAGCACTAAATGTATTTCAGCCCTGCCATTTGACAATCCAAGAAGGCGGCTCCTTCCATACCAGAGTACCCGGAGAAAATCCACGCATGCAAGGAGACGTCCCCGACCGGAAATTGAACCAGCAACCACCTCGCTGAGAGGCAACCGCTCAACCAACTGCGCAACCGTGCCGCCCAAGTAGCTCATAATATTTATAATAAAATCTCTGGCAAAGAAGCCGCCATCTTGGATTGTCCAATATGGCGGACAATTGAACACTGAAGGAAAGGACACCAGTCTCTTCGTTGTTGGTGACCCTGCATACCCACTTCTTGACTGGCTCATCAAAGAATACCCAACCTCACCTCTGACTCCTCAACAGGAGTCATTTAATGCTTACCTTAGCTCAGTCAGGGTGGGGGCAGAGGTTACCTTCGGTAAGCTGAAGTCATTGTGGAGAGTTCTTATAAAAAGGAGTGACTTTCATTTCAGCTTTGCTCCATGATTGCCACCTGTTGTGCACTCCACAACTTCTGCCAGAGGGAGCGGGATTATGGGAACAGCAACTGGTTGGAAGAGGCTTGTGACCGTGCAAACCGCTACCCTCAGCCTAACCAGCCGTGAATCTTCAGTGCAGTGTTGGTGGAAACGGTGCAAGAGAGGCACTGACTACACCAAGTATCCACTCCGTACAGGCATTCTGCATTAAAGGGGCTTTTTAAGTACACAAGATATACTTGTCATGTATTTGTGTTCGTATGCAGTCAACACTGCTAAAAAAAATACTAGTGAGCATTTGAGCTCTTTAATGGACCAAACCTTTTTATAAATTCTTGTAAACACAAGTATCACTTGTTGGCACTGTGTGAAACAAGTGTGCTCTCAGTGCAATTTGAGTTATATTAGAAAAACGTCAAAATTAAACATTCAAAAAGTTAGTGCAAAACAGAAAATGTGCACAGAGCATCACATTTTGTAATGAACACAGGAAAAAAAAACAGAACATGCATTCTTTGGTCATTTAAAACATCAGTAACTTGTACTTCAAGTGTACTTGTTTTTTTTTTCCTCCCTGGCTCTCATCGAGGTGGCTGCTTCTGTCATCCCTCCCCCGTTTTTCCTTCTTCCTGCTTTGCTCTCTGTGTGTCTGAAGCGCCTGGTTCACATCTCCCGAACATAAATTAAGAAGATTATGGATTTGGTATCGTGGGCGTTCAACTCTATTGATAAGATTTTTTCATCAAAGCGACAAGATCCTGGAGAACCAGCGTGTCCAGCTGAGACTCACGCTGTGGGGTACGTTATGGATTCGTGGGGAGTGTGGCAGATGATGTGCCTCTCAGTTCTGTCTCAAGAAGATGTTGAAGACGTTTACATATTTGGAATTATGATAGCAGGGACTCTGCTTTTTGGCATTGGCGGGGCTCTGTTTTATCGACTTTTGAAGAAGACATCGGCAGCAGTTTCGGCCATGGAAAAGCTTCCGAGTCAGTGTGAAGGTCTGGTCCTCGCTGTGGGAACTTTAAATCATCTGGTTTACGAGCTTAACCGTAAGGTGGAGGCGATTTATGAGAATTGCAGGCCACTTGCGGCTTCTGGGACTCGTCAGCATGAACGCCCAGATGAACTCGAGGCTGGAAAAAAGTAATCTCTGCCTGAAGAAAAACAAGAATCAAGCTTATCTACATCTGACCTAAATCTGACTCCCGACGGCCTCGGAGACAGGCCGACTATCAAATTTCTCCTGGGTCATGGGTAACCAAGGACAAAAGCTTCATCTATAGCACTATCTACCCTCATGTTTCTCCCCCTTTTCCTATCTAAGATTATTATCTGATAAGGATAAGAAGGCCGCGCTTTCTACAGTTGCAGCTTCGTGCACACCGCCCATCTTTCGGACGACTGTACGTACATATTCGCGTTGTATCTCGGTGCAAGGCCAATAAAGTTTATTCTGATTCTGATTCAAAAGTAACTTTTTTATGAATTCATCTCCAGTCTAGTTTCCAAATTAGAAAAAACACGAAATCGGGTCGGGTGGGGCCGGGCTTCTTGGGTTAGAAATGCCCACTGTGGAGACAGCACAAGGGGAGCGATACAGAAGGAACAGATGCCATCTGCTGACAACTCCCACTCCCCTCACATCGGTCAACAGTGGTCCTGATGTGACCACTTCAATGGAGGACACGGGGTGGACAGAAGAACCAGTGACAATGGGTTCTGTCACACAGGACACATTGAAGGGTGTAGTCACTCACTCTGGCAGAGTGAGTAAACCACCAGCTAAACTTAACCTGTAGCCAACTGTATGTAGAAAGTTTGACATGGGAGAGATGTTTTCTGCTACAAGGACAGTTCCGACTGCACAGGTTGTGACTTCAGTTCTATTTGGTTTCATGGTTGACATGGGACTGGTTTTCTCAATCATTTTCAGGGAGGATGGTGCGTTGGAAATTGTTAATTACAGTTAAATAATTGTTCGTTATTAGTGAGCCATGTGATTTATGCAAGAATGTGGATGAAAAATAAAACTATGTATCACTCAGTTACAGATATCCTCTTAAGGAGGGGAGATGTAATGTATGGTAAATACAGAAGTATGGTCACTTTGAGAGAAAAGTGTGCAAAGGATTCTGGGTACCGCTGTACTGTTGGAGCAGTTAAGAGTTAAATAAACACGTTCGAGTTACAAGAAGCTGCATCCTCTTTTATTGTCACATAAGTACATGGATGGACATTACAGCGATGAGGAAAGGTCTCCATAAAGATGCTCCTTTTGGACTTTAATATTAGATGTCTTAACTGTAAGAAAATTATTTACAAGTTCTGAATAAAGAATGTATTTTTTAAAGAACATAAAGCTTGCTGGTATTTTAGCATGACTACACTGATGTAAAAACAAGTCGAGTTAAAATCTTTGGACAGGAAACGCGTCACAATTTACGATTCTCAATAACATTCGTAGTTCCAGTAAAATTTATAAAGTAAGAAGCACAGATAAAAATATAGTAAAACAACCTTTCATAGAAAACGAATGTTTGAGAATAAAAAGACAATTTGTTCAGTTGGACAGGAACCCAATAATCGGGCATCACGAAGCATTTTAACCCAGAATCTACAGCTGCTGGGAACACAGTGACTCCATCTCCACCTCCATGGGCTCCTCCGTGTGCGGCGGACTGAAAGCGGAGCTCGGCGACGTGATGTCGGCAGAGGAGGCTCTGTGGGACGAAGCCATGCGCGGGTAGAAAGGACCCACCAGCCAGTTGAGCGGCGTGTTGTTGACCAGGTAATCGATGATGTTGTCCAGAGAATCCTTCATTCTGCCCAGCTGGACTCTGCTGGTGGCTAACGCGCTGTCCGGCAGGTCTCCCAGCACCGTGGCTCTGTTGAAGCTGGTGTACACCTGAGCTGCCGAGTGGCTGAGGGAGAGCGCCTCCTGCTGGACGTGGTGGGGGATTCCCTGCAAGCCGGAGACCAGGACCAGGCAGGTGGTCTGGAGCTGCTGGGTGAGGGAACGAGCCAGGGCTAAGGTGCGAGATTCAATTACCTGAAGGGAGGAGATTCAGTCAACCTTTATTTAGACAGGTTAATCCCATCGTCAGACTTTCATCTCTTGTTGTGATATAAAGATTAGCATTTATTTAGGTTAAAACTGAATTTGATGAGAAAAGTATATCCCAGTATAAACTTGGGACTCAAAATTCAAGTCGGCTGATTTACTGTTTACAGCCAAACATGTACAGCAGATATCTAGAAATACTTCCTAATCAAACGCAACCTTTCAGCGATCAATAAAGCTACTCGTCCAGTCCATAATCAATATTTCAGATTTCACAAACATTTGGTTTTTTTTTAATAAAGAACGTCAATTTTCCCTTATTGTGTTTTCATCATTGCCAAAACTTCCATCGAGGATATCTGAAATAAAACGAACTCGATTTCAGGCATTCATCAGCTTTTTATGAAGTTATTTTCACGTCTCTTGTTTCAAGTTACATTTCATCCCATCACGTTCTTCACACAGAATATTTTTGTATTTATTAGTCTTTATTTCAATAACAGAATATTTAATTGCCCTTGTTTTTTTTTTTTTTAAATGTCTGTTGGCTACCTGTCGGTCAGTCCTGCCTAGGTCCTCAGATGTTGCTGCGTTTGAAACAGTTGATCATAATATTCTACTACAGAGGCTTGAATGTGACATTGGAATTACAGGACTGGCTCTAAATTGGTTTAAATCATATTTATTTGATAGATTCCAATGTGTAAATGTAAATAATGAATCTTCATCATACAAATTTATTCACGGAGTTCCTCAGGGTTTAGTGCTTGGACCAAAAAAATTTCCTTTATAGACGCTTCCTTTAGGTAAAGTTAATAAACAGTGTGGGATAAATTTTCATTGTTATACTGATACAGTCATATTTGTCCATGAAACCCAGTGAATATAATCAGCTAGACTACTGTACAAGCTTGCTAAAACCTACTATGAGACTTTATTTTAATTGTCCTCACCTGTTTAAAGGGAAAAAAATGCTAATTTTGCTTTATAAACAAAAAAAAAGCCCATTCCAAGTGTTAAGAACCTTATATTTATTTATATTTGATCATATTTGTCATTGAAGTATAACTTTTCTTACTTCAAGCTATCATGAACTGCTGCACATGTTTGAACCCACGTGCAGGAAGACGATAAGAGACTACGGTAAAATAAGTAAATAGTTTATTTGCTAAATAAACAAAATGCTGAAGAGGCAGATAACTTACTGTACTTAAAAAGGAGGACATGAAGGGAGACAAATCACAAAGCCAGTGAAGGACAATCCAGACAAGACACCAAGGAGCTGAATATATACAGACCCTAACAGGTGGGACAGAGCTGGAACACAGGGAGGAGGAACACTGAGGGGTGACTGGAAATATGAGGAAACATAAAGCAGGACCAGGGCCCAGAAACCCTACACAAGTGTCTTGTTGTTGACAAATTAACTTGATTGTATCATGGCTGTAGGCTCAATCATGCAGGTAGAGAACAACAAAAAAGGTTAAATTGTGTCATCTGGACCAGTTCCTTTAAGTGTGAAAAATTCCATCCCCCATCCAGAGAACTTCCTCAGTCTACGGCTGAAACTGAACCAGAAGACACGATTTAAACTTTTTTGTTTTTATTATATTAATTTGTTATATTGGTTTAATAAAGTTGCATTTCCTTCAGTCACCATTTACCAGTAGTCATTTTACAACCCATTAGTTGTTTTTTTTATGTTTGTGCTTGTAGTTTGTTTTTTGTCTTTATATTTCTTGGGGCACAGACGGGGAAAGAAGAGAATGGAGTGACTGATGTTGCGATTGTTGCTGGGGGGTGGGGCAGAAGCCACTTAACCTGTGGGACCGGTCCTTGACAAGAACCTCCACTCCCTGACCGTTAGCGGGGGGGTGGGGGGGTGGAAATTCCATACCCGTGACCCTTTGTGGTATTTTTAAGAATTTAAACAATTTTGGGATAGTTATAAATAACAATTTTTTTTTTGTTTTTATTGTTGAAAACTGAAGTCATGAAACTTTATCTCGCAAAATAAAACCATTTTAATGTTGTTCATTAAAAAGATGAAAAAGTGGAACTGAAAACCACATGAAAGGGAAACGTGACATTTGTGATTTCTGAAATGTTCCTTTGGACTGAAGAACTTAATACCTGCTGTGAAGGTTCTATTATATGATAGACTGGCTTGCCATACAGGACTCTCACCTCTGCCTGGTGACCGTTCTGCTGGCTCGGACTGCTCGACTTCCACGGCACCAACGAGCTCAGCTTGTTGTTCACCATCTGGTTGGCGCTGCCGATGTTCTTCCTGCTGTATTCAATCTAAAGAAAAAGTGCTTTTTAGTGCAGAATTATTTTGATGAACACCTAAAGGAATAATTTACATGAACTGGTATCCTCAGGCAGCTAGTTATGTTAGACCCACCAGGTCGACGGTGGAGTGGAGCTCAGAGATGAAGCCCATGCTGCGCTGCTTGCCGTCTCGTATTCTGGCCACGGCTCGGGTGTACGCTCTCTGTCGGAGCTTGGCGGAGAGGCAGCCCAGGCGCACGTAGTAGCTCGGCTTCAGATCGTCTGAGCCGTTCTCATCTTTGGCCTCCAGCTCTGTCACAAGACAGGACCCCAACAAAACCGTCTTAAAAACTAAACAGCATTTGTGGTTTCAGTTGGATCAGTTGAAGGTTTTAATGTGAATGGCTGTTTTTTTTTTTGTCTCCCTCTGAAAATGTAGACACGTCTTCAAAATAAAAGTTGGAAAAGGTTGTTTTGGTTTTGAAAGATTAAATCCTCGTCTACAAATCACTTGAGCACAGCCTCAGTCTGAACAGAAACTCTGTGTGTGACCGGGGTCAAACAGCCGGCTAATGAGAACTCGGATTCTAAAAATCCATAATCTGATAAGTCCTGGTTCCTGAGAAGCTGCAACAAATCCACCAGTAACTAATTCCATCTGCTTCTTCATAACCAATCCTTGAATTATGAAACCAAACATGTTTTTGGAGGCAAAGACTTTTGTTTTCTGCTCCACCACTGACCCAGTTCGTCCTCCATCAGAGGCAGATACTGCTCCACCAGGCTCTCCGATGCGCTGAGCGCCGTCTCCACTCCGCTGCTGACCGCTTGGACCACTCTGCTCTCCAGCACGGTGCTCACACTCCCACTGACAACAGCCTTGGTCCTCTCCATCCCGCCCTGCACGGCGCCACGAGTCTTCTCTGCGACGCTGCCCAGTGTGCTGGAGACTGCGCCCTTAGCCCCAGACACTTTCCCCGTGACGACATCTCTGGCGTTGGAAACGATCTGGGATTTTAAAAAACGATTGCAGCAAAATGTTGGGAGGCTGTGACCACGGTCTATACAGACTTGAGTCAACTTGGCTCGGTGCCGTACCTGCTCAGAAGGCTGATGAAGAATGGGTAAAGTTTTCTCCATCTTGTCCAAACCTTTACAGGCCAGGTCGTTGGCCCGGGCGACTACAGGGAGGGAAGAAGTGAACAAATGAGACTACCGGTACGCATCGTTGCTGGAAATGAAATAAAGAAGTCATTACAACTAAAAGAAAGGGGAGAAATGTTATTAAAATTAAACCGCTGAACAAGTTTCTATTTTTACGGCTGGTTATAAGTGGGTGAAAGTTCAAGAGTGACGCATCCGAGTCAAACTTCCTGTTTCAAGTTTCAGCGATGACTCAGCCGATCGCCGCTGAATGACACAAGGCCGGCGTTGGGTTTTGTTATGATGCCCTGGAACCTTTGACATAGATTTCCCAGAGCTCATAAGATTAGTAAGTTCTTACTCTGAGGCTCCAGTTTGGTGATGATGGGGGAGGCGGTGGTGAGGGCCACGGAGGTGATGGTGCGGACCCCTTGCTCCGCGGCCTCGAGCACATTCTTGATGTAAGGGTGGTGGTCTTTGGTGTTGGAGTAAACGCTGAACACCAGGCTGTAGGTGGAGCTCACCAAAGGGAGGCTGGTTACCCTCTCCACCACGCTCTGAAGACAAACCATATTCACATTGATTATTGCTTTGATAAACCCTGAAGGAATGCACGTCACCCGCCACCTTCCATGGCACTTTCCTTGAACATTTTGTTAACAGACACAGATAAAATCCATCAACCTTTATTTATACAGGTAAATCCCATTGAGCCTCGAGGACTCATTTACAAGAGAGAC
Source organism: Nematolebias whitei (assembly GCF_014905685.2). Classification (NCBI taxonomy): domain Eukaryota; kingdom Metazoa; phylum Chordata; class Actinopteri; order Cyprinodontiformes; family Rivulidae; genus Nematolebias; species Nematolebias whitei. Next base: position 23,442,011 of record NC_056498.1, on the reverse strand, counting down.
CTGACATCTGCTTTTACCTTTAACCCTTCTTAAAAGTGTCAGCCATAAAAACTAGAGCAAAATTTTACCCCATTAACCTCAATTTATTAGCTCTCACTTCAATAATTGCCTTAAAAAGCTAAAATATTTGAGTTCCAAGTCTTTACTGAACTCACCTGATTTGGCATAACTTCAGCTGCTGCCATTGTACGCTTGAAACCTTAAAACAAAAATTAACACATGTTCAGAGTCACTGTATCAACTTTAGTCTGTAGAAATACAATAAAGTGATCTGAAACAGAACAGACGGCTATTTCCGTAAAACAGCGTAACCAGTGTTGTACTGAAAAATGTACCCCGGCTGTCAAGTGCACCTCCCGTTTTAAGCTAACCTAAAACTGGTCCGAAATACGCTGTCTACCACAACAGTTAGTTTTATATATATATATATAATATATTAGACACAAGCAAACAACTTACCGAAAGATGCAGAGTTATTTCCAAACTGTTCAAAAGAAACTGAACTGATGGTGCCGGACGGGTCCCTCCCGCTGCTGTATTTATTTGTTGAAAAGTATCGCGAGACGCATGTGACGTCACCGGCTCAGGGTCAAAGGTCAAGGACGTAAAAGTTTATTTCGGGGAATCCCCGCCTGAACAGCGTGATTTCATGCCCATTTTTATGAGTTTGCCACACATTTTGTGGCCAAAACCTTTTTTTTTTTTTTCCGCCCTTAAATCGCATGACACCATTTTAAACAGATTTTTGCTTTGTAGTGCGTCATTTGTGCTGTTTTATACAAAATGGTTGTAATAAACATTTTGAAGGATATGGTGCAGTTAGGGTTGCCAACTTTCAAGTCATGGGACTGAGTGACTCAGGGAATTTGTTTCTTTTATTTATTTTTTGGCAACATATCCCAATTTAATAGTTTTTTTGTTAAATGTTCAGTTGTTGCATTTTCTTCAAAAAACCTCAAATAATCCCAGGCCTAGCTGTGTAAAGAGGAGTAGCAAAATACACAAGTTTTCCTGCTTTGAGCTTTTACTTCATTGGGTTTAACGCTAGCCTTATGTAACATACAGTATGCTAAATTTAGCTTTCAGCTACTTTTTGCTACATTCAGCTTTTAGATATTTCCTTATTTTATAGCCTATTGCTTCTTTTTTAAATGGTTGTTTTATTCATGTTTTAGCTAGCCTTTGCTACATAAAGTTCATCACAAGTTTTTTACTTATAGCTACTTGTGCTTAAGCTTCTTTTTGCTATCCTTAGCATTTTGTTACTTTTAGCATAAACTCAATTTCAACAAACTGACAAGGATGTAAGTGCCGGTAAAGGCAAGATAATTGTTTGTAACTTTGCCACAAACCTCCCTTTGGAGAACAACTGTTTCCAACAGTTTTCCAAAATGAGTATAGCTTCATGTAAAAAGTCTGCTTGGTTTATGATGTACATTTATTTATTTTGTTTTACTGTTGCTGGCTGCAGAGGATGAAGCCCGGGATGGAAGGATTTAGGCCGATTCTGATCTACTCACAAAAAGACAGCTGATTAACTTTTAACACATGGCAGGCCTGCTCCCACTCAGACTCCACGTTGTGCTGGACGTTGGTCCGATCAGGTTTTATTGTGCGCGTCGTATTCCGTTTATGGCCCTGATGAGCAAACGCTCGATCAAGGATCACGAACCGTCGAGGTGACGTGATAATTCTCTGAAAATGTCCAGTTGTCAGAGTTCGGTCCGTTTTTGTGCTTTTATGTTCAAAAGCAACACATGCATCAATAATTAAATGTTTTATAGGTGAAATGCTCGCTCGCAGTAGACAATTAAAATAATTTAAAAGTTGTTATAGCTGTTTTAGTCAAATCTAGACAAGAGTTTAGCTCTGATTGATTTGACAAACTAACGGCTATCTGAGCGAGGCAGAGACCAAAGTGGTTTCCTGTGTGTTAAAACACCTCAACCCTGATACCCTCACTGTGCTCATTGGTGAACGAGTGAAGATACGGAAGTGCTGTATACAGAGTGTGTATGAACGGGTGCATTACTTTCTGAACGTTTCTTTAAAGATGTGGTTCATGGGAGATGACTCCATAAGTTTTAAGATCCGATCTGTCAAACAAACAAGGACAGGACAAATAAAATAAACCTGCAGGAGGTTAAAACATGAAACATCAATAAGAGTATAATAAGATCATTGTGATAATGCTTCACACTGGGGTGGAGGTTTGGAAATGTCTTGAGAGAAGACATTTCTTCCAGAGTTGTGGAGACTTAGACGATAGGTGACTGTGAGCAGCAGTATGGTTTCATGCCAAGGAAGAGCAACACAGATCCATCTTTGATTTGAGGATGCTGATGGAGAAGTACAGAGAAGGTCAGAAAGAACTCCATTGTGTATTTGTGGATTTAGAAAGAGCATATGACAGAGTGCTGAGGTGTGGTATTGCATGAGGAAATCTGGAGTGGCAGAAAAGTATGTTAGACTGGTACAGGACATGTTTGAGGACAGCAGGACAGTGGTGAGATGTGCTGTTACAGCTTCAAGGTGGAGGTGGGATGCATCAAGGATCGGCTCTGAGCCCCTTCTTGTTTGCTCTGGTGATGGACCAACAAACAGATGAGGTCAGGCAGGAATCCCCGTGGACAATGATGTTTGCAGAAGACATTGTGATCTGTGGTGAGAACAGGGAACAGGTGGAAGAGAACTTGGAGAGGTGGAGGTATGCACTTGAAAGAAGAGGAATGAAAGTCAGCCGTAGTAAGACAGAGTACATGTGTGAAAGAGAGGGAGGCCGGTGGAACAGTGAGGCTACAAGGAGCAGAGGTCACAAAGGTGCAGGACTTCAAGTACTTGGGGTCCACTGTCCAGGAAGATCGGGAGTGTAGTAAAGATGTGAAGGAGAGAGTCCAGGCAGGATGGAGTGGATGGAGAAAAGATTCAGGAGTGATTTGTGACAAAAAGGTGTCAGCAAAGGTCAAAGGAAAAGTTTACAAGACAGTGGTGAGACCAGCTATGGTGTATGTTCTGGAGACAGAGACATTGACAAAAAGACAGGAGAAAGAACTGAAAGTGGCAGAAATGAAGATGTTGAGGTTCTCCTTAGTAGTGACAAGGATGGATAAGATTAGGAATGAGATCATGAGAGGTACAGCACAGGTTGAACAACTGGGAGATAAAGTTAGAGACCAGACTGAGATGGTTTGGACATGTCCAGAGGAGGGACAGTGGGTATACTGGTAGAAGGATGTTAGAAAAGCAGCTACCAGGAAAAAGACAAAGAGGAGGTATATGGATGCAGTTAGAGAGAACAGAGTGAGATGGAGGAGGATAACTCACTGTGTCCACTGCGGAAAAGCAAAAAGCCGAAAGATGAAGAAGAGTCCCACTTGTACCCCCAGAATTTTTTATTGGGGTGGCACACCACAACTAAAACCCAGAACAGATTTCCAGGTGTTTTGCTGTGCTGGTGTCTAGGTTATTTACCAAGTAGAGCGGTATGAGAGTTTGGAAATTGTCTTCTGATATACATAAGTAAATGGATGGTAAATTGTCTATATTTATATAGCACCTTTCTACCTGATCGAGGTACTCAAAGTGCTTCACAACACAATCTGTGTCCTCATTTATCCATTCATACAGCTCTCTACTAGATCTCTACAAAGCTAATTGAACAAATCATTCTAAAGAGACTAATCAGAGCTTTATCACATTCATACTCTGATGGGACACACATCAGAGGCGATGAGGGGTTCAGTGTCTTGCCCATGGACATTTTGTTATGTGACTGCTGGTGGAGTCGAACCCCCAACTCTTGCATTGGAGGACGACTGCTCTAACCACTCAGCCACAGCCGCCCCTAAGTCTACTGTGTTCGTTTGTCTATTTATTATTTATTGAGAAAAGCACAGAACTATTGAACTTATTAAAGCTTGTCCTCTCCTAAATTTATGTGCATAAATAAATAATGTATAATAACTCCCATTTGTTAAAAACAATGTTGGTTTTTATGTTTACAAGATTCTCCTAATCCTGAATTGCTAGGTGGAATTTTGCCTGATAAACGAAAGCTTTGGACTCAAGAGGATAAAACTGTCTGGCCAATGGGGACAAGTGGGGAAACCAGCATTTTTTCATGGGTGCCCATTGCTGTTTGGCCCCCTCTATGTGGCACCCCATGCTGGTTCATGGGTATTTTTCTAACAGCTGAACACACAAACACAGAGGCCTTGGATGCTGGTGATATCGACATCCTTATAGTAAATCGTCTACAAATTAAATTTTTGGGGACATGACGGTCTATCGGGAGTGACGCACCTTAATATCTGCATCCCGCTGTATTCCTTTTTTCTTTCAGACACTGTGCAGCATACGTTATCTAAGTACAGAGGTTTAAATTATCTCTTGATCACAGTTCGTGTGATATGACCACGCAGATTACAGGTGCAGCCGCCTGACGCTGCACCCTCAGTTGATATAACTCCAGTGACAACATCTGGGTGACTTCAGTTCGCTGTCCTCACTCGACTTCATCGGCAGACAGCGTTATCGTCCAGCAGGAGAAGGGAAAAGTTCAAAACCTCTTTTTTTTTTTTTTAAAGCAGCACTTGTAGTTGTCTTTCAGTTCTTACTATACAACAGAAGTACACAAAAACAGCTGGTTAAACATCTGCAGACAAGAGAAATATTCAACAACAAAAGTTGTTTAACTATAAAAACATTGTGATTGACACCCAACAAAGTTCAGTCAGGTCATCTGGATGTTTTTTTTTTCTGAGACGTTTCATCCTTCATCCAAAGGACTTCTTCAGTCTGAGGAGGCACCAAACACACTGATTCCCACAAACAGCATACTCCATAGTGGGAAGAAAAAAACAGTTTGCTGGTGATAAGATGGCCTCTGGGGCCCGCCGTCTCCCCCAACTCTTCTGAGACAGTCATGCCAAAGTGGTTCAGAACACCAAAGTTCATGCTCATTAATCCAGGTGTAACATCCAACAATGTCAGTTTCTCCTGCTGATGTTGGAGGTCCAGAGATGAAGACAGCTCAACAGGTTGTAGAAACTTTAAACCTCAGCAGAGCCACAAGATTTCTCAAAATCAGCTAAATGTTCTGGATTTTTTTCATCGTTCTTTTCAAGCTCTGTTAAAAGTGGGACAAGGCGAACACACTGAAGAGCTCTGTGAAGGCTAACTCTTGCTCCAACAGTGGACGCTTGCTGTACTCCATGATCCGACAGCAGAGAGGAGTCGTCTTCCAGCTGTTTTCCATTAAAGTACACTTCGTCAACACGTACAGCATTAAAACCTGCACAGAACAACAGAAAGTGGACTAATGTTCAGCATCAAAACGCGCCACAGCTTCAAGAACCCAGTGAATTAAAACAAGAACCCGTGGATTTTAGTTTTAAAACTTTATTCAAATCCCTCTAATGTTTTAATCTTTCACTGAAGGAATAGTTTTTAATAAAATATCCCAAAAGAAAAAGCGCATCCAGGAAGGTCATAGATTATTCGGATTGTGGGAGTTCCAGTGTTTGTCCACCAGAGGTCGCTCTTCTCCCACAGCTGCAGCCAGTCCTCTGATGAGCTGAGAAGTGCTCTCATCCAACGCTGGAGCATTACCTTGCTTATGGTTCGTGCTCGCAGCCTCCTACTATATTTCCTGAGCCTGGTGTGCGTTAATGCTTGTGACTACTCTTCCAGTGAAACCTGAACCAAACACTTGGATTCCTGCCTACGCCCCTTCAGCTGTGTCTCCTACTACATGCTCTCTGTACCTTATCTTGGATTAATGATTGGAACCAAGACGGACCATCAACCAGCTGAATGATTCTGAGCAAAGACACTAAGACCAGTATCCTGAGATTAACGACCTCTCTTTGCTCCCCAGGGATCCTGTCTCCAAAGCACTGAATTGATCTTGTGTGTAAAGAGTTCATTCTCGGTTCCTTTCAGCTCTGGGTATTCAGATCTTACGACACTAATAAAACTCAAGGATTTATAATGCTTTTTGCACAAAATAAAACGATTCCATTTGGTCTTTATTTTCAGAAATGTGACGTTAGAAAGTAATATGTCTTATATTTGCAAAACTCACCCTCTGATAAGAATCTGTTGTATGAAAAATTATGCATTTGCTGTTTCACCTGCAAACACTGAGACTTAATTTGTTAAATATTAGCTTTTGTTATCAGGCTCCTCTCTTACAGAATCAACTTCCAGTTTCTGTCCGTGAGGCTGACACACTGTCCAGTTTTAAGACTGGGATTAAGACTTTCCTTTGATAAATCCTATAGTTAGGGTCAGCTTGGGTTTCCTGAGCTATCCCTTATGCTATAGGCTCAGACTGCTGGAGGACAAACTGCTGCTCTTTACTTGTTCTACCAGTTTGTATTTGTACTTCTATCCTTAATGGGTTTTTTGTCTTTCTTCCCATAGAAACTACACCTGGACCTGTCATTTCGTCCATTCCTCCTTCCTGTTCCTCTCAAACCCAGCAGGATGAAGCAGATGGCCACTCAGCCCAAGCCTGGTTCTGTTGGAGGTTTCTTCCTGTTTTTCCTTTCCACTGTTGCCATTGTGCTTGCTCAGGATGGGAGACTGCAACAAAATGAAGATCCAACACAATATGGCTTCCCTAGAGAGATAACTTTTACTTATTAGCTTTTTTTATGTATGTTTTTTATTCCGTGCCCTGAGATGACTTCTGTTGTGACTTGGGATTATATAAATAAACTGAATTGAATTTTAATTTGAAGGAGAGCAGTTAGTTCAGGCAGTTTTATTTTTTGCTCTAAATTGTAATGAGCCGTGCATCATTTGCTGTTACGCAAACAGAAAACTAAAAAACAGAAACTAAACATGAAGCCATCCATAAATTATGATCCACAAGTTCAACGCTCCGTTTTTACTTTTAGTTCTTTTAGAGCCGGGCGCCTTTGTCCTATTGAAAAGATCATCATCAAAGGAATGCACCCCAACATGTATTAATCTTGCATAGAAATGTAGCTGCGTTCATAAGCAAGACATTACTGATATAATCTGAACACTTCAAAGTTCATGCTCAGTAATCCAGGTAGAAAATCCAACAAAGTTCAGTCAGATCATCTGGACAGGCTTTTTTTCTTTGAGATGTTTCATCCTTTATCCAAAGGACTTCTTCAGTTTAAGGAGCCACAAACTCAGTCCCACTAGCAGCAAACCCATTGTGGACGCATCAGTTTGATGGTGATAAGATGGTTTCTGGAGCCCACCCTCTCCTCCGTCAACTCCTCTGACGTAGCCATAACCGAAGTGGTTCAAAAAAAATCGAAGAAACCATCTTATCACCAGCAAACTGCTTGGCCCACTATGTGGGTTTGCTGCTTGTGGGACTCAGTTTGTTGTGGCTGATGAAGTCCTTTGGATGAAGGATGAAACATCTAAAAAAAGAAAAAAGAAACCGTCCAGATGATCTGACTGAACTTACTGTTGACCAGAAGGCACAACTAGTCATCAGTTTATCAGTCACATGATCCTGTGAATAAATATAAAAATAAACTTTAATCTTGTGACACATCTTTTTATTCCGTCACCTCCAGGCCTTTCTTGTGCCTTTGTTTTCAGACATGTTAACGCTCCTCGTCTCCGTCTGACTCGTAGATTTCTCTCTTTTTGTTTCAGTTTTTAGGCTCCCATGTTTGGTGTCTTCAATCAGCTGCTTCTGCGTCTTATTTCTCTTCAGACCGTCTTCTTTTGCTCTGCGGTGACAGCACGAGCACGGCGAGGGGGATGGAAGTGAAGAGCAAAGACCACGCGTCTTCACAGGAGAATAGCCAACGTCTCTGACAGACGTTCCTCTGGGTTTCAGAAGCATTTCTCGTCTTCTCACAGCAGCCTCCGTTTGACTGTCGACGACTTCAGTTCGTGAAGACGTGATTCTGTGTCTTGTTGCACTACAATTAGAGAGATGTGTTTCTGTAAAGTTATTCTGATAAACTCCGGTTTTATTTACTCTTTGTCCTTTCACCACAGAGTTAGAGTCTTGGAGAAACGTGCTTAATCTAAAGTGTGCATCAGGGGTCTTTTCAGAGTTCACATTGCTCCTGTGGTTCTTTGTTTCCTGCTGCGGTGCTTCAGGGTCTGTTTGAAGTCCCACCAGTCCTGCTCTCTGGTTTGGCTGTTTCTTCTCTCTTCTTAAAGAACATGTCCGTTTCCTCCCAAACACATAATCAGAGGGTATTTCACCGTTTAAGTGCTTATAATTCCCTCCTCTGCAGCTTTCGTTCTTCAGATGATAATCAGAAACAGGAAAGCTTCTGAGCTCTGATTCGTCCCATCCGTCTTCAGTCTGCACGTCTGAACGTACACGTTGAGCTTTCAGGTCCCGTCCATCAGTCCGTCTTGTTAGTTCACGCACTTTGAACAGAAAAAGGGACAATTATTAATAAACACAACAAATATATGCGAGTAGACTAAAATACTTCTGTGTCAAGCTATAAAATGGAAGTTTAGTTGAGTTTCAATAAGAATTTCTATAAATTGAGCAGCAATAAACAACATCTGACTCTTTAGAGCAGGGTTCCCAACCCTGGTCCTTGAGGAACACCATCCTCATGCTTTATGCTTTAGTTGTTTCTCCGACACACCTGATTTTAATTAATGGGTGATTAACACAGACTCATGTTCGTGCTGCTGTTATTGTTTTTATACTACTAGTGCTTAACGTATTTTAGCTGATGTTTTTCTTGGTTCGTATCTTAGATGTTATTACGGTTTTTCTTTTACTTTTTATTGTTGGATGTAACTGGGACCCTGTGCTCATAATTTCGTTCCACCACATGTACCACATGTGATGCGAATGACAAAGAAAGAAACTCTGACTCTGACAACAAGCTTCTGCAGAACACGAGGAAGTAATTAAATCACTGAATCAGCTGTGGTGGAGCAGGGAAGCAACTACAACATGCAGGACGGTGTTCCACAAGGACCACGGTTAGGAACCACTGGTTTAGAGCAGTGGTTCTCAAACTGGGGTCCCCGGACCCCTGAGGGTCCACGAGCCGGTGCTTGGGGATTCGCATAAAAAAATAAAATAAATATATATATATATTTTTTTTTTTTTTCTTTACAAACAGGTAGATGTTTAACAACCCGTTAATATACAACAAAATGGAGAAAATCACATCTACTTTATTCAGAATATTTTTGGGGAGGACCCCCAGAGCCCCCGTGCACCCCACCCCCTTCACCGGCCCGCTCGCTATTTGCGTTCCGGCATCAATCGGCTTATAGATTAAGCCCCGTTACTTGATATGACTACTGCTGTTATGATTCTGTTCTCTGTAATAATTTGAAGTGACAATACATTTACTATGTTCATTATGTGAATAGGTAAAGTTTTAAAGTGGTTTATTATGCTGTTAATTATCTCAAACCTGTCATTTTAGGAAGTTTACATTAAACATTTTGTTAATTAAGTGTGTCTTGAATGAAAAATGCCCCATGTTTAAAAGTATAAAAATTGTATTAACACTAATAAAGAGCAGGTCTAAAGTACCGGTATTTATGTTACTCAGATATTCCCATTGCATTAAAAAGAAAACTGAAGAAAATTATTTAATAAACATGAGGGTTATGAGGGGGTCCCTGAACCCAAACAGTTTGTGAAACCCTAGTTTAGAGTATGTTAAAGTTAAAGAGTCTGTATAAAGCTAAAAATAAAACATCTCTGCTGTCATCTAAAAAAGTTAAATCTGGTCCTCTGGACATTCAAAAAAACGAAGCAAAGCAAAACAACAAAAAAATGTAGAAACGTTTTGTCTCTCATCCAAGAGACTTCCTCAGTCTGAGGTGCTGTATTCAGCTCAGTCTCTTAAATAGCACCTTCTCAGAGTGGATCAACCAGTTTTGCTGCTGACAACCAAAACCAGCTGATCACATGCTCAAGAAGGACCATCAGCATAACAATGGATCATTAGCACACTGATGGCTGTTTACTGTTCACAGAGGGCTGAGTGATACTAGCAATCACAGCATTGTAAGAGGGGGACAGTTGAACACGTAGGCCTCCACCCCTGTTTAACGATGGACGATTTCTTTTCACAAAGAT
>NC_056498.1:23399305-23426933 GCF_014905685.2 Nematolebias whitei | reverse complement strand
ATCTTTGTGAAAAGAAATCGTCCATCGTTAAACAGGGGTGGAGGCCTCCAGGTTCAACTGTCCCCCTCTTACAATGCTGTGATTGCTAGTATCACTCAGCCCTCTGTGAACAGTAAACAGCCATCAGTGTGCTAATGATCCATTGTTAGGCTGATGGTCCTTCTTGAGCATGTGATCAGCTGGTTTTGGTTGTCAGCAGCAAAACTGGTTGATCCACTCTGAGACGGTGCTATTTAAGAGACTGAGCTGAATACAGCACCTCAGACTGAGGAAGTCTCTCGGATGAGAGACGAAACGTTTCTATATTTTTTTGTTGTTTTGCTTTGCTTTGTTTTTTTGAATGTCCAGAGGACCAGATTTAACTTTTTTAGATTTTGTCTTCAGTATTCCTGATACAGATGTAAAACAGATGTGAGGCGGATTTCTACCACAACAAAAAGTCATGTTTTTCAGTGGTTTCATAATACTTTGTATATCTTGGAAAGATTGATTTCCTACAACTACAAAAATATGACTATTTCTCCAAAAATATTGCTAAAATTTGTTCTAAATTGTGAGAAAATATTACCTGTACAGTTTTTATTTCTTTTTCTTTATGCTTCCCCAAAATTTCGGCTGTGTCGTGGCTACATTTAGTTGAAAATGTATTTTTCTTCTTTAATTTCGAGTTTTACCTTTTAGAAAATGCAAAAGAAAACAGAGTCTGGAAACAAGAAATTATCTGTACTTTCTTTAATTTTTTTCCATACTTATCCAGACCTGGAAAATACTAAAACATAATCAAGAAAAAGTTTGTTTAGAGCTGGTAATTTACTCTGACGGGTACTAAATATAAAAAACTAATAATAATGATAATAAAGCAGTATCAAATCTACATGAATTACTTTTATGATAGGTTAATGTTTCTGTGTGAGAAGAAAAACAATTATTCTAAACAGAGCTTTGGGAGTTCAGTGCTGCATTGTTGCAAACGTACCTTTTTTGTACATAAGAAGATAAGCCGTGCTCGACCTGTTGTGATGGAGCAAGAACACGTTAGGTCAACGAGAGCAGAATCAATGCAGACAGTAACAGGTGTACAGAATAACTTTATCTTTACTGACCTCGTCAAGTTCTTTTCTAATTCAAAATCATGTTGTTTGACCTGAAAAATTAAATTGTCAGAACATGTTCTGATTTCAATGAGTATACATTTACCTCTGCCAAGATAAAAAAAAAAACATGCCTTACATGTTTAACAGTATTGTCATTGAAGCAGTACCAGTTTCCAGTTTCAAAGGATTTGATTTCTGCAGTGTAGTGACCTCCTGTTAGAAACCCGTAGTGATGGACCACAGCATAGAGGTCATACCTGCAGTTCTAAAGAGAAAAAAATAAATTAAATTCATTAAAGTCCATTAAAAGCTGTTTATGTTGAATTTCCTCAAACAGGGAGGACTGAAGTAGTGAACTTGTTTTTCAAAAAGGCCATGTGAGGGTGCAGTGTTGCAAGATATTTATCTTCCAGGTAAAAAGTCATTTGCATCACTGGGCGTAGAACCAAAATATTTCTCAACAGAACTTATTTTTAACAAGTCTGAGAGTTTGCAGATGTGTCTGGGTCAAACTGACCAGATAGGAATCTGTTGTTCTGTTTTTATCAATGTTTCTCAAATGGGAAAGTACTGATAAGCCAATAACAACATCTGAATGTAGAATGTTTATATAATCCTTTGACATCAATGGAGGGTATAAAAGTGAACAAGAGCTGTGTTGAAGGGAGGTTTTTTTTCTTTCTTTTGTCGGGTGCTCAGCTGTTCGGCCTGCAAGTTTGTTTTTCTTCCAAAAAAACAGATTTTTCACAAGTTTCAAGATCTGTTTTATTTAATCAGTTTGAAGTTTAAATGTAAACTTGAACCACTACAATACCTGCAGTTCTAAAGAGAAAAAATATCAATTCACTAAAAGTCCATTAAAAGCTGTTTGTGTTGACTGTTTAATACCTGAAGGTTTAGAGTTGGGACCACATCAGCTGTGCGATGAAGCTTGATGTAGCGGCTCTGTGTATCATCAAAGGTGAACCTCTTCAACAGCAGTGTCAGAACATCTGGACTTTGTGTCACCTCGTATTTCTGCATCACACAACAAAAAAAACAACTGCATGCAAGAGAGGCAGCCACCATTTTCTGTTACAAAATTATCTAAAACAATGCGTGGCGTACAATATCTGCGTCCTGCTTTTTGTTGCAGATGTCGCAGAACATCTGGTTTTCCTCGCTGACTTTTTGTTCCTTAAAGAAATCCTCCAATCCTTGCTGCTGTGAACACAACATTGGTCCATTGTGCAAAATATATTGGTTTCTATTATGTAAAATGCTGTACAAATGGTAAATCTTATTCTTAGAGAAAATGTAGTACCACGCTGTAGTTTTCACGGCTTGAATTGTCCATTGAAAGAGGAAGAACCCAGAAGAAGCTCTTGAAATTGTTTGTCTTGCTGCACTCACGGCACATGGTTTTATGATTCAGCTCTCCTTTGAAGATCTAAACATACAAGTACAAATACCGCTGTGAATATTTCACATGAAATAACACTTTGTCCTTGCCATAGGAATGCATAGGAAGCAATGCAGTGTACGGCAAAGTCAATTTTACAGCTACAGTAATCCCTAACACATACGCCGGGTGCTAAAAGATCGTTACGATCTGTTTAAAATTCAAGATGGCTGCCACAGCTACCTCACAAACAAAAAAGGCTAATACTCAATCAGTTTTTTAATTTTTTTATTTTGTGAGTATTTTTGCTGCCACATCAGCATTTTGTTTTCTTATTTGTTTATGTTTACCTTTGAGTCTCTCTGAGTTTTGGTTCTGTACTTTGGGTTCCACTTTTCCACTAAACATGATGGTAGCAAAAAAAATTTTTATATAGTCAACATGGCTGCCACAGTTACTTTGGCAAATGACTACAACTCTGTCCATTTTACAGATGATGAGCTAAAGTTTGGTGTGGTGGTAACTGACAGTTTGGATTTGGGACTTGTTTGGGATCTGGCTGCTTTTTTCACTCATTTTCAGCTCAGTCTTTGTACCTGACCATGGCTGCATGTTGTGTAATATGAGAAAAGTGGAATACTCGTATAGACAGAGAAGAAGGAACTCAATGTCCCTCACCCAAATGTGGGTTACTGGGCCCCAGCCTGGAGCCAGGCCTGGGGGAGAGGCTCACGGTAAGAGCTTGGTGACTGGTTCTGTACCCTGATCAGGCTCAGCCCAAATGAGTTACATGGATTTGCCTTCATGTGGGCCACAACCTGCAAGACGGACCATACGAGTCAGGTGCACAGTGCCATGGGTGGTAGCCAAAGTGGGGGGAGGGTGCACATTGGTGCTCTGACACTGGCTTAGGTTGAGAGGTACCGACTATATATAGTCACCTTGATGCACAGCATGAGCTCCGGAACCTATTTTATTTGCCCTTATTCCACTCTGGAGATGCCTATGGTGAGAGGCACTGGTTTGGTGTGAGTCTACTTATTGCCCCCCGACTTGGTGCCTGTGGATTGGAGTTTTTCCAGGTAGGTAAGAGGGTAAATTTCCTACACCTTTGAGTGGGGGGCCAGACTGTGTCTGTTGTTTGTTACTACGCGCTGAACAGTAATTCTGTATACCCAGCCTTCTTAGAGTGAATACCGAGGGGAGGCGGACCAGCTGGAGACTCCTTTATTTTGCTGGAGGACATCAATGCCCACAGAGGTAGCAACAGTGTGACCTGGAGGAGCATGATGGAAAAGAATGGGCACTCTTATCTGAACCTGAGCAGCATCTGTGCACATGGCAACAGGAGGACACTCAAGACCGAAAATCGATGATAGTGTGAGGATCAGTGTCTTCTAGTGTGTGTCTCCCTCTTATGTACGTTCCAGCTCCTCAGTGTTTCTTCCTTGTTAGGGGTGTAACGGTACACGTGGGTGTACTGAACCGTTTCGGTACGGCATGTTCGGTTCGGCATGTTCGGTTCGGTCCACGTGCGTACCGTTTCGGTTATTTTTTCACTCATTAAATTTTATTAACAAAAGATTATGCGCCGCGGAACTAAAGTTCCTAAACGTGTTTCAGCACGGCGCTATTATCTTGCAGCACGTGCGGCATTAGCATTAGCTTCTCATTGTGGTCTAAAAAAGTTAAATCTGGTCCTCTGAACATTCAAAAAAAAAAAAAAAAACAAAGCAAAAAAAAATATAGAAACGTTTTGTCTCTCGTCCGAGAGACTTCTTCAGTCTGAGGTGCTGTTTTCAGCTCAGTCTCTTAAATAGCACCTTCTCAGAGTGGATCAACCAGTTTTGCTGCTGACAACCAAAACCAGCTGATCACATGCTCAAGAAGGACCATCAGCCTAACAATGGATCATTAGCACACTGATGGCTGTGTACTATTCACAGAGGGCTGAGTGATACTAGCAATCACAGCATTGTAAGAGGGGGACAGTTGAACATGGAGGCCTCCACCCCTGTTTAATGATGGACGATTTCTTTTCACAAAGATGGCCTCCTTTACTCCTCTCTCAAACCATCGTTCCTCTCTGTCCAGGATGTGAACATCTTCATCCCTGAAAGAGTGACCGCTGGCCTGGAGATGAGTGTAGACCGCAGAGTCCTGGCCTGATGATGTTGATCTTCTGTGCTGGGCCATCCTTTTGGCCAGTGGCTGTTTAGTTTCCCCGATGTAAGACTGATCACAGCCCTCCTGACACTGAACAGCATACACAACATTACTCTGTATGTGCCGGGGGACTGGATCTTTGGGATGAACCAGTCTTTGCCGTAATGTATTTTGGGGTTTAAAAGCCACTGGGACGTTATGTTTAGAAAATAAACATCTCAGTTTCTCTGATACTCCCTCAACATATGGAATGACCACTGTTCTGGGTCTGGGTTCCTCCTTTTCACCTGTTGGCTGACTGGAGTCCTGTTTGGGTTTCTTCTCTGCTTTTAGGAAGGCCCAGTTAGGATATCCACATTGCTCTAGAGCCTGTCTTGTGTGGGATTTCTCCTTCTGCCTGGCTCCTGAGCTAGTGGGGACGCTGTCTGCTCTGTGATACAGAGTCCTGATGACTCCTAACTTGTGCTCCAAAGGGTGATGGGAGTCAAACTGCAAATACTGGTCTGTGTGGGTGGGTTTGCAGTACACCTCAGTTTGCAAATGTCCTCTAAGGATGGCCCAGCACAGAAGATCAACATCATCAGGCCAGGACTCTGCGGTCTACACTCATCTCCAGGCCAGCGGTCACTCTTTCAGGGATGAAGATGTTCACATCCTGGATAGAGAGGAACGATGGTTTGAGAGAGGAGTAAAGGAGGCCATCTTTGTGAAAAGAAACCGTCCATCATTAAACAGGGGTGGAGGCCTACGTGTTCAACTGTCCCCCTCTTACAGTGCTGTGATTGCTAGTATCACTCAGCCCTCTGTGAATAGTAAACAGCCATCGGTGTGCTAATGATCCATTGTTAGGCTTATGGTCCTTCTTGAGCATGTGATCAGCTGGTTTTGGTTGTCAGCAGCAAAACTGGTTGATCCACTCTGAGAAGGTGCTATTTAAGAGACTGAGCTGAAAACAGCACCTCAGACTGAGGAAGTCTCTCGGACAAGAGACGAAACGTTTCTACATTTTTTGTTGTTTTGCTTTGTTTTGGGTTTTTTTGAATGTCTAGAGGACCAGATTTAACTTTTTTAGATTTTTCTACCTGGATTATTGAGCATGCATCAGGATATTCTCATTGTGGTCTCCTGTTGGGGAACATTATGTCTTTCTTGTTAAAAGACAAGTGAACAAATCCAAAGCTGTGTGTCGACGTTGTTTCACGGAGAGTGGATCTGCAGCAGCAACACGTCCAACTTGTTAACATGCTTGAAACGACATTATCCAAACGTGAACGTCTCTTCTAGCAGCTTGGTGCAAAGACCGATAGCAGCAGCATTTAAAGAACCTTTATCAGGTAATTCAGATCGGTCCAGAGCAATAACACAAGCTGTAGGAGTTTTTAAAGCTCTGGATCTACGTTTCTGTTGTTGATGCGCCCGCTTTAAAGTTATTGATCCCCGCTACGACATCCCATCACGTCAACACTTCAGCCAAAAAGTTGTAGCATCACTTTATGAAAAAGCTAAAACCGATCGTCAACAAGCCCTGGACCAAGTTAAAGTCCTGCCCTGATGACGATGATGATGACCGAGAGATTCAACCACCTCATAACAACCATTCAAGAAGAGGTATTGTTATTTTATTATTATTATTTAATTAACTTTTTTAAATTTAAAATTATAATCTTATTAACTCTTTTTTTTTTTTACCTATTTGTGTTTTATTTCTAGTCTGGGACAGAGATAGCAGCTGAGTCTTCTTCCTCTTCAGGGAAATCCACCAGAGATCACCTCCAGCTAAGAAGTCTGTGACGAGTGAACTCTGAACTTTTCCAGGGACCTGTCCCACCTGTGGGAGCAGGTCCAAGAAGAGACTGTGAGTAATGATGAGGCCAAATACATCAACTGCAACATTAGCAAAGCTCTATTTCTTTATTCCTGCTACTGTTGTTAGTGAGTGGTTTCCTCCACCACTGGAGATGATGTCACTGCAACTAGATCTGAGCTTTTGGTAGAAAATGTGGACAAGTTGGTCTTTTTGTCCAAAAACTTAAAACTTGATTAGTTAGATTGTAAACAATCTGTTGCTGCTTATTGTTCTGGTTCTGACTGTTATTGTATTTTATTAAGATTTTTATTATTGTTAGTATATTTTATTTATTGTAAAGAGTGCCTTTTATTTAAAATATCATCTAAATGAGTCACTTTTATTTATTTTTATACAAATGTATTGTTTACTTGGCATATTTTCAAAATAAACGTTTTGTAAGTCTTCATTTTGTCTTTTTTTTGTACCGAAAATTAACCGAACCGAGCCCTCCCTGAAACTGAACCAAACTGAAATGTGATTTTAGCGTACCGTCACACCCCTTACTCCTTGTGATCACCTCCTGCCTCTGCCACCTGTTGTCCTTCTCCAGGTGTTTGTGTTTATCCCCTTGTTAGCATGTGTGTATACAAGTCTGTGTCTCTGTGTTCCTCGCTCTCTGGACAGTTCCCTGTCTAGCTCCATGTTCCATCTTCCCTCCTTGTTCCCAGTGTCATGTTAAGTTTGCTGCCCCGTCAGCCTTTTGTTTTCTTTAATAAATTATCTCTTATTCTCAGAGTCCTCGTGGTCTGCCTGCGCTTGGGTTCGACATGTGACCATCAGAACACGATAGATAGACTTTATAGTCATAACATCTTATCTTCGGCTGTATGTTTTGGACACTTGGGTGAAGAGAGAAGATGAACTGTCAACTGAGTTGGACCAGATGGAAGAGGTTGAAAAGACCCAGGAGACCCAAATGTATAGTGAGGGTTTATTGGGAATGCCAAGCAGAAGAATCGGTCAGAAGGACCTTCAATACACCTCAGAGGGAACTATAACCACATCCCAGCTGAGGCGGGGGACATAGAGTCAAACTGGGATCCTGGACGCCTCCCTAGGGAGGTTTCCAGGAATATCTGACTGGGAGAAGACCCAGGGGAAGAATCGGGGAAAGAACCAGTGCACGCAGGAGAGACTGTCTCTCAGTTGGCCTGGGAACGCCTTGGAGTCCTCCCAGAAGAGCTGGAAGAGGTGGCTGTGGAAAGAGATGTCTGGGTCTCTCTGTTTAAGGGGCTGGCCCTGCAACTCAACTTCAGAACAAGTGGAAGATGATGGACGGACTGACAGAAGAAAAGTGGAGCAGAGGAAGGAAAAAGGACAATTTCAAGTCTAAAAAAAATATTTATCCAGTGAACAGTATCTATACAAGAATATAATGAGAATCTACCGTAGAGGCTTCTGAACTGGTCTGACAAAGAATCTTCTCAAAGTACTCAGCAGCATCACGTTGTTCGTACACTGAGAAGAGAGGTGAGAGGAAAAACAAATGTAATTTCATCTCACAGTTTATTTAGACGCCATGAAACCAGAACCATACCATCTATGATGCCCAGCTGTTCTGTGACGTTGTGAGTTTCGGCCCTCCTTCTCTCTAATTCACAGAACAGCTGTTCCAGGTGTTGGTCAAGAGCTGCTGGCTGTTTACTGCAACGTCTGTGACACAGTCAGAAGAATCAGCACCCAGCAAAGTAAAGACAGATCATTATTCAGGACTTAACAACACTTTTTCTCCATGGTGACAGACAACTAGTTGTTCACGTGCAAAAGAAGGACCATCAGCCTAACGATGGATCATTAGCACACTGATGGCTGTTTACTGTTCACAGAGGGCTGAGTGATACTAGCAATCACAGCATTGTAAGAGGGGGACAGTTGAACCCGGAGGCCTCCACTTCTGTTTAATGATGGACGATTTCTTTTCACAAAGATGGCCTCCTTTACTCCTCTCTCAAACCATTGTTCCTCTCTGTCCAGGATGTGAACATCTTCATCCCTGAAAGAGTGACTGCTGGCCTGGAGATGAGTGTAGACCGCAGAGTCCTGGCCTGATGGTGTTGCTCTTCTGTGCTGGTCCATCCTTTTGGCCAGTGGCTGTTTAGTTTCCCCGATGTAAGACTGATCACAGCCCTGACACTGACCAGCATACACAATATTACTCTGTTTGTGCCGGGGGACTGGATCTTTGGGATGGACCAGTCTTTGCGTAATGTATTTAGAAACGTACATATAAAACAAAACGTTTCAGGAAGAAGAACCCATCCGGAGGACCTGACTTAACCTTACTAGATTTATCTACATGGATTATTGAGCATGCATCAGGACATGTTGTCACTTGTTGTTTTTTACAACCACAACCCAACCTTTGGGCAATTTAAAACTGTTAAAAAGAACGTTTTTGATGGTCTTGTTTGAGCCAGAATACAGTATTTTCACTCCAAGCCACTGAAATAAGTGAATTTTGTTTGTAGAGCAGCAACAAGTCTTGGCTACTTTAGTAAAACTATTATTTCTATTAGGGATGCACAATATTATCGGCATGGTATCGGTATCAGCCGATATTAGCGTTAAATTTCAATATCAGACATCGGCCATTCCATTAAAATACCTTGCTGATATAAAAGGCGCTGCAGCACAACGTGATGACGTCACGTGCGCCTACCCGAGCTCACGGCAGAGAGGACAATTCAAAATGTCTGTGGTGTGGAAGTTTTATTTTTCGTTGGTGAGGATGTCGGATTCCGAAGATTTATGGACTACGTTGAGCCTCGCTACATCGTCCCCAGTCTGAGATATTTTTCTGACGTAACGTTACCCGAGTTACAAGCCGTCGTTTCCGACATCATTAAGAAGCTAATAGTCGATGGCACGACTTGTTGGGTGAGTTTTACCACAGACATTTGGACGTCGTGTTAGCCCCGTTAGCATGATTAGTCTCACGGCAACAACAGAGAGACAAAAACTTTGAACTTAAAAAGGCTGTCCTTCACGCACAGGAGTGCAGAGGATCCCACACTGCACCTAGAAACCTGGAACAAGCCTCCACAAGTGAGACAGCTCTGACAAAGGAACGTACATAAAATATTGGTATCGGCATCGGTTATGGCCAAATAAGTTTTAACATATCGGCATATTGGATATCTGCCAAAAATCCAGTATCGTGCATCACTAATTTCTATTGTTGTCTGAAAAACAACACTGGAATAGCCTCGATTATGAAGAAGTTTTACAGAAAGTTTACAAACTTATTAAGACGGCAACACCAACTCTAAACATATTTTTACTTGTATAAAACACAAAACCAAATCTTGTCCGACCTTTTCACGGCCTCTCTAAAGTCTTCAGTCATGAACAGAACCTGCAGCACACTGTTCAGATAGCACGTCAGACCCGGACTCTTCAGGCCATAATAATCTGAAAACAGAAAGGAAGACCTGTCACATCATCTCTCGCGCACTGTGCATAACCTGAATGTTTTTACGTGGTTTAATTTTACTCCACAGCACCTACCAGAGACGGACAAGTTCTCAAGTTTCCTTCTGAACAGTTTTACAAGATTTCGGTCTATGCTGCTGGATTCCATATAAATCGTCGGACATTTTTGCATTTGAATATTTTTACACGTTCAAATTCATCCTGTTGAGACACGACAGATGGAGCAGATGTTGAATCATATCAAACAAATTCACAAGTTAGTAAAAAATAAAAAGGAAAGTACCAACAGAATTGGCAGAAAAGGTCACGGTTTGGTCATTTTATGGACTGACAATCATTTCACTTTGACTGACGACCGTGTAAGAACAAAACACACAATGTTCTATATAAAGAAGCACAACTCCATCCATCCATCCATTTTCTTTACCCGTTTATTCCATTTTGGGTCACGGGGGTCACTGGTGCCCATGTCCAGCAATCACTGTGCGAGGGGCGGGGTACACCCTGGACAGGTCGCAAGTCCATCACAGGGCCACATAGAAACAAACGAGACAAACAACCATTCACTCTCTCATTCACACCTAGGGACAATTTAGAGTTACCAATCAGCCTAACATGCATGTTTTTTTTGGACTGTGGGAGGAAACCGGAGTACCCGGAGAAAACCCACGCATGCACGGAGAGAACATGCAAACTCCACCCAGAAAGGCCCCTGGACCGGGGTTTGAACCAAGGACCTGCTCGCTGAGAGGCAGCAGCTCTACCAGTTGCGCCACCGTGCTGCCCGAAGCACAACTCTTCTTTTTGAATTTGTTCTTTTACACACACACTAATACATGAATGGTGGCAGTATCGATCATTTACAAAAAAGCCGTACGTTTCAGAAACTTTTTCGCTCAGGAAATTTTAGGTTTCTTTTAAAGTATCAAAACCCAGAGGTAGCTTAACAGTTTAAACTGAAGACTGACAAACACTATTTATTATTTAAGAATTAATACTTGCTCTATTAAGTTTCACCTTAAAAATATATTTTTTAAATTATTCTTGCAAATGCTCCCTTCTTCAGGGATCACCACAGAGAACTAACTCGCACAAATACTGAACATGACAGGGAGCCAATGGAGAGAAGCTGAAACTGGAGAGATCCATCTGTCTATACAACACAGTACTGTCCCAGGTGCTTGGAAAACAGCTTTTGTGCTGCCATTAGTACTGAAGGGAGGAGACCCCACTATTTTTGAATTATCGCCCAATCGCCAAACTCTGTATTTTAGCTGAGGTTTTAGAAAAACTGATAAATACTCAAACCAAGAAGTATTTGGACTCAGTATTTTATCTTCTCTCCAATCTGGCTTCAGGAAACTACACAGCACAATGACTGCTTCACTAAAGGTTTTTAATGATGTTGTTGAAGCTTTGGATGCTAATGATTACTGTGCTGCACTTTACTTAGACCTGTCCAAAGCCTTTGATACTGTAGATCATGACATCTTATGCCACAAGCTCTCAGATATTGGCCTCTCAGATCACACTGTTGGCTGGTTCTAAAACTATCTCACAGGTCAGAGGCAATGTGTTCGACAGAACGGTATTTCATCTAGCTACCTAACGATCACCAATGGTGTGCCACAAGGCTCAATTTTAGGTCCCACTCTTTTTACAATTTATATAAATAATGTAGGTCAAAACATTCCTGACGCATCCTTGCATATCTAAGACACTGTTGTTTATTGCCAAGCTAGCACGGTTGCCAAGGTTTTCCAGCTTCTGCAGTCTGCATTTGACATCATTCAGATTTATTCCATCTGAAGCTGGTCCTAAATGCTGACAAAACCAAAGGGATGTTGTTTTCTAACAGAAAGTCAATGACAGCAACTCTTCCTCCTATCTCATCGATGCATGGTGTTCCTATTGAGTTTGTAGTTACTTACAAATACTTGGTAAAATGCCGTCAGTGCAGTTGGAACATGCGCTATCAGGCCATCATTACCTGCAGCGTTTTATTATTATTAACCTTTTTTAACCAGGCAAATCCCATTGAGATCACAGATCTCTTTTGCAAGGGAGGCCTGAGCCTGAAGGCAGTCTAACATGCATGTTTTGTTCTGTGGGAGGAAACCCAAGTACCCGGAGAAAACCCACGCAAGCACGAGAATAACATGCAAACTCCACACAGAAAGACCCCAGAGCCAACCAGGGATTGAACCCAGGACCTTCTTGTTGTGGGGCAACAGTACTAACCACTGAGCCATCGAGCGTTCCCTCAGTGTGGACTAAACTTGGCAAAAATACCTTTTCCTACTCAGTTCCTGTATCCTGTAACACCTTGCAACAAGAACTGAAGTTGTCCTCCTTGATTTCTTTAAGGGGTTTCAAACATTTGATAATGTCAATAGAATAATCAAAGCAGATACGTTCTTGATTTTAGTATTTCACCGTTTTATGGCACCTTGATTTATTGTTTTATACACTACTCTTATTTTAACTGCATTTGTACTGTAGTTTATTGTTGTCATTGTTTACTGTTATTGTTGTCTGTACTTTATATGTTCTGTCTGGAACAGGTTTCTCTTGTAAATGAGTCCACGTGGCTCAATGAGACTAGCCTATATAAATTAAAGGTTGAATGAATGAATGAAAAATAGGATCTCTCTTACTAACTATTCTTGTTCTAGAATTGCGCCGCTCAAGGTGGCTGCATGTTGGAGCAGCTCTGTTACTTTCATTCTGAGATTTTGCTTTTGGAAACTTTAATTCCTCTTTTTCTGGATGTAAAGCACATTTTTTGGATGATTATTTCCTCTGGTATCAGATGCTGTGCAGCTGGAAGGATTTTTACTGAAACTTTTTTAGTTTTGGACATTTGTTATGATGCGTAACCATGGCAACGAGGCAGTTTTCTACAACCAACAGCAGCTGATTAACATCTCAAAAGCTCAAATAATATCTCAACTACAGCCCCAAATCTCAAATGAGTTGAAAAGGATGTTCTGTGAATGCATTCCCATCTACCTGCCAGCTGTGCTCGAGTGCCTGACCACTGAGATCCTGGAACTAGCAGGAAACATGGCTCACGACAGTGGAAGGACAGGATCGTCCCTCAGCACCTACAGCTGGCTGTCCACAGTGACAAGGAGCTTGGCAGACTGCTGGGAGGAGTGGCCATCGCTCTGGGAGGAGTTCTGCCCAGCATTAAGGTGGTCCTACAGCCCGGGGGAACCGAGAGGCCAGCCGAGTCTGGGTGGACGGATCGGACGGCATCTGCTGCCAGTTTCTTAGGATCTACTGTGGGAAAGACCTTTACAAGAGATCCTTCCTGTCTACAGCCATCAGCATCTATAACATCTCTTAATGAAACGAGGATAACGAGTTACAACAACAAATAATTTCCCTTTGGGATTAATAAAGTATTTTTGAATTTGAATTGAATTAACTCCAGTTAAGACTCTGGCAGCAGCATTTTGGATTAACTGAAGACTTTAAAAAAGTATTTGGACACCCAGATAACAAACCATTGCAACAGTCCAGCATAGATGTAACAAATGTAAGAACCAGTTTTTCTGCATTACTTTTAGATGTTTCTAATTTTAGTGATATTATGCAGGTGGAAGAAGGTGGTTCTGGTTTAGAGTAAGTACAAGTGTTGTAATTATACTGATCAAATCCTGAAAATATTGCACAATATTGTGAGATCCTGTGTGATCTGTTAGCACTCAGATTATGTTAAGAATGACTCTCAGCACAGCACATTCTAAATCTAGCTCATTATTTGTAAAGACTTATTTATAGCTGGCTTAAGTAACGTCTACTAGCTGTGGTGGCCATCTTGAACTGGGTTGCCTCCAACAGTCAGTCAGTTGTGGTATCCTTAGATAATTACTACTACCGGTAATTGGCTTTTTTAATGGATGTGACTGTTTCTGTTCCGTGCCCGGACACAACTTCTGTTGTGACTTGGCGCTATATAAACAAACTGAATTCCATTTAATTGAATTACGCATCCAATGCTTACATACCGAGAGATTCATTCAAATCCGCCCACAAGTTCATGAGATATTTTGCTAACAAACACAGTGTTGACTAACAGGTATGTGCAGCCCTTGTGACTGGCTCTCAGCTACTACCATACTAATTGTGAGCTCAATTTTTGTAAAGTTGACCAGGTTAGAGCCATTGTTGCTGTCAGTTAGCTGTGGCGGCCATCTTGATTTGAGTTGATGTCAAAATTGTTGAGGTACATCCAAAGGTTACTTTTAAAGATTTATCCAACCAAACACTTTCTTCAGAAATATAAAGCTGATATTGATATTTCCTGTTCATTCTGTAAGCTTTATCCAGAAACATCTTTTTTGGAAGTGTACATACTCACAGAACTTTTGGAAGGACATTGTTGCTCTGATATCCAATAATATCCAATCAGGTTTCCTTCTCTATTTTGAAAATGTTATGTTTGGTATCCTAGAGTTCAAGACGAAAAACTCCTCTCACGTATTTATTATCAATCTGATCTTGTTACTTGCTAAGTTTCATATCCATAAAAATAAAATAACGCATAGGAAACCTTTTTTTGATCTCTTTGTAATGGATGTAAAACTGTATCTTGACTCAATCTTAGACTCAAATAACAAAAAGGCTACAAAAAAAAAAAAAAAAAAAAAAAAATATATATATATATATATATATATATATATATATATCTAATGAATACAACTTAACTTTGTAACTTGCATGTATTAATGTTTGTATTTTTATTTATTTATTTTATTATTATTATTGTTTGCTTCCTTTTTTCTTCTTTTTTGATATGTTCAATGTTATTTAATGAGTTTTTTTTTTTTAGATTATTGTATTTGAAGTAAAGTTCTAAATAAAGATTTGAAAAAAAAAAAAAAAAGATTACTTTTAAAGATTGTCAATAAAATGTGTTCCCTGGTTCGTTTTGCTAACAAACAAACAAATAAACAAACAAACACACGACAAAAACCCATTAGCCCCTTTTTGCCTTCAGCGACGGGCGAACCCTAAACGCACCAAATTTGTAACGAAGGATTTTTTTTACGTGATGACCCGTAATATTTAATTCACTACTGCTTTTAACTTTACGTGACATAACACAAAGTCATGTATTATGAAGCACGATTTATACTTTTAAACTACAACCAAAGTAAAAAAAAAATTAAAAAATGTATACACTGAAACGGTTTTGTATCAGAGCACAGATTGGAGGTCAGTGAACGCATCATCGTGTTTTTGGCTGTTAAACATCAGTCAACTTGTCCTTCATTTCTCCGACCCATTTTATCCTTCAGTTTAACTAACTATGAAAAGATAAAGAGCTTATGAAGCCCGATACAGTAAAGGGTTATTAATCTTTCAATAAAACGCTTGATGAGTGTTAGTAGTAAATACACAATGGGAGGGCAAACCGCGAGGATACTCACCGAACAGGCCGCCTATCTGTTAAAAAATACTTTCTCTTTCGGTTCTTAACAGTCCGAGGAGGAAGGAGGCGCAGAAACAAAGGTAGACAGGCAGAGAACCCACACAGACAGCTTCAGCCGTGCACCGAGACACGAAACTTCAACAAAAACTTGTAAAATTCTCATTTCTTCTCTTTCAGAACGGCGCAGTTTTGGTGTTACACTGCTTCCGGTTAGAGCTCCAAGCATAAAGAGGAAACAGGTAAAACAGATGAAACACTTATTTTATTATTATTATAATGTTATTACATATCACACTTCCTGCTCCTGGATTAAAACTGTTTAATAAGCATGAAATATGTGTTATATTATACATTCACAAGCCTAAATTGGCCAAATGAATGTAAATTGGCACAAGGTCACATGATTGTTTTGCCACATACTTTCATCCAGGTGTTAGAATGAACAATTTTTAGCTTTGTCATAGTAACATCTTTTACTGCAAGTTAAATTATGAATAAACATCCATTCAACCTTTATTAATACGTGTTATTCTCGTTGATCCACGACTCATTTCCAAGAGAGCTGTTTTAAACAAAGAACAGATGAAGTACAGACAACAGTAGACAACCATATAAAAAGCAAATAAAATAAAAATAAATAGAAGAAATTATATTAAAACAAAACAAAAAACAGCTACATTATAAAGCGATATAAAATACTATAAACAGGAACATGTCTGTGTTGGTTTTTGCCATGATTTTAGCAGGTTTTTTAAGCCACTTAGAGAGGTCAAAGTTGAGATTTTTTTGCAAGATATTCCAGGAAACAGGAGCAGAGCAGGAGAAGGCCCTTTTGTAAGTTCAGTCTGCACTGAAGGAACACTGCAGGTAATGATGTCCTGAGAGCCCACGCTGTAGCTGCACTCACGCAGTGACATGTAGGAGGAGATGTATGAAGGCAGCAGACCAAGAAGTGATTTAAAGATGAAAATGTACCAGTGAGAGAGTCTGCGTGAAGTTAATGATGTCCAGTTAACCAGTGAATACAGGGTGCAGTGGTGGGTACGACAATCACAGCCAGTTATGAATCTTAGTGCACCGTGATAGACAGCATCCAACATCTGCAGGGTTCTTGTGGGGTCGTTTATGTAAATAATGTCACCATAATCAATGGAGGGAAGGAAAGTAGCAGTTACAAGGTGTTTCCTAGCATTCAGAGTTAAACAGGATTTATTTCTGAAAAAGAGACCCAGCTACTTTCTTTTTCTTTACCAAGTTTTCGACATGAGCTTTAAAAGAGAGATGTACATCGACCAAGATTCCCAAGTATTTGTAAGAATTGACAAACTCAACAGGAACACCATTCGCAGGTAAAATAGAAGGAAGAACTGCTGGTACCGACTTCCTGTTTGAAAACATTCCTTTGGTTTTGTCGGTGGTTAGCACTTTGAGATGCAACAAATCTGACTGGATGATGTCAAAAACAGACTGTAAGAGCTGGAAAACCTTAGCAACTGCTTTAGCTCAACAATAAACAACTGTGTCATCAGCATAGAAATGTAAGGATGAATCAGGGCTGGTCTGACCTACATTACATATGTAGATTGTGAAGAGGGTGGGTCCTAAGACTGAACCTTGTGGTACACCATTGTTAACAGTTAGATAGTTGGAGGAAGTACCATTATGTTGAACACATTGCCTCCGATCTGAGAGATAGTTAGAGAACCAACCAATGGTGTGTTCTGAGAAACCAATTTCTGAGAGCTTATGACACAAGATGTTATGATCCACAGTGTCAAAAGCTTTAGACAGGTCTAAGAAAAGTGCAGCACAATAATCCTTAGCATGCAAGAACAACAACGTCATTAAAAACCTTCAGCGAAACAGTCATTGTGCTGTGTTGTTTCCTTGTTGTTTCATGTTAAATGAGTCCAAATACTTCTTGATTTGAGAGTTTAGCAATTTTTCTAGAACCTTAGCTAAAATACAGAGTTTAGAGATTGGTCGATAATTGTTCGGTGAGGTGGGGTCACCTCCCTTCAGCAAAGGTAGAGCGAAAGCTGTTTTCTAAGCATTTGGAGCGGCGTTTTGGCTTATGGACATTTTAAAGATGTGGGACACCGGTACTATATGTATACGATATGAGTGGCCAGCCTTAAGAAATAAGGAAGGTCATCAGGGCCTGCAGATCTTCTAGAATCTAGACCTTTTAACAATTTATTAACCCCACTAACTGAAAACAGTGAAAATGAAAAGGTGACGTTTAGATGGACTTGTAGGAGAGATTTGGTTTGTAGATGTTTGGCTCAAAGGAGAAGTAGGTGGTTTTCCATTAGTAACTGTGGCAAACAAGGAAGTAGAAGTAACAACGTCAGTGTTTACTGGAATCCTGTCCAGCTTGAATTGACAGGAATTTCCCTGAATGAGTCAGTTTTATTGTTGCTAACAAAGTGTTTGTTCTGCCGACTGTATGTTTCAACTTAACTCAGTTCAGCAATTATATATCTATTTTCTGTAATTCAGTCAAATCTAAACACATCAACATGACACTTTATTTTAAAATATCTAGATCCTGTTTATTAAAACAGAAATATTTTATGTACCAAAGACCTCAGTCTCATGACTTGTGTCCTAGCAGTTGTTTTAAGAGACATAAATGTTATTTCAGTTTGGTTATTTCTTCTGTATATTTGTTTTTTAGCTCTGACCTGCACTTGTTTCAGTTTTTATGTAAATCATATTAGCTCCATGTTGTCAGCCATACTTTATAATTCCACCTCTTTAAAGCTCATAAAACTTCATAAACTCACAATAAGTAGCGCGTGCACCTGGGGTTTTAATGTTATATTTGAAATCACAAGCACAATTAACAAGGTGTGTAATAAACATCAATAAAACACGTAATAAATGCTTTTTAATTACCTGGTGCAGCATTTCCTTTGAGTTCTTGGCCTTGGTGGGTTCAACAAGATAAAGATTTGGAGTTTACATTTCGCTTTCAATAACAGCAATAATTTAACATTTGATTAATAGGTACAATAACACAATGCATTTTAATACATATAAAATAAAAAATAATTTTATAACTTTAAGGATTATTTAGAAAGTGTGCAGCTTTTCTAGTCTGGGCTTCCCTAAGAACATTTCCAAAGCTTCTTGATATTAAAAAAAATCTTGTATAAAGTGGATCTTGACTGACTTTTATTAAATAAATGATCAAATATGAACAGTAAAGTACAGATTTTGCATGTCAGTTTTGTCCGTCCAGTTTGCCTGCGTTTTTACCAATTATGCAGTTTTAACGTTCATGTGTTTTTAGCATCAAATAGAATTTTCAAACATTACAAAACTTATAATGTGAATGTTCACTGGCCAAAATAAGATTACGGTGATAAACACATATAGCTAGACACTGAAAGGCAGCTCCCTTCTTTAGGAGTCACCAGCAAACAAACACAGAATATCTGGCAACCACTGATCACAGAGCTACCGCAGCCCTTTGTGTGGAGCTTAGGCCTGTCACGATAACAATTTTGTTGGGCAATTAATTGTCTCAGAAATTATTGTGATAAACGATAATATTGTTAGAAATTTGACAATAATTAGTAATTGTCGAATTTAAGGAAAAAATTTGGTTAATTTATTTTGTGTGTACTACCTGTTTTGACCACCGGGTGACAGTATAAGACTGTTTGAACCGAAGGATGGATAGTGAGGGAGCAAGCAGCGTGTCTCTTTTTAAAGAGGAATGGGAGGGAGACCTCTTGACGTGACATGGGCTGTCTCTCTTCAGTTCTCAACATTTCAAACGCCCGGTGTGGTTTGAGCTCTTTAGCATAGTATTTTTCACACAAAGCTTTTAATAAAAAAATCAGTAAACAAGTTCTCAGCTTCTTTTTTTTTTCAGAGAAAAACAACTTTTTAGACGAAGGCACGGGTTTCAACTGTGAATTTTGGAGCTTCGACAAGACGGAGTTTTTTTCCCGAGGTTGGCCTGTTAGCTTAGCTCATAGCTTCTCAACTTAGCTGCTTTTAGCGAAGAGAGAAGAAAAGAAGAGAAGAAACGATAAATCCGATAAATGAAAACGAGGTTGATAATTTTCATTTATCATGTGATTAATTGATTTATTGTTTATCACGACAGGCCTAGTGGAGCAGGGGGCTCATCTAATGGAGTAATGATTTGATGTAATGGTCAGGGGATTTGAACGAGCAACCCCTCTATCACAGGTTCACCTTCTCTTGCCTCTGCACCACGACTCTCCTCATGTTTTTGTATCTATAAAACTTTATTTTCAAAAGGGGGGTGTCTTAAAGATTATACCCCAGGTAGTTCTTTGCACATTATAATTTACAACTGACATTTTTTACTTGCTGGAATGACATATTTTTCCTTTAAAATTATTATTTTATTTAAAGAGATTATATTTTAAAGATTTCAGCTCATGTAGTCATTTAATATAATTTATTTTCATGTTTGATCATTTATTGAATTACATTTATCACAGTTACAGTTACATCAGTATCAATATGTATCAGTATGGTATCAGTATCAGTAATAGTATCAGTATGGTTCCAAATATACGCACTCTTAGCACAAACAAAGAGCCAAACTCTTATTTATATTACTATAATACATTGTAGAATTGAAATGTGCAGTTACCGTATTTATATAAACTACAAACGCCTGACACTGACATTCACAGAGAGAACATTGTGAGGGTTTCGGAAAAAAAAAGTAAATGTTAAAGGGAGACGCCTTTGCTATGTTCTTAGGCATACAATTGTATATCTTTTTATTTCCAAAACAGGCTGTGTGCTTCCACAGCAGCTGATCCTGTGGTTCATTAATCTTTGACTCCCGCTCTCTTTGCTAGCAGGAGTCAGTGTTGCCAGATATAATTATTGTATTTACATACAATATGATATTCCATCAGTAGTTTAAAACAAAAACAAATATACAATAATTTTAGGATATCCGTGCACTAAAAAAAAAAAAAACACTTATTTTTATTCACCTGAACATCTCATTAAACAATCTGATCTGACCAGCAGCAAGACTGAACTGGCAAGGCACAGACCACCTCCTCCTTTCCATCACTTCCTCATCCCCTCTGTTTCCTTCACCAACATGTCCATTCAGGTCTGCTCCGATCAGCACTCTCTCCTCCCTGGGAATACTCTCTATCACTTCATCCAGATCTTTCCAAAATGTATCTTTCTCCTCCACATCACATCCAACCTGTGGAGCATAACCACTGACAACATTTAGCATCAGACCTTCTACTTCTACCTTCAGACACATCACCCTATCCGACACTCTTTTCACCTCTACTACATTATTTGCCAACTCCTCCTTCAGGACCACCCCTACTCCATTTCCTTTTCAATCCACACCGTGGTAGAACAGTTTGAACCCTGCTCCAATGCTGCGAGCCTTGCTGCCCTTCCTCTTGGTCTCTTGGACACATAAAACATATACCTTCCTTCTCAGCATCACGTCAGCCAGCTCTCTACCTTTGTCATTGTCTCCACATTTAGAGTTGCAGCCCTCAGGCCTGCATTCTTGACTTTCCTCCTCTCTTTGTCTCCTGACATGTTTCCCTTCTCCTGGTCTTCAACTATGTCAGATGCCCTTCCTGACACAACCGTGATTTTCAGATACTGTTCATCTGCTGTAAACACTTTTAGGCCTGACTCTTCTGCAAACTGTTGTCTGTAGTTTTGATTTGTCTGCCGTTGTTTTTTAATTGTTTTAAAAGCAACTTATGTTTTTTTTTTCCCCCTCAGAATCAAAATGAGCACTCAGGAGCAGGAAGAAGCAGAGAAGAAATACGACCCACTTGACACAACTCTGAAGTTTGTTGACAGGGGGGACGACTTGGATCCAGTGTGTAAGAATTGTTTTCTTCTTGGCTGATCTTGGGAGACTGAATAAATAAATTAAAAAACTACAAATCAGAACGGTCGGGCTTTATTTGAACACACGTTAAAATAAACAACTTAATCTAGGTTGTTTTTCTTTATATGTGCAGCTAAATGATCATTTTTGTCACTTGTATGAACCGTGACAGCTGTTACGTCTTATTTAAATGAGTTTTGCTCTCTTCAGCCTCAGATTTTTTCTCCCTCCGAGCAGAGATGTCCTGCGGCCACGCCGTCACTCCTGAATCTCTGACCCAGTGGTGTCGCAGCCAGCTGAACGAGGTATCTCAGCTCTTTACAGATCGTAAAATAATGATGCCGGTTAATAAAAGAAGAAAAAAATCAAACTTCAGAAGAGTCCGTTTCTCTTCCTGTTGAGCCAAATTGATTCTTATGTTTGTTTTTAAAGGGCAATTATAAATTCAGATGTCCTGCGTTGGTGGACGGCATCACGATGTGCAATAAACTGTGGTCGTACAAGGAGGTGCGCAGACTGGCGGATTTGGATGTTGAGGAAATGCAGTATTTTGAGGAGAACATGGCCCGTTTGGCTGTAGCAGAATACTGTGAGGTTCATTCGGTGAGTAGTCCAGTGGCTTAAAGAATAAAAAAAATTCTTAGATTTTTTAATTTTTTTTTATTTAAAACCAAATCAAGTGGATCTAAACATTCCTGGTGGTCCTCTATATTTCAGTGCCCAAGGTGCAAGACCAGTGTGGAGAGGAAGAATCTGTCCAACCTGTGTGTCCAGTGTGTCGTTTGTACAGCGGACCTGAAGAAGTCCTACCAGTTCTGTTGGCAATGCGACAAGCCTTGGAAGAGCCCAGGAGCTGGATCAGGCCGCTGCGGCAACGACGGCTGCGTCAACAAGGACCTACAGATTCTGTGGACGTGCAAAACCATCAGTCTGTTCGACGTCGTAGGCGTCGATAGCTGCCCCTCGGTCCGAGCCTGTCCGGTGTGCGGTCTAAAGGTGGAACACAACCAGAAGTATTGCAAAAATGTTGTGTGTCCACGCTGCAAAGAGGAGTTCTGTTTTGTATGCCTGAAACTAAAGCGTATCTGTTGTCAAACCAGTTCGCCGTTTACAATCTGTCCTGACGGTGTGGCTCCGAGACAGACGTCTATTCCCGTCTGGAAGAAAAAAATAACGGGAAAATAGCTTTTGGTTTTGATGAAAAGTTTTACAAGAAATACGTTGAGGAATTCTAAAAAGACTAGAAAAGCCTTTAAACCAGGGCTATTCAACCGAAGGACCAGAGGTCAAATCAGGCCCACAGGTGAGCTCAGTTCGGCCCACCATTGGGTTCATTTTTAAATAAAACTAGATTTTAAACCATAAAACAAACTTAATGACAATAACTGCTGGATGTCCGGCCCCTGAACGCTTGGTTTTCAGTAACTGTGGAACCCTGAGCAGTTTAGTTGAATAGCCCTGGTTTAAAGCAAACGTTTAAACAAAACGTTAGTTGAATGTCTTAGCTTTAAAATTTTTAAATATCTTCTATCTGGTTTTATTTTTCTTGACGAGAACTATAACTTGTTCATTCTCTCTTAAGAAAGTTTACTCCAGGGTGTTGGACGTAACCCACATGGGCTACTAAACCCATATCTGTAATTTAGGTTGTAATACCGGGAAGGTCCAGCAGAGGGCACTCAGTTTTTACTGAGTTGAATTTAACCAACATGGTTTGGTCATTTTCCCCTATATTCTGAGGCATGCTCTTTACACATGCACTGACTGACCAAACTGTAGACTTTTCAACCTGTCTATGAGTGACAGAAGTGACCACTCGTTGAGAATTATCTGTGGAAATCCCAGTGAGTGAATAACTCAGTTGAGCTCACTTAGCTTGTGGCTAATGTATAGATAAGTTAAATATTAAACTGTCAGATACTGAGGTATGTCTCTAAATAAACCAATCGGGAGTTTGTTGGACTTTGTCCTAATGTTTTAATTGCTTTGGTGTGTTTTACATCATTGTACTGACAGAAATAAGAATAAAAATGCTAACGAGCTAATGCTAGCACTAACCACAGGTGCTAATGCTAATGACAAAAAATGTGGTTTTGTATTCTAAATCATAATGATTCATTAAAAATACATGCAGTTCATAGTAAGCCATGTTAAAGCTACTATAAATTGTTTTTGATTGAAATAATAAATGTTGAAGTGTTATAAATTCATTCATCAACATGTTAAAAGCAAAAGAAATGTAAACTGTTTAATATGTCTGATATGTTATGCAGTGGGCAGCATGGTGACACAACTGGTAGAGCTGCTGCCTCTCAGCGAGCAGGTCCCCGGTTCAAATCTCGGTCCGGAGGCCCTTCCGGATGGAGCTTGCATGTTCTCTCCATGCATGCGTGGGTTTTTTCCGGGTTCTCCGGTTTCCTTCCACAGACCAAAAACATGCATGTTAGGCTGATTGGTAACTCTAAATTGTCTCTAGGTGTGAGTGAGAGAGTGAATGGTTGTCTCATTTGTCTCTATGTGTCCCTGTGATGGACTTGCGACCTGTCCAGGGTGTACCCCGCCCCTCACACATTGATTGCTGGACATGGGCACCGGCGACCCCCGTGACCCAAAATGGAAGAAGAGGGTAAAAGATAATGGATGGATGGATGTTATGCAATCTAACATTGATTTTGATTAACTTACAAGTTATGCATTGCATATTTAAGTTGTCAATGTATTTTGTTGGTTTAACACTAAAAATACTTAACAGTTAACTACCATTTATTGCATTTCATGGTAGTTCACCATAAACTTAAGCTGATTAAGCTAAAAACTAGAAGGAGAAATATGTGAATGATTTGTATTCTTGAGAAAGGACATGGAATCTCATAATTGAACGGGAACAGAATGATTTACTTTCTGCACTTTATGCAGATTGGTTTTATAGTGACTCTGGATTCTTTGATCGTGATGGCGAGCCGAGCCCATGCGAACTGTGGACAGGTGTAAACGGTGTGGCCAGCCTGGACATCCTTTCGCAGAAGAATATTCACAATCCGGAAAATCCATCTTGGGTTACAGATAAGATTCCATACACAACACTACCCGGGGTTAGCAACACAGCTAAAGAACTGAACTTAATTTTACCAACAAAGTCCATGCTCAATAATCCAGGTATACAATCCAACAATTTTCAGTCAGGTCATCTGGACAGTTTCTTTTTTTTGTTTGTGCTGAAACGTTTCACCTTCCATCCAGCAGGCTTCAACAGTCAAGGAAATGCACAACACAAAACTGATTCTTCCCCCAACAGCTTACTCCAAAGTGGAACAAACCAGTTATGTTGGTGCTAAGATGGTCTCTTTGGTACGCCCCCTCCTCTAGTGCCGGCCCTCTCCCTCGTCGACAGTCATGTCAAACTGGTTCAAAAACCAACAAAGTCCATGGTCAATAATCCAGCTATACAATCCAACAATTTTCAGTCAGGTCATCTTCACCACTGTCGATGAGGAAGAGGGCCAGCACCGGAGGAGGGGGCGTGCCAAAGACACCATCTTAGCACCAACATAACTGTTTTGTTCCACTTTGGAGTAAGCTGTTGGGGGAAAAATCAGTTCTGTGTTGTGTGTTTCCTTGACTGTTGAAGCCTTCTGGATGGAAGGTGAAACGTTTCAGCACAAACAAAGAAAAAGAAACTATCCAAATGACCTGACTGAAAATTGTTTAACTTTATTTTATTTATTTTTTTCACAAAAGGGGGAAAGAGCTTTGTTTAATTTTGCTTGTATTTTATTTTTCACACATTTGTAACAAAGTTTGTGTTATAAATGTTTATGTTGGGAAGCAATAAAATAATCAGTTTGGTATTCGGTTGGCAGAACCTAGTAGATGTTTAGTGCCTGTTCCCTACTGGTCCACTTCAAGTGCGCTACAGACAGAAGACTTCAACCAATTGTTGATCCTCAGATTCAGGTGCAGTGTGGCTTCCATTTGGTCATGGATCAGATCTTCACCCTTGCAGAGGTGCTAAAGGGCTGATGGGAGTTTGACTCTCTAGTCTACATGTTTTACATTTGGAGAAGGCCATATTGTCGAGGCATCTGTGGGGGTTGCTGCCGGAGGGGTGCCAGGGTTATTTCTAAGGGCTATTTGGCAGTAAAGTAACCAAAGCAGGAGCTGTTTCTGCATCCTCAGCACAAAGTCCAGTTCATTCTCAGTGCAGGTTGGACTCTGCCAGAGACGTCTCTTGTTGTGACATCTCTCGTCTTGTCATTAATGGACAGGGTCTCAAGGTGCAGTCATGGAGAGAAGGGTATCTGGTTCAGGAACCTTAGGATCTCATCTTTGCTTTATGCAGATGATGTAGTTCTGTTGGCGTTGTAGAGGAACATATGCATGAGATATATTCATCAATTAAACGGATTCTTTCATTTTTCTGGACTGTATATAACGTGCATTGAATTTAATAAAATGTATCGTGAGACGTTATTTATCTTTGACCCATCAAAATGAATGTGGTCATTTATTTACAGAATCAAAGTTTAACATCAAACATTTACATTAATTTGGCACATTGAAAAATAACAACATGGCTAATTTTAGCAAGCTATACAAGTGATTGATTATCCACACGGCGGTGGATGAGAACTTTACACAGACATTTCTAAAATTATCTGGAATGATTTCTACTTGATAGAAGAATTTAAAGAGGAAAGATGAAGTTTAGTGGGAGAAAAGATGGGTGAGGGGGTTTGTTTATGTCGGCACCAGAAACAGCACTCTCCGGGTTTCTCAGCTTTTTCCCCGGTACACTTAGGTGGCAGAATTCAACTCTTTTACCTGGAGATGTCCCCAGCGGTACGAAAGTCCATTCAATGCACCCTTTCAGCGTCTCCGTAGGAACAGCTGTGAATCGTCC
Source organism: Nematolebias whitei (assembly GCF_014905685.2). Taxonomy (NCBI): domain Eukaryota; kingdom Metazoa; phylum Chordata; class Actinopteri; order Cyprinodontiformes; family Rivulidae; genus Nematolebias; species Nematolebias whitei. The sequence goes on along the minus strand of NC_056498.1, from coordinate 23,400,787 downwards.
GAAGTAGTGACGGTATTCCGTTCGACACAAATTCACCTCAGCAAGTGGACTTCACATGAGTGGAGTCCGTCAGAGTTCCACCCAGATGTGGAAGAAAGTTATAATCCCATAAGACTCGGAAGAGCTCTGTGGTCATGTCAGGATCTTCCTGTTTCCCAGCACGGGAGCTCGACCGCAACCTCGGCTCGACTCAACTGGAACTTCGACCCAACAGGAACTTCGACCCAACAGGAACTGGGCTGAACCAGGAAGTACCGACATTTTAAAGAGCTCTATTTCCGGTTCATTTGGGAGTTTTCTTATTGGTCAATGTCGACCAGACAGGGGTGTGTCTTGTGACGTAAGAGGTTACTAGAAGTCAGAAAACAGCAAGAATGTTATGGAACAGATTGAAAATGTTTTTCAGACAGACGAGAGAAATGTTTGGGCGAGTTTGGGAAAACAGGTGCCAGCTTCTCTGTTTACGTCTGAGAGGATTTAAAAACAACACAGCTCGTTCCAACACTTGTCTGCTTAGACTCCGACCTTGGACCAAACTTACCCTGCTCATTCACAGACAGAAAATCAGAAAATGCATAATTACTCTGTAACAGACCTTAACATGAATTCTAACTTTGCATGAGGATTAAAAATAATCATTGTTACTGTTTTACAGTTAATAAAAATTGATTAGTTCACTGTAACATCTAAAATGTTTGAACTAAAACACTTTGATTATCAAACATTTGTAAAACAGTAATGATAATAGAAAAGAGAGTGTTCTTTCACTTGAATTCTCAAGAAAGAAAATCTCAGGATGGTCAACCTGCATTTCTGGATTCAAATCAATGAAATGACAGTTTCTGTCCCACAAGGTTCTTAAGGTCAAGGGTTTTGACCTTAGGCTTAGTTCACTACAGCGTCTTCAGGTCGCAACCTTCAAAGTGCACTAGGCAGTTTGCAGCTGTGTGTGTAGCAGCTGGGATGAAAGTCAGCTCCTCTGAGTCCAAGGCCGTGGTTCTCAACCCATAAAATATGGAATGCTCCCTTCAGTCCAAGAATGAGTCTCTGCCTTCTGCAGAGGACTTCAAGTTTCTGGGAGTCGTGCTGTCAAGTGATGGTAGGATGGAGCGGGAGATGGATCGATGGATTGAGGCCTTGTTTGTAGTACCGGGAACACTGATTTGGTTTGTGTTGATGGTTACACTATACGTTATATTAAAAAACAAACCAAAAAAATAACAAACCAAAAAAATAATAATTTCGATGCTCTTTATCTACATGCTTATAGCAGTGGTTCCCAACACACATCCTTGAGGAACGCCATCCTGCAAGTTTTAGTTGTTTCCTGTTCCAGCACACCATATTCAGTGATTTAATTACTTCGTCATGTTCTGCAGTAGCCTGATAATCACCCATTTATTTAAATCAAATGTGTTGGAGCAGAGAAAGAACTAAAACATGCAGGATGGTGTTCCTCAAGGACCAGGATTGGGAACCCCT
>NC_056498.1:23397123-23398905 GCF_014905685.2 Nematolebias whitei | reverse complement strand
TATAATATCTATGATTATATATATATATAGATTATATCTATGATTATATATATAGATATATATAGATATATATAGATATCATATGATTTGATGTATGCTTTTTTTGTCTTTTTGGACAAATCTGTTCTTGATGCTGTTTTCACAAAAGATCCATAAATCATTGATGCAGGTAAGAAAAACAAACAGTCCACTAGTATTGTACAAGTTCAGTTTAGTAAAACATCACATTTGCATGTTTATAATTATAAAACATTTTAAAAGTGAGTAATATACAGTAGCAGTATAGCAGTATTTACTGTGTTACCTGAATGGCACCTCCTGCAGGACAGTCCACCCATTCAGAGTCAGATACTTGGAGCTGGTACTGGTTTGGTCCAGTACACCTGTGTCTGTAACAGCGTCCCTCCACGGAGCTGCTAAGCTGAACAACATTCACCTGAAACAAACCAACAGAATTAACAATCTTAAACTGTCCTTCTTTTACACTCTTCAAACTCACCATCAGCCCACACTGCCTTTAAATTTATAGTTACACTGAACGATTTAAACGCAACACTTTTGTTTTTGCTCTCATTTTTCATGAGCTGAACTCAAAGATCTAAAAAAAAAAAATTTACTTTCTACACAAAATACCTTTTTCCGCTCAAATATTGTTCACAGATGTGTATAAATGTGTTTTAGTGGGCGCTTCTCTTTGCTGAGATAATCCATCCACGTCACAGGTGTGGCACATCAAGATGCTGATTAGACAGCATGATTATTGCACAGGTGTGTCTTAGGCTGACCACAATAAAAGGCCACTCTAAAATGTGCAGTTTTATCACAGCACGATGCCACAGATGTAAGTTTTGAGGGAGTGCATGTGGCATGCTGACAGGAACGTCCAGATTCAGAGAATTTGTCAGAACATCCAACTGGCCTCACAACCACAGACCAGCCCCCGTGTCCATGACACACGCCTGCTCGTACCATAACCCCCCCCACCATGGGACGCTCGATTCACAACATCAGCAGCAAACCACTCACCCACACAATGCCACACACAGTCTGCTGTTTGCCCTGTACAGTGAAAACCAGGATTCATCCGTGACGAGAACGCCTCTCCAACATGCCATACGTCATCGAATGTGAGCTCTATCACACTCACGTCATTTACAACAGCAAACTGTTGACAGGTGGAGACCCCAATGTGGAAGACGAGCATGCAGATGAGCTTCTCTGAGACATTTCTGACAGTTTGTGCAGAAATTCTTGGGTCATGCAAACTTGATTGTTGCAGCAACTGTGCAGGTGGCTGGTCTCAGATGATGCTGGTGTCACAATCCTCAGTGTTGGAACCCAATTGCAGAGAGGCGAGCGAGGCAGGAGTTTAAAAATAAAAATAATTTATTTTTAATAACAAAACAAAAGGCTGTCGGTGCAGCAAAACTTACTTGGGCAGATAGGATCAGAAACAAGGCAGAGCAGATCATCAGGTGGACAAGCAACAGACAAGACAGAAGAGGACTGAGATGTCTGTGAACACAGAACAATGACCGGACAAGGAGTGAAGGAGAGAAAGGCTTTTTATAAGGCAGAGGGAGAGTGAGTAATGAGAGCACTTGGGCAGGTGGCTGATGAGGGACAGGTGTAAGTGATAAAGACTGAGGAGTGGAGAGGCAGACTGAGGAGTGAGTGATAAAGACTGAGGAGTGGAGAGGCAGACTGAGGAGTGAGTGGAAAACAGGACCAGATGCACAGAAACAGAAAACACACAAAGAGCAGAGGCTTAGGCAGATGGGG
>NC_056498.1:23382668-23397113 GCF_014905685.2 Nematolebias whitei | reverse complement strand
GAGGCTTAGGCAGATGGGGGGGCAGCGGGGGCCGCTGACCGTGACAGCTGGGGGTGGAGATGCCGGATGTGGAAGTCCTGGGTTGGTGTGGTTACACGTGGTCTGCGGTTGGATGTACTGCCAAATCCTCTGAAATGCCTCTGGATTTATGGTGGAGAAATGAACATTCAGTGCACGGGCAACAGCTCTGGTGGACATTCCTGCAGTCAGCATGCCAACTGCACGCTCCCTCAAAACTGTGACATCTGTGGCATCGTGCTGTGATGAAACTGCACATTTTAGAGTGGCCTTTTATTGTGGTCAGCCTAAGGCACACCTGTGAGGTGGCTGGATCATGGCAAAGGAGAATTGCTCACTAACGCAGATTTACACAAATCTGTGAACAATATTTAAGAGAAAAAGGCCTTTTGTGCAGATAGAAGAAGTCTGAGATGTTTGAGTTCAGCTCATGACAAATGGCACAAAAACAAAAGCGTTGTGTTCATTATTTTTGTTCGGTGTGTTGGAGGTTTTAAAAACTGCATGAGGTCGTTGTTTTATTTGGGTTTTAACTTGTGGAGAACTGTGCTGACTTTAACTCCTGTGGTGCATTTATGCATTCTTGTTCTTGATTCTCCATGTCGTTTATTGTAACAACATTTTTCAGTTTGCTTGTTGTTTTTGTGTGTTTTTGTAAAGTTTTGTGTGTTTATGCTTCTGATAGTTCAGGACTTCCTGAAAAAGCTGTTTCTTAGTTGAACGTTTTAATTAAATAAAAAGCAAGTAAATAATTAAATAAACTGTATTTTGACCTGCATTCACTGAGGGGTGTCCTTGGTTTACTGTCCAGTCTGGATTTATTCCCAGTAGAGATAAATAACAAACACACACACCTGTCTGGTCAGGCTGGAGAAGAAGCAGCGGCTGTCGAAGCCAAAAACTTCTCCGCTTTCTTCGTCTGACTGTCTGATCGTTTCCTTTCTCCAACATTTGCTCTGAACAAGAAGGAGACAAACTTTACAATTAAAGCTGTAATAGTAAAAAATAACAATTCTCTGCAATGTTCAGAAGTTTCAAACTTAAAGCACATTTTTAGCATCTAAAAGTGAAGGGTTTTATTGAGGTGCCAACAAACTAGAATATAAATGAAGGAGAAAAGTTGGTGATTTATGAGCTAGAGTTTTTATTTGAGGAAAATTATCATTTACTTGGTTCTGAATGGGTTTATAGACCCGACAGCCCTCCAGGTATGGATCAGTCTGACACGCCCCCTTGTGGAGGTGAAGGAAATGACATCCAACTCCACTGAGGGGAAGAGGAAGAACAAACAGGCAGGAAATGCATTCAAAATAAAGTTGAACTGATTAAAGGTTAGCTGACTCAAAGTCCAGTTGATCATTTTACCTGCCAGTGCAGAAAAATGTCGAGGAGTTGTGTTTGCAGGTCGACAGAGAGCCGAATGACGCTCCTCCACCTGTTAGAAAGTGTAACCGAGACTGTTCTTTGGGAATGAACTCAAGTAAAGAACTGTGTTGTTTTTTAAGCTATATTAGCTCTGAGTCTGTTCTACTTTAATGTACAGTAGTCCCTCGCTACTCCGCGGTTCGACTTTTGTGGACTTGCTCTTTCGCAGTTTTTTTTAAGTAAGTTGAGCACGAGGAAGAATAAATTGTACACAACATGATTGTCAACTTTAATATTACTCATGACTGGGACAGTATGGGATACAGTACTGTACTGTAAAAAGTTAAAGACAAAATAAAATAAAATACTTCGGACAGGCGCTGCCATTTTGTAGTTTTCTATCGGTAAGCCTATGTTGTATCGCCACTCATAAGGACTACATGTCCCAGAAGCCTTGTTTCCTTCTGCTGAAATACATTGAGGGAACGTTTCGATCTGACTGGAAAACGTTTGGTCCTTTACAGTGACTTCGGTGCCCACTGGATTCAGAGAACCGCATGGAACCCAACGGGAACTGGATCAGAACTGAATCTCCAGACCCATGGTGAATCTGAGAGTTGCTTGCTGGACCACGAGTACTTCTGAGCAGGTACGCGCTACCAGGTCCGTCAAACGGAACCAAGTCGGAGCAGAACCGAGCTGCTGCTGTTCTGCAGAGCTGGTGAGTAAAATTTAGTAGCTACATATACAGGACTGTATGTATGTTGTTAAAATGAAGTAGGTTCAAGAGTTTAGAACATTGCAAGAGTTTGGGAAGAGTTTCTAAACCCTTAAAATATATTTAAATACTAAAATAAATATAATTTTGCTACTTTGTGGATTTTTATTTATTGCTGGGGGGGTGGGGGGGTGTTGGAATGTAACCCTCGCAATAAACAAGGGACTACTGTGTATTTGTATATTGATGAGTTTTGTTTCTTACTGTCTCCCCAGACCAGACTCTGTGCCCGGCTCTGGTTGACTCTGTACCATCCTGTGTCCTGCAGGGCAGCCAAGGTGACCGGGTCGATCCGGACTGTGGTCGGATCTCCCAGCACCGCCGTCATGATGGACCCCTGCAGGACGCGGGACTCCCAGTGAGAGGATCCTCTGCCTGCGGATCCATCCTGAAGAACAACAGGATCAGACATGCGAGAGTGTGAAGCAGAAAATCTGAGTTATTTTTTTTAATTATCAGTGGTTGTCAATCTAAACCCATTCAGTACCAAGTTCTCCAGAGGCCCCCCGAGTTCTGGATCAGTGGACACCAGGTGTTTTTGTAGCGCTGAGATGATGGATGGAGTGTAAACCCTCACCTGTCCTGACTCATCTGAATGAATCACTTTACCTCGAGGAGAACACGGAGCTCCTCCTTCATGCAGAACAACAGAGAAAAATAGTGTGTTGGGCTGAAATAATTTTGATTGTGTTCCAGTAAACTCACACATAACCAAAATAAATTAGAAGATGTGCATTTCCTGCAAAAATGCAGTGTGAATGCTTATTGCTGAAGAACTTGCTGAAAAACAGCTGAAATTAGCTAAAAAAATGCTGAAATGGAAGAACAAGCCTAAATGAAAAGAAAAATGTAGAAAGAATACATATTTACTGAATTAGGTTTAAATAAGAAGAAATTAGTACGAAAATTAGGAAATTAGCTAAAAAGCTAAAAAATAGCTGAAAATCAACTGAAAAGGCAGAATGAAGCTTAAACGACTACAAGGAAGAGGAAGGAGCTAAAATGAGCTAAAAAAATGTGGAATTAGCTGAAAAAGCTAAATTTAACACAAAAACAGCTAAACAGTAGCTGAAATTGAAGAAAAAGCTAAAAGGAGCATAACAAGCTGAAATTAGTAGAAAGAAGTTAACTAGGCTGAAAGTTGCAGAAATTACCACAAAAACTTGAATTTGTCTGAGAACAGCTGAAATTAGCTAAGAAATGCTAAAAAGTTAGCTGCAAAGGTAGAAAAAAATTAAATTAGCCGAAGGAAGTGGAGAGAGTAGTTTTCTTTTTCCATTTTAGGCTGAAAGAAGCAGAAATGAGCACTAAAAAGTAGAAATTATCTGGAAAAAGCTGAAATTAGCACAACAACAACAACAACAAAAAAAAAAAACAGCTGAAAAGTAGTTAAAAAGCAGAAAGAAGCTTAAATTACCAGAAGGAAGTGGAGAGAGCACATTTTTGCTGAATTAGGCTGAAAATAAGTTGGAATGAGATACAAAAAAAATGTGGAATTACTGAAAAAGTTAAAATTAGAATAAAACAGCTAAATAGTAGCTGAAATAGCAGAAAATGCTGAAATTTGCAGAAATAAGCTGAAAGGAGCACAACAAGCTGAAATTAGCAGAAAGAAGTTAGAAGCACAAACATATTGAACTTAGCTGAATAAAGCTGAAAGGAGCACAGCAGAAAACAGCTGAAAGTAGCTGAAAATGTTTACATTTGCTGAAAGAAGCTGAACCAGAACAACATGTTAAAGGAGCAGTAAAAGGTTGTAAACAGGTCTAAAGATTTTGAAGGATGGAAATGAGCTCAACTCATTTTCTATGAGGAAAAAAATGGCAAAAAAAAATCTAAATATTTCAAAAAGCTAAAGTTGCACCAATACCAAAAGTCATAGCACCTTCTCCTGAATGAGCTGAACGTTTTGATATATAATTATTTGAAATAGTACAAAAATTGTGGAACGAGAAAGATGCTGAAAAACACGTAAGAAAAATGGATCGCAATAATGTGAAAGCTTCTTAAACATTCACATTATTAGTCAAAAACAGTGACAGCTGCTGATTTGTTTTCCATACTGCTTGTCAACCATCCTCCAAACGAATGTGTGATGAAAAGACGTTAAAATAAATCAATTTAAAACCTTGATAGGACGATGAACAATCTCGCCAGGTGCTGAAGAGATCTTTAGAGAAACCAAGAGCGTGAAACAACTCATGAATCACCGTCTGGAAAACACATGGGGCGTTAATATGATCCATCAGTCAAACATTGTCAGCTCTTCAAAGAAATCACTTTATGGGATTAAAAACATAAAATGTTCACACCTGTACGGTAGTCCGGTGGTCGTATGTGTCTCCTGTTAGTCCGTCCCTGCAGAGGACCACCACCCCAGCAACAGGTCGTCCCCAGGGGTCTGTCTGACAGTGGACGGCGTACGCCAACACGTTAGGCTGCGTGAGCAGGAAGAGGAGGAACAATAAAATAAAATAAAAATCGTGACAGGCCTAACTGAAGATGTATTTCTGTGGGGAACGTCTGTAATGTCAAATAATAAGTTACTACAAGTCAGAACTGTAGTCTAAATGGAGCTGAATGTTTTGGTTCATGAATGGCTCAGACAACAGAGTTCGAATGCAAAAATGTACAGAAAAATAACAAGAAACAGGAAAACTGTGTAAATGCTGGATCAGCACTCACACAACACAAAAACTAAACAGATGCAACATTTAATTGTAGAACTCAAGGGACTGAGTTTAATGACATGTAAACATTGCAATAAATAAAATAAAACCATGAACAGTTGTAAAGCAACATCCATTTCCTGCTTTACAAAGATAGACAGCAGACCAAAGAAAAACTTTGAATAATTGTTGGGACCCGCTGTCTCTTCGCTCTGAGAAATGATCCGAGCCGAACTTCAGATGTGTGTTGTCATGTTTCGGAGTATTCACCTCGGCTCTACATTTATCAGTGATGCGTACGTTGATGTAAAGCAGGAAGTCGGTATCGGGGAGTCCAGCTCCTTCAGGTCTGAGAACAGTCCTGTGAGCACAATCAGCCTCTGGATAAATGTCACATCCCGACAGGTGATCATCTGGGATCTGCTTATTACAGGGGAAGTCGTATACCATAGTACAGTACCACCAGTGAGAATACAACACAAATATTACAGTAATTATACAACATGTGATACTTACTGTCACATCCAGACAAGTCTCAGCTCTGTAGCTTTTGTTGGCTCTTCCACACCTGCAGTATCAGAAACAAGAGAAATGGCATTTCCTGCTAAACGCAGTGTGAATGCTTATTGCTGAAGAACATGCTGAAAAACAGCTGAAATTAGCTAAAAACATGCTGAAATGCAGCTGAAATGGAAGAACAAGCCTAAGTTAGCAGAAGAAAGCAAAGAACACATATTTGCTGAATTATGTTAAAATAAGTAGAAATTATCAAAAAAAAAAGTTGGGAAATTAGCAACAAAAAGGCTGAAAAGGCAGAAAGAAGCTTAAACTACTATAAGGAAGTGGAAATAACTGAAATGAGCTAAAAAAAATCTGTCTGTTGAAAAAGCTAAGTTTAGCACAAAAACAGCTAAATAGTAGCTGAAATAGCAGCAAAAGTTGAAACTAGCAGAAATAAGTTGAAAGGAGCATAACAACCTGAAATTGGCAGAAAAAGGTTAATTAAGTTTTATGTAGCAGAAATTAACACAAAAAACCTGAATTTATCTGAAATCAGCTTAGCTACCAAATGCTAAAAAATTACCTGAAAATGTAGAACAAGCTTAAATTAGCAGAAGTAGAGAGCACAACGTTGCCCAATTAGGCTGAAAGAAGCAGAAATGAGTACAAAAAAGTAGAAATTATCTTGAAAAAAAAAGTTGAAATAAGCAAAAAATAGCTGAAAAGTAGCTAAAGGCAGAAAGAAGATTAAATTACCAGAAGAAAGTGGAGAGAGCACCATTTTGATTAATTAACTTGAAAAAAAAGTTTAAATGAGTGCAAAAAAGTGGAATTAGTTGAAAAAAAAACAACTAAAAATATAAAAACATTTAAATAGTAGCTGAAATTGCAGAAAATGCTGAAACTTGCATGAATAAGCTGAAGGATTCAAGGTTATTTATTTGTCATTCGAAAGGAAAGGAGCATAAGTTGAAATTAGCAGAAAGAAGTTAGAAGTACAAATATGTTGTAGTTTTCAAAAAGATCCTGAAATGAGCACAAAACTGATGAAAAAACAGCTGAAATTAGCTGGATTTTTAATATTTTTTTATTTTAATTTAAAAAAATGTTTTGCAGAAGGAAGCTGAAAGAAGCTGAAGCAGAACAAAATGTGAAAGGAGCAGTAAAAGGTTGTAAACACATCTAAAGATTTGAAGGATCTAAAATGAGCTCAATTCATTTTCTACGAGAAAAAAATGTCAGAAAAGGCTAAATATTTCAAAAAGCTAAAGTTGCACCAATACCAAACAAGTCATAGCCGAATTGTCCTGAAAGAGCTGAACATTTGTTGAAATAGCTTGAAAATTGTGGAACAGTATGCCAAAAAAAAAATGTATGGAATAAAAATGGATCACAATAGAGTGAATTCATAAACATTCACACAAAAATTAGTAATAAATGGGAGGTAAAGCTGAACCTGCTGATCATTTTAGATTCAAATACTCGTGTTATTTCTTTAAACTTATTAGAACGTAAAGTGAAATATGAACTGTTTTTACACACACATGGACACACACCTGTTGTAGTTGACGGTGCTTGAATTCTTCCAGAGGAACTTGCAGTATTTGTTGATGTCTCGGCTGAGCAACAATGGCCCCTCGGCTCTGTTCACTGTTACACAGTCCTCGTGTTAGTTCTTGCTCTGTGATGTGTGTGTGTGTGTGTATTTGTCACCTGAAAGCAGAGAAGACACCACCCTCACAGCCTCCTCCACTGCAGCCTCCAGCCTCCATCTCTCAGTCTCTGACAGGGTGAAGCTCCCTCTGGGAGTCCACGTCTTTATCCTGATTGGCTGTGGAGGGCTGGAAGGCGTTGGGACTAACTTTCCCAGAATGCTCCTCTTCTTCACTGTGAGCCTCCTCCATCTGGTTTGATGTTCAGAGGTCAGCAGGAGCTCCTGTCCAGTCTGAACTCTGACTCTGGACTGACTGCGTGGCTGTGGGGGCGCAGCTCTCAGCACTCTGACCTGAGCTTGAGCCTCATCAAAAACACACTTCTGCACGACTGCAGGGAGTTCAACCAGCAACACGGTGGCCACGAGCAGCAACCACACCCACAAACTCTGAGGGAGGAGAAGCAGTTACTAGTTTAAGCTCAGTCATCAAAGTTCATGCTCAATCATCCAGGTACAAAATCCAATAATGGTTAGTCAGGTCGTCTGGACAGTTTCTTTTTTGTGGAAAAACGTTTCACCCTCTATCTGGAGGTCTTCATCAGTCTGAGGAGTCCCAAGTAAACTGTTGTCCCCACTAAGCAGTATACTCCTTTAGTGGACCAACCAGTTTGCTGGTCCATTCATCCATTATCTTTACCCGCTTCTTCCATTTTGTGTCACAGCGGTCGCCGGTGCCCATGTCCAGCAATCACTGCGAGGGGCGGGTACACCCTGGACAGGTATTTCCACAAAACAGAAACTGTCCAGATGACCTGATTGACCATTATTGGATTTTGTACCTGGATAATTGAGCATGAACTCTGTTGTCTTGGACCACCTTGGTTGTGGCTGCTTGCCTGGGAGGAGTTGATGGGGGACAGGACAGCCCCCAGAAACCACCTTATCCCCAGCAAACTGGTTGGCCCACTAAAGGAGTGTACTGCTTAGTGGGGACAACAGTTTACTTGGGACTCCTCAGACTGATGAAGCCCTCCAGATAGAGGGTGAAACGTCTTTCCACAAAAAAGAAACTGTCCAGACGACCTGATTGATCATTATTGGATACTAGTTTGATTCTTCTCATGACTTAAACGGGACTGACTGGATAAATACAGTTAACAGATGTCCATCAGCTGTTAATGGGACAATTATCTGTAAAAAAATGTAAATAATGGATCGCTCCAGAGGCAGCACGGTGGCGCAGTTGGTGGAACTGCCACTTCTCAGCAAGCAGGTTGATGGATCAAATTATGGCCAGAGGCCTTTCTGGATGGTCTGCACGTTTTTCCAGTTTCCCCCCCACAGACCAAAAACATGCATGTTAGACTGACTGGTGACTCTAAATTGTCCCCAGGTGTGAGTGAATGGTTGTCTCGTTTGTCTCTCTGTGTCCTTGTGATGAACTGGAGACCTGTCCAAGGTGCCCCCCCATCTCACAAAGTGATGGCTGGATATAGGCACCAGTGACCCCCGCAACCCAAAATGAAAGAAGCGGGTAAAGATGATTAAAAACTGAACCTTCATGTGGCCACATACACAAACAAGAGTTTAGTTGTGTATCCAGGACAATAAAAAATTAACTAGCATTACTTGAACACCCCTCACCTTTTCTCGTGTTGTTTGTGCCCAAACTTCATGTTGGTCATGACTCTCAGCTACTACCAGAGTTTGAGCTCAGATTCTGTAGAACTGAGCTGTAGTCATTTGTATGTTAAATTGGTACCACTTTACAAATGCTCCCCATAGTTTATACATTAATTCCTCTATCAACACTTTATAAATCATTAATAACTGCTTATTATGAATTAAGGCAAAACTGACCAGTTTCTTGCCAAATCTGTTCATCTATATATTTCATCTAGTTGTTAAACATTTCAGACTAAGTTACTACCTTGTGAGCACAATAATTTGTAAAAAAATTTTTTTTAGTTGTAGATGCTTATAATGCAGAGATAAAGTACAACATTATATGCTAAAGAAATAGGTTTGGAAATTTGCGGAAGGAAGCTGAACAAAATGTGAAAGCAGTGAAAGGTTGTAAACACATCTAAAGATTTGAAGAATGGAAAATGAGCTCAGTTCATTTTCTATGAGGAAAAAGTGACAGAAAAGGCTATATATATATATATATATATATATATATAAAAAGCTGAAGTTGCACCAATACCAAAAGTCATATCAGGATTGTCCTGAAAGAGAAGAACGTTCTACGATTTGTTGAAATAGCTTGAAAACTGAGGGACGAGAAATGCGCTGAGAAACGTACAGAAGAAAAGTAGATGATAGTGTGAATGCTTCATGATGACAGATGAAGTACCTCGTTGTGTCTGACCGCAGTTCGTCCCTCCATGTGCTCTCATTGTTCAACACAAAACTTCTCCAACAGCTTCCGTCCTGAGAACGGGTTAAAATGCTCCTTCCCCAGAACAGCCTACAGGAGTTCACACTTCAGTGTGCGTGAAGTTCCTCAGGAGCACAAAGGACAATGCAGTGACCCTCACAGGTACTGTCAGGATGCCCCGCCCCCTCACAAAAACACCAAACACAGAAGTGCAAATCGTTTAATCTCAGCCACATTTTTACGTATATACAGTGAAGTTGACCTCAGTAAACCATAAAATCACGTTCTCTTTAATTTCTCTAAGCTTGATGCAAATTTAAAAACTTTTGGCTCCTCCACATTGACCCTAATACATTCAACAAAGCAAACAGATCAGTCTGAACTAAAAACACCATCAAATGTACGATATGAACACAAATGGCACGTTACAAGTCTCCTGTGTCCAAACTTATTGAAAGCCAAGCGAGACGTTGAGGTTATTTTGTGAATTTAGGGCCCTCTTCATCACCGGGGGGGGGGGGGTCCCCTCCTCTTCCTGTGCACACACACACCAGGCACCAAGGAGATTGTCTTCTACAACACCGACCTTTCACTTTACATTCATTCACTCAGGAAGGATTCACTGACGTGCACTAAAAGTGAAGGATCTTGAAAAGTTATTGCCAACTTGCAGAGTACGTTTTTTACTCTTGAAATAAAGCCACTCGAGCGTGGATGGCGTGAAGGAAATACTAGCTTGCGTGATTGTGTGTGCAGTGTGACCCCTACAGGAAACTCCTCAAAAGGCACTTAAAGACGTGGGGAAACATTTCATGTTATTCATCTAAAAAAAAAAAATCAGATCGGTACGCAGAGCCACACGCCACGACTTGTCCGAGACTTCGGATAAAACGCACTCGGCTTTTCGTTGCGTTGTTTCAGTGTGACAGTCGCCTGCCTCAGGGTTGGGATGGGGAACGTCCTTCTGTGCAAACATTTAGCGTCTCTGCGCAGGCCAGTGTTAATTAAATGCACGTCCCCGAAAACTTTTGTCTCAACGTAAAGTTGCTTTTAGAGATTTTAATGTACAAGTCGGGCAATAGGTGGTTCCAAATGTGAGCGAATTGGTGAAAGCGACTTGAAAAGGCACCAGACTCGCAGAGAGAGGGAGTCCTGTGCTCAGGTCCCAGCACAAAGACGGAGAGGAGAAAACAAGAAAATAATACGGAAGTGTACTGAGGGAGGACGGCGTTCAGGTGAGCATGGGCACATCGTCCTCTGAGGCGGTGTCTTCAGACAGCGGGATAAGCAGCACCTCGTCGTCTGAAGAGGAGAAAGAAGAGGAGGCGGAGAGAGCCATGGAGTTAGTGGTGGAGGAGGATGAGGCTCTGAAGAGGGAGAGACTCAGGCCTAGAGTTTGGAAGATGGAGGACAGGGAGGGGCTGCTTGGAGCGACGGCAACAGGAGGGGTGTGGGGAGCGTCCGGGGGAGGAGCTGGAGGGGCATACGGAGGAGGGGGCGTTGAGGAGGCGGGCGGCGGTAGCAGCGGCAGCAGAGGAGGCGGTGCTTCTTGCTGCTGCTCCGTCTGAACCAGTATGCCGAGTTTCTGAGGCACCGGTTGACTGACCGCCTGCACCGCCGCCGCCGAGGAGGAGGACCCGTCAGGGGAGGACTGCGCCGGTTCCTGGCCGGGCGGACCGGAGTTAGACTGCTGCTGGGAGGAGCTGGAGGTCTGGCTCGGCCTGGAGGACGTTCTGGGGATGAGGCCCCACCTCCTCATGCGACGGACGGCACGGCGGACGAATCGGGGCCGGCGTCTGCGGTGCGGGGAGTTTTGTGCGTCCTGACGAAGGAGCTGAAGGATTCCTCTCAGAGAAAGAGTCGACGTCTGACAAACAAAAGAACAAAGAAAAGAGCAAAGGTGTTAAAAAAATAACCCAGTGATGTGATTCAATCTTCACAAAACATCAATGTTCAAGTTTAATAAACAACACGGAGGGATTAGAAGTTGTATTCACTGAATTTTGCTCCATATTTTTTTAACGGAGCACTTCACTCTTAGACTGTGGGTTTACTTGCGGTTCCTAGAGTTTCCAAAAGCAGAATGGGAGGAAGACCTTCCAGTTATCAGGCTCCTCTCTTGTAGAACCAACTTCCAGTTTATGTCCATGAGGCTGACACATTGTCCAGTTTTAAGATTGGGCTTAAGATGTTCCTTTTTGATAAATCTGGGGGAGTGGTGGCGCAGAGGTTACAAGATGGGCATGTGATTGGAAAGTCTCAGGTTCAACTCCCGGTATCGTCAACATCAAAATGTGGGTGGAAAAGGTGAAACACCCACACCTGCCTCCACCCTCAATGGCCCCACTCTGGGCCCCTGAGCAAGGCCTTTAACACCCACCATGTGCTCCCTAAACAGGTCTCTCTTGAAAATGAGTTCTCGTAACTCAATGAGACTACCTGGATAAATAAAGGAAAAAAAAAATCCTATAGTTAGGGTCGGCTTGGGTTTCCTGAGCTATCCCTTAGTTATGCTGCTATAGGCTTAGACTGCTGGAGGACAAACTGACCACATTTCCTCACTCTGCTGCTGTCTTTACTCTGCTCAACCTGTTTTGTATTTGTAATGTCTTTTATCCTTGACATGTGTTTTTGTCTTTCTTCCAAAGGGGGTACATCTGCACCTGGACCTGCACCTGGCATTCTGTGTTTGTCTCTCTTTCCTGTTCCTCTCAAACCCAGCTGGTCGAAGCAGATGACCGCTTGTCCTGATCCTGGTTCTGCTGAAGGTTTCTTCCTCATGAGGGAGTTTTTCCCTTTCCACTGTCACCTTCATGCTTGCTCAAGATGAGAGTTCTGTGATGGAGTTAAACTCAAAGCAGTCTGCTCCTCAGATAAATAGTGTTATTAACTTACTTTTTATAAATATAAATGTTTCTGTTCAGTGCCCTGAGATGACTTCTGTTGTGACTTGGCGCTATATAAAAAAACTGGATTGAACAGAAAATTAACTTATCTCCTGATTCTGCTCTCAACCTGCCACGAGTGCACGACGTCCAGACATCCAGCGCTACTACAGATCTCACACACAGCGAGGATCAACGAGTGCAAACATCTCCGTTTTCAGTTTATCGTGTCAAAGAATTCACTTACCGTATATTTTACGTAAGTGCATTTATTTATTATTTCACAGAAGCCACAAGTACTTATAATTGTCAGAGAAACAAGCTTTTATTGTGTTAAGTAAATAAGCTCAGCAAGTGTCTGATGACTAAACACTGACCCTTTTAGCTACATTTTACTACAGCTATGCCATATTAATACTACCCATCACCTAAAACGATGTTTGGAATATCTGACAGGTCAAACACAAACATACTCTATTGTCTCACCTCATTGGGGCTTCCTGTGGGGAAATCCTCCACAGGGGGGATGATGCCCTGGGCAATCAGCTGACCGTAGGATGGAGGAGCCTGTTGCTGGATCAGCTGGGCTTCCTGACGGCTAATCGGAGCAAACATGCTGCCAAAAACAAAGTATTTTTAGACACATTCATAAAATGACAGTAATCGACAGCCCAGTAGATGTTCTGTAGAAACACTTCCTACAGAACAATGACACACAACTCACATAAAGGCTGACTTTGTTGTGAAATGGTTTAAAGTTTTCTAAGACGTATCTAATTTAAATGCTTAGGCTATGTTCACACTGCGTCTCGATGCTCAACTCGGTTTTGCTCAGAGCAGATCTTTTCCGACGTACTGAAAGCAAAAACAAACTCATGTATTGATATGGTCCAACACTAATGTCAGTGTCGTCTGTTGCTATGAGTTCCCATTCATCCGGACGTAGTAAATTAAAAGGATGAAGCAACTGGACTTGTGTTCTGTAGCTGAAGACGTGTGGAGTTCCAAGATTTAAACTGCACATGGTCCGTATCTCTATTAATATTAGCTGGATCGATCTGTTTACCTTCATCTCACTCAAATAAAAGTTGCATGAAATGCGACAAGACTGTTCAGCCTGAGGTCGCTTTGAAAAACACTGGCTATGAATCCAATTTAGTACCACGTATGAAAAAGACCTGGGTCGGATTAGAAAAAAATCTGATGTCACATTCAGACTGTCATGAAAAAAATCCAACATTATATATATATATATATATATATATATACACAGTATAATAGCCTACGAGGAAGTCACAAACCCGAATGACTTCAGACACATGCCTTACATTTTCATTATCAACTTGACACAACTCACATGGTTGAGACAAGTTGCAACATGAACATTTTACTTGATTTTCTTCAGAAACGTGGTCTACAGTGCTGTGGAAACTAGGTGTGCACCATCAAAAGCTAAGCCAGCGACAGTTACCTGTACTCCCTGGTCCTGAGCGAGTACAGTTTACACGTGCAGCCCATGGCGATGACCAGCAGCAGTCCACAGATGAGGCTGCCCACCGTCGCCGCGGTGATGACCTTGCGGGGCAGCATGACTGTGCAGCTGAGCTCGTCCGTGCCGTCTTTACAGTCCATCTGGCCGTCACAGCGCCAGCTCTCATAAATGCAACTACAGTGGGAACAATGGGCCGTTTGTTGTTAAAGAATGCAGGAGCAGGTGATTCAACTTTACGTGAAAATACGTCCTCAGAACCTGAGCTGAGTCGTTACACACGCCATAAAACACTGATGTGTAATAAACAAAGTGAAAACCTTCATAATGTACTTTGTCAGAGAACATACAGTAGAAAAAACTATGTTTAGGTCAAGGTTCAACCCCTGGAAGTCTCTTTAACTTTACAGGTAGTGTTCCTCAGGGGAAATATTCACTGCCTTATTTAATGCTTAAAATACTATTTTTTTTATTTTATTTTTCAAAAATACTAGTCATTCTTTTCAAGCTTTCTCAGCCGGAAATAAAAATAGCAAATTTGATGACTTTTTAACAACTCTTTAAAGATCTTTTGTTTAGAAAAACTCCACATTTCAGATGTTAAAAAAAAAAGACAAAATATTTATTTTATGAGAAAAAATAAAAGACAAATCCCTTGATTAATAATTTAATTATTCTAATGTGGCTTATCTCCCCCCTCCCCCCC
>NC_056498.1:23375788-23382568 GCF_014905685.2 Nematolebias whitei | reverse complement strand
CCCTCCCCCCCACCACACACACACACACACACACACACACACACACACACACACACACACACACACACACACACACACACACACACACAAGGAGCTACTGATAGTAAAGTTACTGTGACTTTGTGAAAACATCTGAAACAATTCTGCCAAGTAAAAAAAAAGTAGGATTTCTAGGCTTTGTCAAAAATAATATTGCTTATTGACTGCACCAAAATAAATTAATAAATAAAAATGCAGACAAAATGTAACGTGTGGCTGATTTTTTCCCCATAAGGTCTTCGAAAAACTCAAATGCTGACAGATAATAACAGAAGTCAGAAAATTATTAGGAAATATGTTTTAGTCAATTATATTTTATAAAAGCACAGAATAAATGCTGACAGAAGCCTGGAAGGTAAACAATTAGTTAATAAATATTTAGTATTCTAAAGCAGTGGTCCCCAACCCTAGTCCCTGAGGAACACCATCCTGCATGTTTTAGTTGTTCCTCTGCTCCAACGCACCTGATTTTAATGAAAGGATGATTAACAGGCTTCTGCTGAACTTAAGGAAGTAATTAAACCACTGAATCAGGTGTGTTGGAGCAGAGAAACAACTAAAACATGCAGGATGGTGTTCCTCAGGGAGCAGTGTTGGGAACCACTGTAATCTACAGTAAAATTTATAGTATAAATACTTATAGAAAATACAAACATGTCTGTCTAAAAATTCCAAGACACCGTTTTTTTTTAAACGTTTTTGTTCTTGTGATCAAAATACGACCGTGTGCTGACCTTGAGAACTGCTACAGCAGCTTTGTTCACTAACCTAATGGTAAATAAGTATTTGATATTTAAAAAAAAAGCTTTGACAAAACAACAGTAAGTGAACTCTTACTCATTGGCACAGAAATGAGCTTTAAAAATACTCTGCAAGGTCAGCGTGGCTAAAAAGTCTTAGAAGTGTTCGAAATCATCCATTTGATCATCACATTTGAGATGGTTTATAGTTAGCTGCTCATTTTACGATCGAAAAACAACATCTGGAGGATTAGTTTTAGTTTGTTGTTCAAACTTTAAAAACCTCCATATGAGGCTATAGAGGCTCAACAGGGAAGTCTCAGTATCTACTTGTAATTTTTCCAATAATATCAGTTAAGTTCATTTTGACTTTTGTGTTAATTTAGCACACAATCTACAACTCTATGGAAGAACAATGGGACAAAAAGAGAGCTAAAAATGATCATAATTGACAATTAAATTGAACGTGAAGCGTAAATCTGCAAGAACTGACATCTGAGACCCCAACAGAAACAAAGGCACATGTTAATAAACTTATTTTAGTTTTAATTACTGTATATAGCGTGCACACTGACCTGCCACTGTCACAAAGAAAGGTTCCCGGCTGACAGACGCTGCAGTCCTTCTCGTCGCTCTTGTCATCGCAGTACTGCTGGTAGTTGCATCGCTCCGTCACGGGGTAACACACCGGCCTGCTGGCATAGTGGCTGAACGCCACCGACCTCTGTCCCGACAACCCACATGCAAACTGGTTCTGACTGCAGCCCCTGCAACCCTGCTCGTCTTTCCCAGTCTCAGGACAGTCCCATTTCCCGTCGCAGCGCTGCTCTTTGGTGAAACACCCACCGGCTGCTCCCCCACACTGACCCTCCCACGGGGGGCAATAGCTCCCCACGTGGAAGGTAGCCTTAAAACCGGTGCCAAAGGAGTTAAGCTGTACCTCATACACCAGTGACATTAGACCGGTATGGGACTCAACTTTGATTTCTTTGAAATTGGATGCACTGGTGATCTGTGAAAATACAGAGAAAGACGTCACGACACCAACACACAAAAATCTTTCAAAACACAAACAGTACGGGTTCTTTCTCACGTTTCTGATAATGTCTCCTTTGCCTTCCTCCCGGTTGTAGACGGTGAGTCTATCGTAAGAACCCAACACAAGCTGGTGCAGGTCCAACCTCAGTGTCCTGGAGTCCTCAGGGTCCAGAGTCCAGACACAAATCATCCCTTGACCCTGAGACACTGGAGGTGAGAAGGTCCCATAAAAGGTCTGAAGGAGACCGCCACAAGGCCACCCGATGGGAGTCAGCGTCACAACAAGATTCTTCTGAGTATGTGGCTGCTCTGGATCCACCTGGTCCTGGCCTCTCTCCTGCATCCAGTGATCAGGAAAGGTGTACCCCTTGGCTGATCTGTTGGAGCTCCAGCTTTTGTCTACGACTTCATTTCTCTCGGTGGTTATTTGAAGGGTCCTGTCTGGATACGTCACAGTTTTAGTGTCTATGTAGTCCATTTCGTCATCACAGCCCAGCTCATCGGTGCCAAAGCCTTCACCGAGACACTCCACCTGACCGTTACAGCGCCAGGAGAGGGGGATGCACCGACCCCCGAGGCATCTGAAAGACGTCTCGGAGCAATCGCCAGCTGGATGAAGTGGAAACGCAAGAAGGTTAGCAAAGAAACATTTTTACACAAGATGAACTTTGAACCAAGAGTGTCATAAAATGACAGGGTAGATGCCAAAGTGTCGTACTTCTGGAGTAGCTGAGCAGAAACAACGACACAGGAAACTGATGAGGATAGAAATTATGCACCAGGGTGATATTTCCTCCTGGAAACTCCAACGGCTGCGGCAGCTTGGAGCCGCAAAGAACATGTGGCTCGCCACCAGCAGATGATTTTATGGTGAGCCGTTCGTTCTTACATCGTACAGAGAACTGAGAGAAACTGAGGAAGTTTACAGCAAGAACAAGCATATCAATATGCAAAATTAAAAAAGCAAAATAAAATATTACTACTTCATTTGTTGAACTGGCAAAACACTTTTGTTCACATGTAGTTTTTCAATTAAATACAATTTCCATCAGTCTTGATATATATTTTTAAATCGCTGAAATAATGGCGTGTACTATGATAGGTGGCTAAATCCACTTTCATCCTTGTTTCAAACAAAATGATTTAATCTCAGTATAAAATGATCTCAAAAGTCTCATCTGTAGTTAATTTATGAGCAAATGAGCATCTGGACCTGAGAACAATGGGTTCATCCTCTGAACCCTTGATGAACCAGCAATCGTAAGCAGGACCGAAGCTGTAGGACCAGCTGCGGTAGGCAGAACTCCTGATCTCTCCCACTTTACTCTCCAGGATCTGAGGGGGATGCTCGCAGTAGGCTGAGAAACGGAACAAAATATTTCATGAGGACTTATTCGTTGTTGTTGTTCATCAATCTGAGAAAGCAGCTCGTTAATTCCACGTTCTCTATAGAGTATATTTAAAACTATTGAGGTTGACTATAGCACTTTATAGTCAAAGCAGATAATACAACAAATGAAATATAAAAACAAGAGATAAAGGACAATAATATGTATAGGACAGAAAAGTAGCTAGGATCTACTGAAAACCTTCTGCTGTGTTTTTAAACCAAAATGAAAAGGTGGGTCTATGTGTAAAAATGCAAACTGACTGACATTTATTATTGTGTGAATGTTTATGAAGAATTCTATTGTGATCCATCTTTCTTCTGTACGTTTTTCAGCATCTTTCTCGTTCCACAGTTTTTGTGTATTTCAACAAATCATAGATTAAAATCCTCAGCTCATTCAGGACAATTCTGCTTTGACTTTTGGTATTGGTGCAACTTTAGCTTTTTGAAATATTTAGCCTTTTCCTCCATTCTGTTCCTCATAGAAAATGAACTGGGCTCATTTTCCATCCTTCAAAAATCTTTAGATCTGTTTAGACCTTTTACTGCTCCTTTCACATTTTGTTCTGCTTCAGCTTCTTTCAGCTTCCTTGTGCAAATTTAAACTTTTTTTCAGGAACTTTAAGACATTTTTAGCTGTTTGTTTTAGCTGTTTTGTGCTACTTTCAGATTCTTTCTACTAACTACAACATTTTTGTGCTTCTTCTAACTTCTTCCAGCTAAATTCAGCTTGTTATGCTCCTTTCAGCAAGTTTCAACTTTTTCTTATATTTCAGCTAATATTTAGCTGTTTTAATGCTAATTTTAGCCTTTTCAGCTAATTCCACATTTTTTGCACTTATTTCAACTTTTTTCAGCGTAATTCAGCAGAAATGTGCTCTCTCCACTTCCTTTTGGTAATATAAGCTTCTTTCTGCTGTTTTAGCTACTTTTCAGCTGTTTTTGATCATTTCTGATTCTTTCAGACTAATTGGGCACACATGTTCTTTTTACTTTTATCTGATAATTTAAGCTTGTTCTACCTGTTCAGCTAACTTTTTTTTTGCCTTTTTTAAAGCTATTTTCAGATAAATTCAAAGTTTTTTGTGGTAACCTGCTACTTTCAGCCTAATTAACTTATTGCTGTTAATTTCAGCTTGTTATGCTTTCAGATTATTTCTGCTAGTTTCAGTTATTTCAGCTACAATTTAGCTGTTGTATGCTGTTTACAACTTTTTCAGCTAATTCCACATTTTTTTAGATAATTCTTTCCACTTCATTCTGGCAGTGTAAGCTTCTTTCTGCATTTTCAGCTATTTTTTATTATTTTTATAATTATTATTATTTTTATTATTATTTATTTTCAGCTAATTTCAGCTATAATTTCAGCCTTTTTTTTTTTTAGCTAATTTACTAATGTTTGTGCTAATTTCAGCAAATATGTATTCTTTCTGCTTTCTTCTGCTAATTTTGGCTTGTTCTTCCTTTTCAGCTAAAATTCAGCTTTTTTTTTTTTGCTAATTTCAGCTGTTTTTCAGCAAGTTCTTCAGCAATAAGCATTCACACAGCATTTTTGCAGGAAATGCAATTTTTTTAGTTAAAAATTATTATGGCAAGGCTGAGTTTAAAGAAATCATGTAAAATAAAACATTAATAAAATAATCTGTTGTGAAATCCTGCCGACAACGCAACCGACTAGTTTGTCTCCTCACCGAAGCAGGAAGCAGGTTCAAAATGACTGCAGGCTGCAGGGAAAGAAAAGCAAAAAACAGAACTGGTCAAGCTGGTGTTGAACAGCCGACTGTCTGGAAATGATGTACGAGAAAATAGTTTCTGACCGATAAACATTTAGAGCTGCACCAACATTATAACAACTCAAATTTATGTACCTGTTATGGAGAACAGTAGGAGCGCACACACGTGCTGGCTGACTGTCATCGTGGAAATTATTCTTCAATAAAGGTTTTAAAAATGGATAAAATTCAGAAGATTTAATGTTAAAAAAGGGCCATTTTAAGGAGGTTTTGTTCAGGAAGACGTCATCTGTGAAGATAAATAAAAGCATGTTTAAGCTTAATGGGGATTAAAACTGACAATAAATAAAGTATTGCAATTAAAGTGGGGTAAAACAAAACAAAACATAACATGTTTTGTAGAAAGTTACAGCTGCAAAGAAACTAAAAACACATTTTTTAAATTGCAAATTGACTATATATAAAAATGTAATTATAATACACTTCTAAAAGCATTTTTTTGACGTTTGTCTTCTGGTTTTAGTCCTCCAAACTCAAAAAACAGTGTGATTTCTCAGGTGACTTTTATAGGGGGGAAGGTGCATCTCAACTCATAATGACGCCACTTTATTTAAATAAATCCTTCGATCTGCAGCCAACAACAAATCTTTGAGGTTTTGTTAAATTGTTTTAGTTGGTGGAGCTGTTGTGAGCTTAGGAGCTGCATTCATCATCTGGAGACTGGTACCTTCATAAAATTATACAAGACAAACATCTGCAGTGGAGTAAACATGTCAACATGAAAAACTATTTTGATTTCTTTATGCATCACACTAACTAAAACACTGGCTTACTGGTGTGACTTGATACTGCTTAGCTTGAAATACTGAAGTTTTAGACAGCGAACCATTTAAAGTAACTCTAGTTCTGTTAGACTTGAAAGAAATCTCGAACATTTGTTTTAAATATTTTTGAACAATGCAAAACAAGAAAAGCTCTCTAAGTGCAAAACAAAAATGCAAAGCAGTGAAATAAAACATTAAAATTGAACTGTAGAAACCTGTATTATATTTTCCTTAAGTTTGTCTTTAGCGCACAAAATTAGAGAACAATTAACTGCCTTGGGTAGAAATTGTAATATGTTGGAAGTTCTTGCCTAAACACTACACAGCTTCCTGTAACAAAACTAAACCATAAATATCTTATTAAAAATGTTTTTTGTCTTATAATCAGAGCTCTGCGGCAGGACACATATGCAGACGGCCATAACTTCAGCAGAATGAGCTCATCGCAGCTCAACTTTTCACCAAAGCATGTTTAAAATCTAATAATTAGTTTAACCGCTGAGCTAATAAGTTTGATCATCTCTTTCCTGGTCTATTTATTTTACTAATTTCTTATATTCTAAAAAAAATAAGCTAAATCACAGACATCTACACCTCCAGATGCAGGAAGAGGGCCACCTGCATCATGAAGGACCCCACTCACCCAGCACACACACTTTTTGCCCCACTCCCCTCAGGAAGGAGGTTAAGGAGCATTAAGTGTAGAACCACTAGACTGAGGAACAGCTTCTACCCTGAGGCTGTTAGACTCATGAATCTCTAACTAGAATAATCACTGTGAAAAACCATATCATGTTGCTGCTGATCTGTTTCATGTTGCTGCTGATCTGTTTCAATGTTGATGTGTTCATGCGTGCACATCTGCTCACAGACTCATGTTCATGTTTGTGCTGATGTTCAATGTTTTTATGTTATGAGTGCTTAGTGTATATTTAGTTGATGTTTTTCTTAGTTCATATCTTAGATCTTATTACTGTTTTTCTTATACATTTTATTGTTGGATGTAACTGGGACCC
>NC_056498.1:23367149-23375388 GCF_014905685.2 Nematolebias whitei | reverse complement strand
TATATATATATATATATATATATATATATATATATATATATATATACGCAGTTGTAAAGAACTGCAGGCTCCTGTCTGATTTTATTTAACATGATTTCAGTCAGTGTGTTTTGTGAACTTCCCATTTTAGGTGAAATTCGTTTAATTGTAAACTAAACATTAAAAAACAAACA
The DNA here is from genome assembly GCF_014905685.2 of Nematolebias whitei. NCBI lineage: Eukaryota > Metazoa > Chordata > Actinopteri > Cyprinodontiformes > Rivulidae > Nematolebias > Nematolebias whitei. The sequence goes on along the minus strand of NC_056498.1, from coordinate 23,375,215 downwards.
CTCCCTGCTTTTATAAAAGTCACCATAAACTGAGTAAAGGCGGGTAGTTTATCTGATTATTGTGGTGAACTTTACCAGGAAGACAACATTGAATGAAGGTTATGTTTGAGTTGCGTACACATCAAACAGCGACTTCCTTCCTATAATCGTCTCGATGTTCGCCAACAAAACTGTTTCAAAGTCTCTTTTTTTATCTCTGGTCAAATAAAAACCAGGTGATTGCATTTCGAGTCGTTGGGACATCGTAATTTGTTTTCTTCGGCTTCAGCTCATTCTTAGAAGAAGGGAGATAACGACACAGTTTCGGTTTGAAGCAGAAACAGGGAGCAGCAGCTCCGAGCTTCACCAGCGAGCTAACAGCTAACAGTCTGTTAGCTCGCTTAGTCACTTTTATAAACTACGACACAAGAAGACAAGGCTTCCAAACGCGACAAGAGGCGTTAATACACCCACACAAACTACAACACGTAGGTCAGAAACGACAGCAACATTATTAAATCATGAAACAAAATGACAGCGGACGGATATGTTACCGTGTCAGTCGGCCCTTCTTGTTGACAAGAACTTCCGCATGATGCATGGCTGGAGGGGGCGGGGCTTAGGCCAGTGACGTTGCCAGGTCTGTTTTTCCTCATTCATAAGAAACTATAAATACAGTTTATTCCCCTATTTTTATGATAAGTTTAAATATTTGGAAACACTAAAATTACATGTAGCTGTAGACGCTGCAGGCCGGTTCAAGGTGGATTCTGAAGGCTGAAGTGTTTGGTTTTTACCAGCAGGTGTCCGTGCAGACTGCCACACATCCACCACTCATAAAAAGAATGATGGCTAAAAACAAATGCCTTCATTGTTTTATTTTTTCAAAGATAATACACAGAAAATGCACAAAATAAAACAATAAAAACTGTATTCATAACATATAATAAGTTGTTAATTTTTTTTAGAGTTTCATTGTTCAGTAACTTTCATTCAACCTTTATTTAGACAGGCAAATCCCATTGAGCCTCGAGGACTCAATTACAAGAGAGACCTGAAAAAAATAAAAATCATTCATTCAAATAACAACAAATAATACCTAATATCTGCCAGAGTTGCTAGTTCGACTCAGCAGAATGTTTTTGTTTTCATTATTAATCACTTGACACAGACACAGATGATACAGCGGTGGTGGGATGCATCACAAACAATGATGAGTCCAGCTACAGGCAAGAGGTGGAACACCAGGAGAGCTGGTGCAGGAAGAACAGCCTTCACATCAATGTGAAGAAGACAAAGGAGATGGTCCTGGACTTCAATCAAAATAAACACACCTACCCCACTCTTTGCAGAGAGTGGTGAAGGCTGCACAGAAGTATGTTGGAGTCAGTCTCCCCACCATCACAGACATTTGCACCTCCAGATGCAGGAAGAGAGCCACCTGCATCATGAAGGACCCCACTCACTCAGCTCATACACTTTTTGCCCCGCTCCCCTCAGGCAGAAGGTTGAGGAGCATTAATATATTAATAAAAACTGCGGTGTTTTCATCATTGTATGTTCTCATACAATGGTGAAATTAGTTCTCTGTATTTAACCCATTTCACCTGAGATACATCCAGATGGAGCAGTGGGCAGCTATGTTAAGTGCCCGGGGAGCAATTGGGGATTAGCTGTCCTGCTCAGAGGTACCACGTGGAAATGGTTGGGGATCGAACCTGGGACTTTCGGATCCCAAGCTGGCTGCCCCACCTCTACCCCATACCAGCAGACTGAGTAACAGCTTCTACCTTGAAGCCGTTAGACTTATAAATCCATAACCAGGATAATCACTGTAAGGAGAAGAAAATCACTGTAATGCCACTTTAATTGGTGACTTATCTGTGCTGCTGATTATCTCATGCTGCTGATCTCATGCTGCTGTATTCATACCCATCTGCTCACCACAGACTCATATTCGTGCTGCTGTTGTTACACCGTGCTGTTTTACATCCATCCATCCATTTTCTTCCGCTTATCCGGGGTTGGGTCGTGGGGGTAGCAGTTTAAGTAGGGAGGCCTAGACTTCCCTCTCCGCAGCCACTTGGGCCAGCTCCTCCGGGAGAATCCCAAGGCGTTCCCAGGCCAACCGAGAAACATAGTCCCTCCAGCATCTCTTCACCACAACAGACCGGTATAGTGCCCACTTCACTGCAGAAGCTGCACCTATCCGCCTATCGATCTCATGCTCCATTTTTCCCTCATTCATGAACAAGACCCCAAGATACTTGAACTCCTCCACTTGGGGCAGGGCTTCGTCCCTGACTCGGAGAGGGCACTCTACCCTTTTCCGGCTCAAGACCATGGCCTCGGATTTGGAGGAACTGATCTTCATACCGGCTGTGTCGCACTCGGCTGCGAACCGCTCCAGCGAAAGCTGTAGATCACGATCTGATGAAGCCAATAGGACCACACCATCTGCAAAAAGCAGAGACACAATCCTAAGGCCACCAAAACGGATCCCCTCAACACCTTGGCTGCGCCTAGAAATTCTGTCCATAAAAGTTATGAACAGAATCGGTGACAAAGGGCAACCTTGGTGGAGTCCAACTCTCAGCGGGAACGAGCCTGACTTACTGCCGGCGATGCAGACCAGGCTCTGACACCGGTTGTACAGGGACCTAACAGCCCGTATCAAAGGGCCCGGTACCCCATACTCCCAGAGTACCCCCCACAGGGTTCCCCGAGGGACGCGGTCGAACGCCTTCTCCAAGTCCACAAAGCACATATAGACCAGTTGGTCAAACTCCCACGCACCCTCCAGGACCCTGCTGAGGGTTTAGAGCTGGTCCAGTGTTCCATGACCAGGACGAAAACCGCACTGCTCCTCCTGAATCCGAGGTTCGACTATCCGACGGACCCTCCTCTCCAGAACCCCCGAATAGACCTTACTAGGGAGGCTTAAGAGCGTGATCCCCCTGTAGTTGGAACACACTCTACGGTCCCCCTTTTTGAATAGGGGGACCACCACCCCGGTCTGCCAATCCAGGGGAACTTCCCCTGATGTCCATGCAATATTGCAGAGTCGTGTAAGCCAACACAACCCTACAACATCCAGAGCCTTCAGGAACTCTGGGCGAATCTCATCCACCCCCGGGGCCCTGCCACCGATGAGCTTTTTAACCATCTCGTGACCTCAGCACCAGAGATTGGAGGGCCCGACCCAGAGTCCCCAGGCTCCGCATCCTCAGTGGACATTATTAGTGTAAAACAATGTCAGTGTGTCTAAAACATTTTATATGTTTAAAAAGATGATTAAGTTAAAATTGTTAGTAAAAGTATATCATGTGAAGAATGTCTGATGTTTTTTTGTTTTTGCTTTGGGGATTGTTCAAGTGGGCAGCACAGTGGCACAACTGGTAGAGCTGCTGCCTCTCGACAAGCAGGTCCCTGGTTCAAATCCCAATCCGGGGGCCTTTCTGGGTGGAGTTTGCATGTTCTGTCCGTGCATGCGTGGGTTTTCTCTGGGTCCTGTTTCCTCCCACAGACCCAAAACATGCATGTTAGACTGATTGGTAACTCTAAGTTGTCCCTAGGTGAGAAAGTGAATGGGTGTTTGTCTCTATATGTCCCTGTGATGGACTGGAGACCTGTTCAGGGTGTCCCCCGCCCCTCGCACAGTGATGGCTGGACATGGGCACTGGCGAACCCCATGACCCAAAATGGAAGAAGCAAAAGATAATGGATGGATTGTTCAAGCCTGAGTTGTTGTTTGTAGTTATTTTATATATATTTTTAAAAATAAGGGACAGATATAAGAATTTTCTTCTTCTTTCTGCACCCTTTTCATTCAATGTTTTTTTTTCTTTTAAATGAATTTGTTTTGTTTCTTTTTTCCCCTTTTAAATGAATGAATAAATAATATATATTTTTTCCCTTTCAGCTGCTCCCTGCATTAGGGGTCGCCACAGCGAATTAAGTTGCATGAAGACTTGGCAGTTATTTTTACGCCGGATGCCCTTCCTGACACAACCACAGACCACGAGCTACCACAGCCCTCTGTGTGGAGCAGGGAGCTGCTATCTAGGACACCCGGAGGAGCAGATGGTGGGGGTTAGGGGCCTTGCTCAGGGGCCCAGAGTGGGGCGAATCAGGGTGGGGGCAGGGGGCACCTTCTCTAACCTCTGCGCCACCACTCCCCATTATTTAATGAATAAATAAAATAAATAAATAATACATTTCAATGGAAATATTAATTTTTTTATTATGAACGTTTTATGTTGGACTGGTTCAAAACAAAATAAAGCTTGAACGTGTATACAATTTTAAAACGGCAGCGACAAACTGCTGTTCGTGTTTCGTCACAGAGACGACTGATAATTTATGTGAAATGAAGTAAATAAAGGAAAAGTAAGTAGCTTCGTGTTTTCATGGAATTGGATCTTTCAATGAAAGACTGTGAAAAAACTAATTACCCCCCCGGTGGCGTCCCTGTAGGTAAAATGACTTGTAGCTGTCATTTCACTCCTTTTTTGGAGAGGTGGAATGCACATATTTAGGCATGTGTGGTGTTAGACTATTTTGTAAACGTGGTAACTTTATTTCTGTCCTCGGTCAGGAGTCCCACGCAGCCATGATGAATTATGACGTGCGCACATCTGGAGGAGGATCTTGAAGAAAATCCATCTGTGGATCTCTGTCCGGACCCCGTCCACACACCGGCTGCAGACAATCCGAACCGAAGCCAAACTGTGACGCTTTAGTTTCAGACCATCGTTCTTACCGTTTTCTTTTCAGCGCGTTGTGCTTCTTTTTTTATGTTTACTTCCGCCCAGATTCGTGCAGAGAAAACGGTTCGGTTCGGTCCATGTAAGCTCTCTGTTACGTCTTAAAGTCGCATTCGGCTTCTTCTTTTTTTATTCTTTACTTCTCCTTTATTGTCTGTGAGGACGGACTGGAGAGGTTTTCTGGACTTTTTTGAGGGAACTCGGAGAAGCAGAATGGTGCCACAGCTACTGCCCCTGGCCTGCTGCCTCCTCTGCTCTGCCTTCACTTCTGTCTCTGCAAATGTTCTCAGAGCTGAGGTAAGAGACACGAAATACACCCCGAACCCACTTTCAACTGATTATATTCATGCTTGCATTCTTTCATATAATGACACTGAAGTTAGCTTCACTTTTTAAGGATGTCTCAGTTCAGAAAACTCAGCTGAGTCTCTTTGTTCTGAGAATAAAGGGGGATCAGTGGAGGGGGGGTTAATGAGTTTCATCTGCTTTTGTGCAGACATACCAGAAAGCTGATCTGTCTTCACAACCGACAGACTGGACATGGAACTGTAGATGTCTGTGGGCTCCCTAAAGCTCAGTTTAGTTTTCCTATAAACAACATTTTTCATCACCAGGTCTTGTGCAATGTTGCAAATATTATGGTGTGCCTCTGGATCCAAATATGTTGCATGTATGTACCACATGTGATGCGAATGACAATAAACTTGACTTGACTGGAATATTGATTTCTGTAGAGTCCCATCACCTCAGCTCTGCAACAAGTAGTTAAAACGCAGGGGTTCCCAACCCTGATCCTTGAGGAACACCATCCTGCATGTTTTTTAGTTGTTCCCCTGCTTCAACACACCTGCGTTTAATTAATGGGTGATTAACAGGCTTCTGCAGAACATGACAAAGTAATTAAATCACTGAATCAGGTGTGTTGGAGCAGGGAAACAACTAAAACATGCAGGATGATGTTCCTCAGGGATCAGTGTTTGGATGCACTTTAAAAGCATTGAGGCCATTAATGTATTCATTAACTGGCTACAAGTTTCAAGGTTCTTTATTGTCATTCACATCACAAGTGGTACAGGAGGTGGATGAAATTGTGTACCCAAGATCCCAGTTACACCCAAAATAGCAAAAATATAAAATATAAAAAAAACCAGTATATAAAGATCTAAGATATACACTAAACAAACTCTAAACGATACGCTAAAAGATCTAAAATATACATTAAAAATGTAAAATAATACAGTATTAAACAGCAGCCCGAAAACGGGTCTGTTGTGAGCAGATGGGTATGAATACAGCAGCATAAAGGCAAGAGATCAGCAGCACGGATAATCAGCAGCACAGATAATCAGCAGCACAGATAATTCAGGGTTTTTTTTTTTTTAATTTTTTAAGAAGGTTGCTTCACCAAAAAATCCAGGAATGTGATTTGCAGATTGCTGTGGAAAAAACGGACAGTTACAAAAGTATGTTTCAAGACGCACAAGACCTTAGTCACTGACCACAAGTTGTTGGCGTGTGAGCCAAAGCAGATGAGATGGATAAGTCAGGGGGTTTACAGGAGTCTTTCCGCCTGCGGCAAACACCCTGAGGCATGATGAATGTCTGTAAACAAAGTGAGGAGACCTGGATCTCCAGCATCGCAGCAGGCGCTCCATGATAATGATAATGTTCCAGCTCAGGTTTTATTGTGACACACATCAGATTACAAAAGTGCACAACACTGTCAGACACAACACCCAGAGGAGAGGCTGCAAATGATATGTTCAGGATGACCTCATCAGGTAAAACCTGTAATCAAAAGCTCCACTTGTCTCCGCGTGGAGAAAGTAGACTAAACGGGAGCTGGACTGATAGGAGAGTCTGAGACAGAACGACAACAAACTGGGATAAATGATTTACCGAAAGGGAAGAGAAACTCCTTTTACCATACCATACCACTTTATTTATAGAGCACTTAAAACAGCGACAAGGCCAACCAAAGTGCTGTACAGACAGAACAACAGGTAACACACAAAGCAAAATACAAAATGAGGTAAATCAGAATATAGACATAAAAACGATGCAGATAATGAAGCAGAGGTAACTCTTTTCAAAGTCTTGGTCCTGCTATAGAGAAGGCCCTGTCACCTCTGTGCTTAAGACTAGATCTTTTAGGAGGTTTGAAGGGACAGGAAAGTTTAATTTAGACAAAGGAAGAGGAACTGTGTGGTTTCTCAGTATTCGTCAACACGAAACCATCTTTCTGTGACTTCATGCTGACGAGATGCAAGCGCTCAATCTATAATTAAAGAAGCGAGAACCTTCATGATGGAAGTAAAACCTTCGTAAGTCCAGGAAAATAAACTCTTCTTCTCAGATCATTTAGGGGGTGGGGGGGCTTTGGAAAGGGTGTGAGCAATTAATATCTTACCTGTTGTTGATAGCTCTTTGAATGGAAAGGATGGAAAAACAATTGACAAGCTAAAGGAAAATTTTCTCTGTAGAGACTTGATGCTGATCCAAAATTTCAAGAAAATAGTTTTTTTTTTTTTTTTTTTTTACCACCAAGTGACCAGTGAGTCAGAGTCAGAGATCCTTTATTGTCATTCGCATCACATGTGGTACATGTAGTGGAGCGAAATTGTGTACACAGAATCCCAGTTACATCAAACAATAACAAAAATATAAAGTGTAAAAAGAAACAGTAAATAAGGATCTGAGATATAAACTAAGATATACGCTAAACGAACACCAAACAGTATGCCAAAAGATCTAAGTCTAAAAAAGTTCAATCTGGTCCTCTGGACATTCAAAAAACTAAACAAAGCAAGTGTTTTGCTTTGTTTAGTTTTTTTTGAATGTCCAGAGGACCAGATTTAACTTTTTTAGATTTTTCTACCTGGATTATTGAGCATGCATCAGGATAAAATATCTCAAATATATACCAGTCACTAATAGTGCAAAACAATACACCGAACAGCAGCAGCACGATTCTCATAGATTCTGTTCAGCTATAATTTACACACTTAACGCGAGCACTAACATAAACTAAACTAACATAAACTAGGATTTATTCAAAGCATGCAACAAAAATACAGAAACAACAAAAATACAGAAACAAGGCGACAAACGTGAAAAATAAATAAATCTACAGCAGCATGGTCCTGTTGGCAGAGTGGTTCTGATGACATTGAGGTTATCTTAGCAACATGGTCCAGTTAGTAGCATGACACTGTTAGCAATGCGGTTTCTCTTAGCAACATGGTCAAGTTAGTAGCATGATACTGCTAGCAGTATGATACTGTTAGCAGCATGATACTGTTAGCAGCATGATACTGTTAG
>NC_056498.1:23366867-23367139 GCF_014905685.2 Nematolebias whitei | reverse complement strand
ATGATACTGTTAGCAGCATGATACTGTTAGCAGCATGATACTGTTAGCAGCATGATACTGTTAGCAGCATGATACTGTTAGCAGCATGATACTGTTAGCAGCATGATACTTTTAGCAGCATGATACTGTTAGCAGCATGATACTGTTAGCAGCATGATACTTTTAGCAGCATGATACTGTTAGCAGCATGATACTGTTAGCAACATGATACTTTTAGCAGCATGATACTGTTAGCAGCATGATACTGCTAGCAGTATGATACTGTTAGCAGC
>NC_056498.1:23292359-23366767 GCF_014905685.2 Nematolebias whitei | reverse complement strand
TGATACTGTTAGCAACATGATACTTTTAGCAGCATGATACTGTTAGCAGCATGATACTGTTAGCAGCATGATACGTTTAGCAGCATGATACTGTTAGCAGCATGATACTTTTAGCAACATGATACTGTTAGTAGCATGATACTGTTAGCAGCATGATACTGTTAGCAGTGAGGTTTCTCTTAGCAACATGGTCCCGTTGGCCCCATGGTACTGTTAGCGGCGTTGTTCGGTTAGAGGCGTGGTGCTGTTAATAGCATGATACTGTTAGCAGCATGATACTGTTAGCAATGAGGTTTCTTTTAGCAACATGGTACAGTTAGCAGCATGATACTGTTAGCAATGAGGTTTCTCTTAGCAACATGGTCCCGTTGGCCCCACGGTATTATTAACGGCATGGTTCAGTTAGCGTGGTGTTGTTAGCAGCGTTAGCAGATCTTGTTAGCAGATCCCTTCAGCAGCATGATGGTAATAATGGCCGCAGCAGCTGCCCTCCCAGACAGCCCTCCAGAACTGGGTCCGGCAGACGGAGAACATCCAGGTTTCCCCATAGAACTGAACGGGTTCGTAGAGTTCGGTCGGTGAGCTGTTTTAAATACCAGCTTGTTTTTGTGTTCTGTACTCTAGACTGTCCTCATTATTTCATTGCCCACAGTCAACCATATTACACCCACCTCATTGTACTAGGTTTTCAATTAAATATTTTGGACCTGGCCATGTTTTACGTCAGAGGGGAGCTCCCAGGTGTCAAAATTCTGCTGTAGTGCTGTTGGGACATGTTTGAAGATGCCCATGACGATTGTGACTATTTTGAGATCAAATGTATTGCACAAATGGTCTGAACGGGTTCAAAATTCAAGTGAAAAATTGCAAACCTCTGCGACTCGTGAGGAAATTTGGAACGTCTGACAACGTTTCGAGACATTTTAGAGACTCCCTTGGGAATGTTGCTCGCCAAGCGGTCACCAGCGGTTGTAACGCAGTGAGATTCTGATGTAATCTGAGTGACAAGATTAAAGATGAAAGACTTTAAGTGGATTGCTGCTGTTTTAAAAAAAAACTTAAATCCAAAACATTTCATAGGGGTTCATGAAAACACTGTTTTACTTTGATGTCAGTTTTGCATTTACGCAGAATTTAATAGTTATTTGTAAGCAATGATAGTAGCAGCGGCACCTATTGCTATGGCTGTAGCACTTCCAATGTTCTTTCTACAAGAATGTGATCATATTTCAACTCAAATACTTGATGGATTTGCATAAGTTGTTGTGAAACCTCTGTCAAATTCAGAATAGAATTCAAAAGCTTACTTATATACAAAGCCCTCAACAACCTAGCTCCATCTTATATTACAGATCTTATTGTCCCATATTTTCCTAACAGAGCACTTCACTCTCAGACTGCAGGTTTACTTGTGGTTCCTAGAGTTTCCACAAGCAGAATGGGAGAAAGATCTTTCAGTTATCAGGCTCCTCTCTTGTGGAACCAACTTCCAGTTTCTGTCCATGAGGCTGACACATTGTCCAGTTTTAAGACTGGGCTTAATATTTTCCTTTTTGATAAATCCTATAGTTAGGGTTGGCTTGTTGCTATAGGCTTAGACTAATGGAGGACAAATGGACCACATTTCCTAAAATGAACTGTTACAATTGAATAGTTTTCATTTGATACTATTTCTATCTTAGCATGCAATTCTTGACCTGCCATTGTGTATCTGTTCCTCCTTCCTATCCCTCTCAAACTCAGCTGGTCGAAGCAGATGGTCGCTTGTCCTGAGCCTGGTTCTGCTGAAGGTTTCTTCCTCACAAGGGCGTGTTTCCTTTCCACTGTCGCCTTCATGTTTGCTCAAGATGAGAGTCTGTGATGAAGTTAAACTCAAAGCAGTCTGCTCCTCAGATAATTAGTGTTAACTTACTTTTTCTATACTGTAGTTTTTGGACTGTAAGGCGCAATATCAATGAACGGGTCTGTTTTCATACATAAGGCACACAGGATTATAATAATAATAATAATAATAATAATAATAATGTCATCACAATGTCAGCACTGTATGTTTCCATACAATGGCGAAATTAGTCTCTGCATTTAACCCATCCACCACCAGGTGGTGCAGTGGGCAGCTATTGAAAGCGCCCGGGGGACATTTTGGGGATTAAACGTGCTGCCCAGAGGGCACTTTAAGCGAAACTAACACATTTTGACAGATTTTTGAGCACCATGTACCATATAAAATCAGTTCGAGTTCAGTAAGCACAACCAGAATTAATACATAAGGCGCACTGGACTATAAGGTTCACTGTTAATTTTTGAGAAAATTAAAGGATTTTAAGTGCGCCTTATAGTCCGAGAAATACGGTATATGAATGTTTCTGTTCAGTGCCCTGAGATGACTTCTGCTGTGACTTGGCGCTATATAAATAAATTAAATTAAATTAACCAAAGTGTTTTAAGAAGGTCGTAATCCACTTTGGTCGTGGCCACACTTGAATTAGCCGTTAGCTTGTCGTTCTGGTCAGAATTTAACTTTATTTGTCCAAACTAAAGCAGCTGAAAAACTATCCACAACAGGTAAGATAATAATTGTTCAGAGCTATTCAACAGAACTCTACTTCAAAGGTTCTGTCCCTTTAGATCGCTCTCGCCATCTGTTTTCATTCACTCTTTTTTTTGCCTTGTCTAACTTTTCTTAGCTTGTGCAAAATGCTTAGTTGGACTTTGTGAGTAAAGGAAGTGGGCAGCAACGAAAACAACAAGTCTGCACATTTGGCAGCAAAAATATACATAAAAAATATCTGGAGATCTTCCGTTAGCATTTGGAAACACGTGTTTCATGATCGCAGAGATCTCGTTCCATCCCCATCTGGGTTCAGTTTCTTTTTTATCACAACTCAAGTAGCCGATGATGTAGCATCAAAGAAGAGCGTGGCTCAAGATCTGCTGAGTGTTGCTTCGACAGGCAGCCGCTGTCGCTTAGGAAACGTGAAAATAATCATCTGGATCTGCTTTAATTGGAAACTCATGGACTTCCAGTGAGGCCTATCTCAAATATCCCAACTTAAAGGATATTTAAAATAACTCGCACCATGAAGCTTTATGAATGTAGAACGGTAAGTTTAACGTGCGCTTTCCCACAGTTTGGATCAAAATGCACTGCGTTCCTGCTTCTTTTGGTTTCACGTGCTCCGCTTCGCCTGAGTTGTCCAGATGTGCTGCCACAACATCTGCATCTTGGAGTCAAATCACAAGAGATGAACTTTGAACCCAGCATCAGTTTAGTCATTATTAAAAGAAAGAATTCACACTTGATCTTAATAATAAAACTCTTTCCACTGCAGAGTTGCACTGCAGGAAATAGACCACTCCTAAAGAAGAAAACTTTAATCTCCAGATCAGAAGGTTTTTGACTCGTTGCTTATTTTAAACCAAACTCTCAGGACTTTTTCACTCTGATTTTGTGTCCTTCTCAGCTCAGAGAGATAACAGGGAGTCACATCAGCAGCTGATTAACGTGACTTTTATTGATGTTCAAAGACAGCTTTAGGGTTAGGGAGAAAAAAGATGCATTTACAATAGATTTTTGTGCTTTATGTTCCAACTGATTCGTGTTGTTTTAGCTGATGCACGCACACAGTCAGAAATGGATTTCTCTTCTCTAGACAGAAAATTCAATGCTCACAACTGATTATAGAAACTGGTCAATCAGCTGTTTAGCTTCTGGGACAAAAGAAACATGGATAATACTCAAAGACAAAAATATTTACTAAAACATAAACTTGTTTATATAATAATAAATAAATAAATAAATAAAATATATATATTCTTCATTATCCAACAAAGTTCAGTCAGGTCATCTGGACGGTTTCTTTTTTGGTTGAGACATTTCGGCCTTCATCCAAAGGACTTCATCAGTGCAACAAACTCAATCCCACAAGCAGCACACTCACATAGCGTCACACTCATACTATGTGCTGCTTGTGGGACTGAGTTTGTTGCACTGATGAAGTTCTTTGGATGAAGGCCTTAACGTCTCAACAACAAAAAAAGAAACCGTCCAGAGAACCTGACTGAACTTTGTTGGAGTTTGTTGTGGCTTTTTGAACTGACAAAGTCCTTCAGATGAAGGACAAACATCTCATCAAAAAAGTAAACTGTCCAGATGACCTGACTGAACTTTGTTGGATTTTTTTACTTGGATTGTTGAGCATGAACTTTGATCTTCTTCATTAGTTTTTTGTTTCTGGTTTGTCTCCTTTTTATGTTTCTAACTACGCCCTGTACTCCAACATACACCTTTTCAAGCAACATGAAAAAGTAGTTTTGAATTGTCCTCCATTATTTGTTTTGTATAAATGGATAAAATAACCTTTCCCTCACTTTATGCAGACATGAATCTCTGCATCGGCGCTCTAACACTTCCTAACAAGACTGGAGTTGAAGACTGGGCACCAAAATGACATTTCAAAACAAACTGGCTGATTAATTTGCCTAATCCTCAGAGGCTTTTTGTCCAGTATGCAGTGCACGGTGGAGCAGTGGTTAGAGCTGTCGCCTCTCAGTGGCATGTTGCATTTTCTCCATGTGTATTTAGTAACTCTAAATTGTCTCTAGCTGTGTGAGTGAAAGAGTGAATGGTTGTTTATATGCGCCTGTGTCCCCTGACCAGGGTGTCCCCTGACCAGGGTGTCCCCTGCCTCTCACTCAGTGACTCCCAGAGATAGACACCGGCTCTCAGCGACTTGGAAGAGAAGTGGGTAAAGAAAATAGACAGATGGAAATACAGACAACAAACGGTTGTTTTTTTTGGACACTTTGACTGGAAATGCAGCTGAGGTGGAAAATAACCAGACACATTCACTTAATTATGTTGAACCAGTATGACCTTCTGTTACTTTTTCCCCTTCGTGAGGTTTTACATCCATAATAACTTATTCATGCACTTCATAAAACGTGCATTTTTTTAAAAACTTAGCATAAAATTTGCAGGTCAGAAATTTGCGTTTGAAGGTTTTGTAAAAACTGATTAATTTGCGAAATGTCCAGAGTGTACCCCACCTCTCTCGCAGAGTGACTGCTGGGCACCAGCAACCCCTTCAACCTGGAAAGGAAGAAGCGGGTAAAGATGGATGAATGGATGGATGGAAGGATGGATGGATGGATGCATGGATGGATGGTGGTTTTGTAAATAAAAAAAGATGTACTTAGCAACATTAAAATGTACTTTAAAGTCGCGGTGGACCGATTTACGGTTTTTCCTCAGTCGATTTCAAACCAATTTTTAGAACTTATGGCATCAGATAGTCAATTTGATTGGTTGTTTTTTGGACCATAAATATAACAGTTTAAAATTCACCCACTGTAATCTAGATTATGAAAAAACAAAAACATGATTGCCTTTGAATCAGCCCAGGGAGCTAATGCGGTCCAGGACCAATTTCGTGTTACAGGTCATTGAAGGCTTGCTAAGAATACAGTTTCAAGAATACATTTATATATAGTTTATCACTTTATAACATTTCTCATTTAACCAATGAAATATTTAAAGCTCTGAAAGATAGAACCCACAGTTTTACCATTTCATCTGGTAAATACGATTGTTTTCAAAAGTTAGCATAATATTCTTGTCAACTTCCTTTAGGATCTGCAGGTGGTCTAAAAGAAGCCCCCTGACATAAAAGATACCTCCATCAAGGAGACACATCAACTAAAGGGTGAAGAGTCACGTGTAACGACACTGTGCTACATACAGATGGGTAGTAGACTTTAGTTTACTCAAGTGCGGCCGATGACAAATGTTTAAAAAGTTGCAAAACTTAACCAAATTCATTGGCTGACTGATCAGTTAGCCTAACATTACATACGTCATAGATTCATGTGTTTTAGTAGCAAAATGTATGATTCATAAAAATAAAAGTATTGGTCCTGTTCAAAATCTATCTAAAGGAGGGGGGCGCTAGTGAGCAAGCAATGGAGTAGGCAGCACAAATAACTCGCTATGCTGAAATACGGGTTAAAAATTACTTTTAAAAACGTTTATTTTATTTTTGGGGGTACTTGAATACCCCCAAAAAGAGGCTAAAATTGCCACTGAAGAGTTAAAATCAAAGTATAATGATGTCAGACGATCCCCCCTGTTGATGACTGTGTACAAATTTCCCTTGGCAGTTATCACCCCTGGCATCTTAAAACTTTACTTCTTTCAGATGAAGACTTCATTAAGTTTATCTCATCTGAAATAACTTTCTTTCTTGAACATAACCAGACCCCAAGAGATAAGAGCCGAGATGGGGACGAGGTAGGGCAGCCGACTTGGGACCAGAAAGTCGCAGTTTGACTCCCAGCCATTCCCACATGTTGTGGTGTCTCTGAGCAAGACACCCAATCCCTAATTACTCACCAGGTGCTTACATAGCTGCCCACTGCTCCACCTGGGTGTATCCCAGGTGTGATGGGTTAAATGCAGAGAACTAATTTCACTATTGTATGAGAACATACAATGATGACAATCGACTTCCCTCCCTTCCCTCCCAGAAATGTCTCCCTTAACAGTGTGGGAATCAGGGATGGCGTAACTGAGAGAGGATAAATAATATCATATACGTGACACACAACAAAGAAAAACAGCACAATATGAAATTTGAACAGATACATGATAAACTCAAATTACATAGCGCTCTACTTGCTGTCACCCCATCCAGTGATTTATTCAAATGACTGACCCTTCACACATGGGTCAACCTGTTATCAACGCCACATATTGAAAACCTAATCAATAATCTCTATAGTAGAATGTGGTGAAAAGACAGGGAAGATCGTTGCCCATCAGCTCCGTCAGGATAGGACCATTGCTGAGATAAATGACAAAGTGGGCATTAAGCATATACCGTACTTTCCGCCATAAAAGTCGCACCAGTCCAAATATATCTAATGAAGTGAAAAAAAAACATAAATAAGTCACTTCGCTGTATAAGTGTCATCTATTATGCGTCACTGCTGACTTAACTGGAAACGTGGGCCAGTGTTGTGCCAAAAATCGATTGGCTGCCAAATGATGGCCGCGGGAGCACACAAAGGAGGACTTTAATAAGAAATTAACAAGATTAATACTTAAAAACAATTGTTTGTTTGCTCAACATTATAGCAAAGTTGTGTCTCAGTTGAACTTTTCTTTAATAAATGCACTTCAATGGTCAAAAAAAGCTTCATTTCAAAAATTGATTTGCGGCTGCTGGAGCACGCAGAGGGAGGACTCGCTGTACATTTCTTAGAAATTTAATAAGATAACCACCTACAAACATTTATTTGTTTGCTCGACATTATAGCAAAGGTGTGTCTCAGTTGAACTTTTCCTTATAAATGCACTTTAACGGTCGAATAAGCTGCATTTCGCCTGGGCGGTGCGGCAAAATGAAGCTCTTTAGTTCCGGAGCGAGACGAAAGTGACTTTCTATGGCAAACCAAATGTCACATTAATAGCCACTTTTAACTATTACTGAGACACTAGGCTTGCTATAATGGTCAAGGATCCTCTAGTGGCTGAAAATGGTAGTGTTCAAAAATTTCCATGTCAGAATGAATGAAACCGTCAGATTTCAACCAAAAATTGGGTTATAAATATGGGAAAAATGTAAATTAGTCGCTTCGGACTATAAGTTGCAGGACTTGCAATTTATGCAAAAAGATGCGACTTATAGTCCGAAAAGTACGGTAGCTCATTTAGAGGTCAACTCATGTTTCCATAGATTTTACACAAAGCTGTATGAAAGTAAATCACTTCGTAACCACATTTCATTTGACTCGTTTTTCAGAAAAATAAACGCCCCCACGATTGATAGCAAAACTGCACCCGATCTAGACAAACCATTTTCTGTAGAGGAACTTATTAACGCAATTAAGTCTGTGCAAACTGGAAAATCTCCAGGACTTTCATGGGCGAACTCTTTAAAAGATTTGCAGATCAGCTTTCTCCTTTACTGCTTTTCGTATTTGTAGAGCCACGTGCTACTGGTTCCCTCCCTCTGAATATCTGACAAGTGATTTCTCTTATCCCTAAAATAAATCCTTCTGCGCCATTTGATGTTGGAAAAGATTCGATACTCAACAAGAGGTTGTACTCAAAAATGATATGCCATATAGAAATCTTTCATACGGTTTATAGTAAAAATGGACGTCGCTGATGTTGGCGGGTTTTTTTACGACTGACACTTTTCTGTATATAATTCAAACCTATAAGAACCATTTTCTCTCTTCTTCTAAACCCATCATGCTCCATTACCACTTAATTTGTTAATCTGCTTTAATTTTACTTTCTACATGTAATTTTAACAAGTAAAGGATACCTGCACTATGTGTGAACATGAGATTGTATGTAAGACAATTGATACTAGGTTGTCGATTACAGTAATTTTGTTAGAGTGACGGGGTGGATATTATGTTCATGTTTATGCTTGTATTATTTCTATGTAAATATATCAATAGAAAGACTTGGAATAAAAAATAATAATTCTTACAAAGTGTTAAATTAGTTGTCACTGTTTAATAAAATTGAGTTGTGTTACCAAGCACCGTAATATGATTAATGAGGTGGAACTACTTTTTAGATACTGAAAATTTATTTTCTGACAGTAATCCTCCAAATGATGTTTTTCCAACTTGACAATTATTGTAAATGTACATTTCTCATAAAATGTCGAGGAGAAGAATAAAACAGAGATGTAAGTCGTTCATCCAATTTATGGCCAAATGTAGTATTTCTGAGCAAAGATCCCTGTCTTCAAACAAAGAAAACATTTTTAAAGGTTAACCTGCAGCTGTATTGTGTTTAAGATTCATTTACTAAAACTTTACAATTTACAGAAAAAAACCTTAAGTGACTGAATTATCCAATCAGTTAGAAAAGTTAAAAAAAAAGTGGAAAATACATTTTATGGTATTTATATGAGTCCTAACTAGGTCAGAATTGCCAAGAAATGATGACATTATGAAATTCAGCAGAAAAAGTTTTTTCCATTGGCACAGAGAGACAGGAACAAATGACTCAAGTCCTTAAACCTAAATAAAACCATCATCCAAACCCTCTCTGCCCACTCCTCTTTAAAAGGTTTTTACCTCGTTCTTTTCTGTAACTCTGAGGTCACTCTCTGCCGTCCCTGACCCTCATCTATAGTCCGTCTTTCCAGTGGTGTAGTCTATGCGATACGCAGGTATACAGAGTATACCCACTAAAAAATGCTTAAGAATTTCAGTATACCCACTCAGAAGTGTCCAGTGATATGTAGCATATCATTGGGCACTTGTCATTGATACGTTAAACAGCAGTTAAACGCTTCCGTAACAATCTATCTATCTGCAGCGCTTGTTTATTGCATTCGCGTGTCCATTGAATTATTGTATAATTCTGTACTTACTACTTAATACTTGAACATGTTTTGCGTTGATACTGTTGTATAAATTCTATAACATGTTTTTAATACAAAGCTTTTTGTGCATTTATTCAAATATAAGCGTCAAAGAAATATGGAAATGTTCACTATGCTTAAAAATCTAAATAAATTGACGATTACATTGTACTAACCGGTGCACTTTGGTTTCTAAGCACAGTATACCCTCTACAAAAATGTCGACTAGACCACTGCTTCTTTCAGACCGACACTGGAATACAGAAAAAAAAATACAAATAAAATGTTAAACTTGTATTTTTTTTAAGTCCTGGGGAACTGTTAATGCCATGTGAACACCAATCTCTGTAACTAAATGTTCATACACGCACTCATCTGTTATTTTATTCTTTCAGTGTATTTTTCTGTAGAAAATCTCTGCATTATGCATTTCTGCTTGCGTTTAAAATGTCCCATCTGTCTTCAAAACAGACTTTGAAGCAACACTGAGCTTTTTATTGAAACTAATTATCCTAAAGTAAGGTCATGACAAGGTTAACAGATTCACAAATCACACAGTTCAACCAAAATAACCTCCTTTATCAAATGTACATCCAATGTCTTAGTATACTTTAGACCACTCGTCACTGTAAAACCAAGGGTTGTGTTTACCCAAGCAGCAGTCAGCCCTTTGACCACACATGGTTGTGTCGTAAGCTAACCGGCCAACAATGGCAGCCATGTACAAGTCTCAATAAATAGAGGCTTTGATGGAGGCTGCTGGAAGTTCCAGGGAGGAGGGGTGCATGCTGGGATACCTTCAGGGCTGACCGGAGATGGTGGCGGCGGTGTGTGGAGCAGTTTGGGACTACTAAAGAGAAGTGGAGGTCTTTACGGCACGGGGGGAGTGTTTTTATAGAAGCAGACACGTCACCACAGTGGAGCCACAGGACACACTAGCAGCAGTCAGCCTCAGAGGCACAGAAAGTATACTTATGAGAGAGTCAGTGAGTGAAGCAGATTAACTGGATGCTTGAATGGTCCTGAAAAGCCCTGAAGAACTTGTTAAACTCATTAGAAACATGTAGAAAGAAGAGGAATAGAGTGCTTCTCTACGGCTTGTCATAAATGACCCTTGTTCTCTGGCCTCGCTGCCCACCACGTGACCAACAGAGGTCATGTGTGTTCAGGTTTGTATGGCTTGGTAGTCGGGCTCGTTTTTTACATTTTTTTTTAAATTTTTTTTTAAATTTTCCATCCCTCCCTGTGCTTTGCCCTTGTTTTTGGAGGCAGGTCTGGAGAGAAAACCAGCACAGACGGTGGAACGAGCGCGATATCTGAGCTTTAGATTATGCTAACAAAGGAATTTCTGGATAATTCTACCAATTTGAGAAGAAGTAAACGTGCGTTAACTCTGTGGGAGCAAACGAAAAATCAAGAACACATTTTAAATTCAAATAGCTCCTTTGCTGCTCAAAAAAAACAACAAAAAAAAACAGCTTTTTAGTTATCTAGCTGCACATATTGAAACAGCTAGCTTGGCTTTTATAGAGCGCTAACAGTTAAGTTCAAGGTTCTTTATTGTCATTCACATGTGGGACATGAGGTGGAACGAAACGGTGTACTCAGGGTCCCAGTTACAACCAAAAATAGTATAAAAAGAAAATATAAAGTATAAAAAGAAACAGTATACAAGGATCTAAGATATACACTAATGCTAAACAATGTGCTAAAAGATCTATGATATACACTAAAAACTAATAATGTAAAATAATACGGTATATTAAACAGCAGCACGAACATGAGTCTGTAATGAGTATGGGTATGAATGAATACAGCAGCAAGATATAATCAGCAGCATGAGATCAGCAGCGCAGATAAGTCATATATCATATATTAAAGTGGTATTACAGTGATTTTCTTTTTTTTATTACAGTGATTTTTCTAATTATAGATTCATGAGTCTAACAGCCTCAGGGTAGAAGCTGTTCCTCAGTCTAGTGGTTCTACACTTAATGCTCCATAACCTCCTGCCTGAGGGGAGCGGGGCAAAGAGTGTGTGTGCTGGGTGAGTGGGGTCCTTCATGATGCAGGTGGCCCTCTTCCTGCATCTGGAGGTGTAGATGTCTGTGATGGTGGGGAAACTGACTCCAACAGACTTCTGTGCAGCCTTCACCACTCTCTGCAAAGCTTTTCTTTCTGCAGCATACCTGTTGCTGCTAAGTTGCTGCTAAAAATGAGCAACGTCAACCTCCCATAAACCTCGTCCTTCTTTTTTAGGATGTGTAGATAAATTAAAACAGTACGTAATGTGATCATTTGAAATTTTAACAAATAAGAAACTTTAGGAAAAAATATGCTAGCAGTTTGGTTCATTGTCTGTTTTTATGCTAATCTAATTGTCTCGTAGCTTACTTCGGAGTCGTACTTTTGAGTACGTTTTCCAATAACCTCAAATCTACTTTCCTTTAACAGTATGTCAGTCCAATATTAGACCACCAGCAGTGTATAATAGGAAAAAGAAGGCTCGCTTTCATGTGTGAAAATGATAAATAGTGGTGATTTCAGCTGAGGAGTCGACAGACGGCAACAGACATAGATACAGTAGCAGCATGGAAGGTCAAGCTTTGAAGATCTTAAATGTTGCCGAAATTGTTACTTTTTCCACCGTTGAAGTTGCCAATTGTCTTTGGCTACAATTAACTACACAGAGATTTGGGTCATTGTGTCTAAAATGACATCAGGGTTTGGAGATTGTGTTTTATTTGTCTTTTGTTCCTCTGCCGAGCACCAACCATACGATGCCACAACAAAGTTTACTTTAATGAGTTCAGCATGAGATAGTTTTGCTTTTATAAGTTCGTAAATGGGAAATTGACAGTCACAGGAAAATTAAAAGAAACATAAATGTAGCAAGCTGAGTTTAGTTTATGTTGGCTACTGGAGGGAAACGTTAACAAGTCAGCTTGACACACACACACACACACACATGTGCAACCGTTGTCTCCGTGGATTACCATGAAGTTTGTGGGATACAGATGAGCTCAGAGAAGCAGGTCTAGACAGACTGAAAATCGTCTACGAGCAAACAAACATGCGTTCGTTCATACAAGTGGCCAATCCCTTCATTTTGCCAACTAAGAGGATTTTTGGGTGTTTTTGTCTGTCTTTTTCCTGCCGCCCACAACTAACACAAAGCAGAGCGTTACTGAAAACTCGAAAAGAAAAGGAAAACAGAAACAAAAATTGCAATGGCGTGATTATACAAGTGTTTTTTTTTTTTTAAGAGTTCCTCTTTGCTTTAGTTGTGTTCTTTTGGTAAGCACAACATATAAAAACAGAACCAAATATATCAAGACCAAAGTAGCCCTGTGCAACAGTATTATTTTTACTTTTTAAAAGAAATATACAAATTACATCCTGCTTGGAAGTGTTTTACGTCTCGTTTTACATTTTATCATTTGTTTTCTTTGCTTTGAAGGCCAGAAATCATATTTCTGCAATTCAAAAATCACAATATATGTGTTTAATAAATAAAATTTGCAGTTTTTTAAATGTTCCCCAAATGACTTGATGTTGCTGTTAAAAAAAAGTCATGTTTGGATTGATACATCAGTATAAAACCATTAACTTATTCAAGGTTCAAGGTTGTTTATTGTCATTTGTATCACATGTGGTACATGAGGTGGAACGAAATTGGGTACTCAAGGTCCCAGTTACACCCAAAAATATCAAAAATATAAACTATAAAAAAGAAACAGTATAGGATCTAAGATATGCGCTAAACAATAATAATATATGTTTATTAAACAGCAGCCTGAACATGAGTCTGTTGCGAGCAGATGGGTATGAAAATAGCAGCTTATGGGTAAAAAATCAGCAGAAAATTGAGAATATTATTTTTTAAGAGTCCATCCATCCATTTTTTTGCTTGTTCCTGGATTTAGGGTCACAGGGAGCTGGTGTCCGTCTCCAGCTGTCATAGACAAACAGCGTTTGCATCCAAAATGTCTTAGCACAGTAATACCATTTTATGGTCACAATTGCAAATCAACAGAATTATCACACCAAAGTACCAGTGCTGTCAACAAAAAATCTATTTGATCAACAAGGTTCTCACCATTGTAAGAAAATTACACTCAAGGTTTGTTAATTACTTTGTTTAGGGGGTGGTTTAGCCCATTGGGTAGAGGAGGTTATCCTCTATCAAAGGGTTTGATCCCCAACCACTGTAGAGTGCCAAAGTGTCCTTTGGCAAGTATACTAAACCGCTGTAACCCTAAAGTGTGAACCATTTACCATTTTTTTTATTTTCACTCATATCTGTTTTATGTAGGCATGGCTTCAGCAGTATGGCTACTTGCCTCCAGGTGATGTAAGAGCCCAGGCCCTCCGCTCACCCAAGTCCATTGAAGCAGCGATATCAGCCATGCAGAGGCTTTATGGACTGACCGTCACCGGCTCCATAGATACCAACACATTAGAGTGAGTCCCAATGACGTATTGAATCACTCACATGCACCTGCTTGAAAATGGTTGTATCTCATTGTTGAATCTGAGCAGTTTGCAGATATTTACAAAAAACTGAATTCTGTTGGTATCAGGGCAATGAAGCGGCCACGGTGTGGCGTTCCAGATAAGTTTGGTCCAGAACTGAAAACCAATTTGAGGAGGAAGAGATACGCTAGGCAAGGTCTGAAGTGGGACAAGTCTGAGGTGACCTTCAGGTCAGAATACACACTGAGCAGTATCCTTTTATCAGTTTTCCTCTCTGCTGTTGTGCAAGCACGTGCTTTTACAGAATTTAAGGCTTCTGCTGACAATTTCCTCTGTCTAGTTCAAAATCGGGGAATATTGCCACATACCGATTTTCAGTTTGATGTTTAGTTTTAAAAGGCACATAAAAACAAACCTTAAGTTCCTCTTTGTTCTCCACCACAGCATAGAGAACTACACGCCCAAAGTGGGTGAACGAGCGACGTTTGACGCCATCCGAAAAGCCTTCCGAGTGTGGGAGAGTGCCATCCCATTGACGTTTCGAGAAATCCCCTTCAGTCAGATCAGAGGCAAAGTTGACAAGTACGCAGACATCATGCTGTCCTTCTCAGAAGGTTTTCACGGGGACAGCACACCATTTGATGGTGAGGGTGGCTTTCTGGCTCATGCTTACTTTCCTGGTCATGGCATTGGAGGAGACACGCACTTTGACCTTGCTGAACCTTGGACCACCGGGAACGTGGATCAAGGAGGTGAGATACGGCGAAATAAGAATGCCATGTTATCAGCAGGTTAAATTTACCCTTCGTTTCTCACTTTTTTCCCCTTCTCTCTGAAGGAAATGACGTTTTCCTGGTAGCGGTCCATGAGTTGGGTCATGCTCTGGGTCTGGAACATTCTGACGACCCTTCTGCCATCATGGCCCCTTTCTACCAGTGGTTTGATACAGAAAACTTCCAGCTTCCAGACGATGACCGCAGAGGCATCCAGTCCATTTATGGTTGGTAGTTTCATAAGGGAAATGGGAAACCTACTAGTTAGAATGTAAATTATTAAATAATAAATAAGATATAATAAAACTTGAGAACGTGAGAGATAAAAATGACATATTTGCACGTTCAAATAAAGATTGCACTCTACAGATTATGAAGCAATAAGACACAAGAAGGTGCACTTCTCTGTCTTCCACAACAGGAACAAAGTCTGGAGTACTTCCTCCTCCTCCTCGTCCCACCAAACCATCCAAGCCCGACAAACCAGACGACGGACCCGACATTTGTGAGGGACACTTTGACACCATCGCCATCCTCAGGGGGGAAAAGTTTGTTTTTAAGGTGCCGAAAAGAAATAACTATATGTTCCTAAAGCCATGAGTATAAATTATTGTCTGAATTCAAAGCCTTCCAAAAACAGATTTGATTATCTCTTGTTCTTATGAGATTTTAATCATTATTCAACTTGTATAAATTACCAAAAATAGTCTGCATTCAGTTCAGTAATCTGTTTAGTTAATTTGCATGTTGTTCATGAATAAAGTTGAATACGCTTGTGTTTGCAGGACGAGTGGTTTTGGCGTATTCGCAACAACAAGGTGTTGCCTGGTTACCCCAGAGTTACTGGTCAGTCCTGGAAAGGCCTCCCTTCAAACATCAATGCTGCCTACGAGAGGGAAGATGGGAAGTTTGTCTTCTTCAAGGGTAGGTTCCCCCTGGGATTAGGGTACAAAGCAGATTTGGGTTGAATATATTACTGCTTTTTTTTACCATTTCCTGTGTCTGTGTTTTCAATCTCCTCTCTCGATGGTCATGTCCAGGCGACAGATACTGGGTTTTCAGTGAGTCCACCATGGAGAAGGATTCTCCAAAGAGCCTGAGAGACCTGGGTACTGGTCTACCCAAAGACAGGATCGACGCTGCTCTTTTCTACACTCCAACAGGACAGACATACTTTTTCAGAGGAACTGAGTAAGTCCATGCTCTTTTTACAGTTTGTACATGTATAAATTGCGTAAAAATTAATCTTTGTAATTTAATCTTCTTAGAAAAATCAATTTTGACTCCATTATTGGTCCGTCCTGCTGTTTGCAACATTGTACTAAAAGTTTTCTTTAGTAGACCAAACGGGTCAACAAGCTCTAAATTAACTAGCCTCCTCTTATACTAGCCGTCTTTGCTTGGTCTACTCACTACATTAACTGACTTAGAGAGTGATTTCACGTTGTTGCACTGTATATTTAAAAGAATAGATGTCATTAGACTCTTTAAATAAATCCTTTAAAATGTTCTATAACAATAACAATTTGTATCCTGAACATGGGATTTGCTTAAAAATTCACAAAAACTTTCATATTTGTCCCTTGTCGTGGGGCGAAAAGGGGGAATTGGAAATACACTTCGTCCGTCTGTGCATGTTGTGAGCATGATAACCATTTCCATTTTGATGTGAGGCTAAATCTAGGTGTAAGAAAGATTGTTTTCAAAAATTTTGTTGCTACGTCAAAATTCAAAATGGCTGCCACCATATATATATATATATTTTTTTAACTTTATTGAACTACTGAACATACAGAACAAAAGAACACAAATAGAACAACAAATGACAATCTCAAATTACAATGATACATATAAACATATACAAATATCTACAATCCTACCTCCTAAGGTCAACATATTCTAAAACAAATTATCATATCAACCATCATAAACTTAAAATTTTGGTAATAATACTATTTGAGAGTTTGCAAATAATATAGTACAGTAAATTAAACAACTAACTATTTATCTAAGAATCTACATAATTGCTAAAATAATTTGTCAGAGGGCTATATTATCTGAGCGAGGTATGGCTGCCACCATATATGCATATATATTAAACTTGTGGGCTGGATAACTTGAAAAATAAGCAACGCGTTGACGTCCACTTTGGTGTGCCGTTGCATGTACAAAAGGTCATTATCAAAAATTAGGTTGCCGAGTCAAGATCCAAGATGAACACCGCCATATATATTTGTAAATCGGCTACCCCTACCATTTGAGGAAACTGTGCTTTCTAGTTTTTACATTGTTTAAAAGTATAGTTTCCTCAAATGACTGGGGTGGCCAAAGATTAATCTATGGTGGACCACCCCCTGGCTCTGTCATTGCGCCTGGTCATGGATAAAATTGCTTCCTCCACTCGCCAGGATCTGTTAATCTGGGCTGCCTGGGACAAGCAAAAATAAATAAATACAATAAAAATGTATACACATTATAACTCCTCCCCACTTTAACATCTTGCACCAAAACCATTAGGTTCACTTGCATTCCCTGTTCAATTGCAGTCCAGAAAACATACATCAAATCCCTCAGTGACCAAGTACCGCTTGTTTAAGAAATGTATTTCACGTTATTAATATTTATTTATTTGTGTCGCATACAGATATTACCGCTTTAACGATCAGACTCGCAGAGTGCACAGCGACAGTCCGAAGCCCATCAGCAAGTGGAGCGGAGCACCAGACAATATTAAAGCTGCCTTCATGAGCGAAGATGGATGTAGGTTTTTCTTTTATATAAAGTTTTAGTTTGGCGTATTGTTTTTTGTACAAAGTACTATTAGTGTTTAACGTATTCTTAGTTTAGCGTATTTCTTAATTCATATCTTAGATCTTACTACTGTATTAATTTACTATTTATACTTTTGTTGGATGTAATTTGGGACCATGTGTACACAGTTTTGTTCCACCACATGTACCACATGTGATGCGAATGACTAAAGAACCCTTGACTTAAGTGTGTCTTTAATAAATAGAAATACAACAAATCACCAAAAAAGAAACAGTTTGTTTACATTTATTTCTAAAGTTAGTGTTTGTACTGAACATTTAGAATCTGTGGTAGGTATTTATGATCATTTTGGACATTTTATTGTCCAAAACATGAATTAAAACTGCTTCTCTTCATCTCCCCCCCTCCTCCAGCTTACACTTACTTCTACAAGGCCAATAAGTACTGGAAGTTCAACAACCAGCACATGAAGGTGGAGTCCGGCTACCCCAAGTCAGTGCTCCGTGACTGGATGGGCTGTGAAAGCGAGGAGCCCAAGAAGGGTCGGACGGTGATCATCATTGAAGAATCGGACGGAGGCTCATGGGTGGCAGGCGTGGTGATTCCAGTCCTTCTGCTGGTGCTGGTGTTGGTCACTCTGGGAGCACTTTTGTTCTTCAGGAAGTATGGCACGCCTCGGCGCCTCCTCTACTGTCAGAGATCACTGCTGGATAAGGTGTAGAGTAGACAGACCAACAGGTGACTGAAAGACTGCGGAAGAGAAACAGAGAGAAAGAAGGAGGAGATGGAGGGAATGAGAAGTGGACAACGATTGAATAAGACCGTAAAACAGAAGAACAGAAAGTTCAATGAGCAACTGTGAGGAAGAAATAAAAAGGGGACATTATGTTTGGTGGTTTGTAAGTGCTACGAAAGGAAAAATAATTCCCATGAAACTGAAATCAGGAAAAATATATTTGTATATGTCAACATTTTACATGTGCTGTTTATGTGCAGAAATCAAGAACATACCCAGACTCATCAACAAACTTCCTCCTGCCTTTAAAATAATCAAAAGTACATCACGTTGTTTTTATTTGACTGGACGACTCCAACTGAACTGCTGTCTGATCATCGCTCATTTAAAACATGTTTTCAGTTTAACTTTTACCATATTATTCATCTTTGTTGCTCTGTTTGACAGTCATTGGGTACTTTTTAACAGTGGTATTCTTCTTTGTTTTCTTGGTTTAGCACTTTTGTTTTTATATTTGTTGATTTAAATATTTTATTCTACCGTACTTTTTAAAAAAGACCTCAGAAATCCGACCTCGGTATAAAATCAACACAAAGTGTATGCATACAAAAGTACCGGTAGTAGCCTAAGTAGCCAGTGGATCTTAAACAAAATAAAAAATAAAGTGGTCCTAATTTTTATTTAAAGCAACAATTTAAATTGTTCGAAGCACGATTCTGTAGAAAGGTTTATAACAATTTTATCTTACTTCAAATTAGAAAAACAGTTTAATTCTGTTGGGATTGACGAGCTAAGCTAACAAGCTAATCTCAAAGTGGGTTATTGTTGTCTTAAATATGTAAAATTTCAAATTGGTCATTCCAAACGCTTATTATTATGTTTTTTAACCTTTACATTACTCTCAATGTTACATTACTTAGGTGTTTATTTAGCATACTATGTTTTTTTACAAGTTAAAATAGCAGCAGCTAGCTAGCTTTAGCACTTCTAGTGACGCTTGTGGCACTTTACGAAGGGATGTTAAAATAAAAACCCAGTGTCACTTGAAATGGATAGTGATGTAAAGATTTATAAGCTATATTTGCATATGTTCTGCAAAATGTTTTAATCTGGAGTTGTTTTTGAGACAGCAACAATTAATGAGCTAACGTCTAGTCAAAGTGAAGCCAGAACCAAAACTGTCGTCTTAAAACAACTCCAGTCTCAAAAGTATCTTATACAAATACTAATTAATAAATCTTTGACTGACCATTAGTTTTATATTACACAGTTGTTTACATACAACTGGATAATTCTTAGAAACCACTAATAGTGGCGGCAGCAGCTAGCTGTAGCTCTTTTGTTGCAGCCAGGAGTGTTAACTGTTAACGTTTTTGTATAATGTGATATTGAGAATGAGGTAAAGGTTTAAAAAAAAATTTTTTTTTATTTTAACTGCTACATATTATTTGAAAATGGAGCAGTTTTAAGATGTCATCAGTTCACTTTAGTGTTTAACTCATCTATCTGATAAGCTGAAGTAATAGGTATTTTAGGAGAACCCCACTTCAAAAGATCATTTTGATTTTTAGTTTCTTTAAAAAAAAATTGGTCGTAATAAGAAAGGTACTGAAATAGGTCTTGTTTTTGGTACTTTGGTAAGACTATAAAAACTGTATTTTTTTATTTTCTGTAAATGCTGGCTTGATTGGCACATCACTTATGAACAGTTGTAACACATATTGATGCATATTATTATTTTTATTTTAGCTAGCTATCTGCTACTGACCTTTTTACAGTTAATCTTACACATGCTCATTGTATCTGGCGATGCATTGTGGTCTAAATATATTCATGATTACTTCTGGTTTATTGAAAAACTGTCTGAACGATATTTATATCTACTTGTGTTTCAGCTGTGCTGTGCAGTCATCCCCACACTCTGCATAATTGCTCGTTAAGGACATTTCACTAATGTAAAATAATTAAGTTATGAATATGTTTGTATATAAAAGTAAATAATAAAAAAAACAGGTATAAAGGACCCAATGACTAAATCTGAAAGCTGATCTTGAATACCAGAAGTAGAGGCACATGGTGCCATATTTTACACATGCGCATAATTTGGGCACTGTTAAAAGGTCTGTTAGCAATGTGCTACTTGTTAGCTATCTGTTAGCTATCTGCTATCTGTTATGTGTTAGCTATCTGTTAAATAGCTGCTATAGCTATTTGTTAGCTATCCAATTGTCTTTTATCTGTTCTCTATGTCTTAGCTATCTGTTAGCTATCTACAAGCTATTTGCTATCTTTTAGCTGTGTGCTATTTGTTTATCTGTTAGCTATCAGTTAGCTGAACTTTATGGAGTCGCTAAAATTAATTCTTTCTGATTGTGCTGCCAAAGAAGAGATCTAAAACCAAAAAGAAGCAAAAAATTATTCCTTCTAATTCATGAATCCTTTTTAATGATATTTTTTTATTTTTTTAACCAATATTCAGTCTCTAAAAAAACAAATATCAGTGCAAGCAGTCAGATGGAAAATGAGACTCTACTGCATTATTGTTTAACATGAGCAGAGCTAATTGCTTTTGTACGGTTTTCAACAATATGGTGCAATTTTTAATTATTACCCTTTCATGGGTAAATTGTTAATATAAGTATGACTATTGTTATTATTGTTGTATGAAAAAGTTATGGTAAAACTTTTTTTTTTACTTTTGTATGTTGTCATTTGGAGTCCTGCTGGACAGAGGCATAACATGACAATAATGGAAATAAATCAGTTTACATTCATATCAACACGTTGTTAATCTGATTAGATTAATGTGATTTTTAACTGCGAAACAACCAGAGATCATGGACATGCTGCCTCAGAATTCAGATTATTTGGGAATCTTGGCACAGATGGTGCTCTTTCTTCATGTCAGAACAGAAGATTTCTTCAATAACAATGATAACGGTAATTATATTTATACTGATGATTTTATCAATAAAATGGAATGAGACTTCTTTCTCCTGTCTACTTTTTTTTCTCTTACAACATAGGTTAAAATTCAACAAAACACTTTTCAGTTCTTCAGCGGTATTTGAATATGCACACACAATTTAACTCAGTGCAAAACAACGTGGTCTTTGTCATATCAACTGATAAAGAATAAAGAGCTGAATTTGTTTTTGAACTTACATCAAAGAAAAATCCTGTTAACAAGAAACTGCATGGTGAAGCAGCAATGTTGCTCAAAAATATTCTGAAAAGCATACAAGGTTTGAAGAAGCACCACAAGATTCAGAAATGCATGAACAATTTGTCAAACTTTCTCGTTTGAACGACTGTTTCAGGATAGAGGTTATGAGCTGTGTGCTAAGTCAGAAATATGTTGTTTCCAGTAACCCGAGAAAAGGCTGTTCGTGCTTTTGTCAGCTCTACCTGCATGTTGGAGTCTCCCAATCTTCCCATCAGACGCCATCAACGTGCACAAAACTGATTTTAACTAACACACAGATGTGAGCACATCACCTGTTTTATTCAGGCTTCCAGTCTGTTTCAGAATTGATTTTAAACGTTATTACTTAATTTTAAAGCTCTTACTGGTCTTTTCCCACCTTATTTATATGATTTAGTAGCTTACCTTAAAGTCAACTAATACATCTTTACTGTATGTCCCAAGGCCCAAACGTTGGAGTGATTGGACCTTTCCAGTTACTGCACCCAGACTGTGGAACCACCGTCCTCGCGTCTCCGTCACTGACCTGGGTGTGTGCTAGATTCATGCACATGTGTTTGATCATTTGTTTGAGAGACATTTTACTACATGTGTAGTTTGAAATGTGTACACTTAAAAAACTATTTACCGTAGTTTTCGCCGTACAAGTCGCACCGCAGTATGAGTTACATCAGCCCAAAAATGTCTAATAAAGTGGAAAAAACATAAATAAGTCGCTTTGCCGTATAAGTCGCATCTGTTGTGCGACGCGTCGCGTTTGTTATGCGTTACTGCTACCCGGAAACGTGGGCCGGTGTTGTGCCAAAAATCGATTGGCTGCCAAAATGGCGACTGCGGGAGTGGGCATGTGAGGACTTTAACAAGAATTTAACAAGATTAACACTTAAAAACAATTATTTGTTTGCTCAACATCATGGCAAAGGTGTGTCTCAGTTGAACTTTTCCTTAATAAATGCACTTTAACGGTCAAATGAGCTGCATTTCACCTGGGCGGCACGGTGAAATTAAGCTGATTTGACGTACGCTCCAGGAGTTCTGGAGAGAGACGAAGGTGGCCGCTATGGCAAGCCAAGTGTCTCATTAATAGCCAATTTTACCTATTAATGAGACACTTGGCTTGCCATAAAGCTCAACGGCCCTCTAGTGACTGCAAATGGTAATGTTTAATATTTTTCATGTCAGAATGAATGAACTTGTTAGCTCTCCATCAAAAATTAGGTCATAAATATGCAGAAAAAACATCCATCCATCCATCCATTTTCTTCCGCTTATCCGGGGTCGGGTCGCGGGGGTAGCAGCCTAAGTAGGGAGGCCCAGATTTCCCTCTCTCCAGCCACTTGGTCCAGCTCCTCCGGGGGAATCCCGAGGCGTTCCCAGGCCAGCCGAGAAACATAGTCCCTCCAGCGTGTCCTGGGTCTTCCTCTGGGCCTCTTCCCGGTGGGATGAGGCCGGAACACCTTACCAGGGAGGCGTCCAGGAGGCATCCTAGGCGTCCAGGAGGCATCCTAAACAGATGCCCAAGCCACCTCAACTGGCTCCTTTCAACATGGAGAAGCAGTGGCTCTACTCTGAGTCCCTCCCGGATGATCGAGCTTCTCACCCTATCTCTAAAGGGAGAGCCCAGACACCCTGCGGAGAAAACTCATTTCGGCTGCTTGTATCCGAAATCTCGTTCTTTCAGTCACAACTCAAAGCTCATGACCATAGATGAGGGTAGGAACATAGATCAATCAGTAAATTGAGAGCTTTGCCTTTTGACTCAGCTCTCTCTTCACCACGACAGACCTGTACAGCACCTGCTTCACTGCAGATGCTGCACCTATCCGCCTATCGATCTCACGTTCCATTTTTCCCTCATTCATGAACAAGACCCCAAGATACTTGAACTCCTCCACTTGGGGTAGGACTTCCTCCCTGACCCGGAGTGGGCACTCTACCCTTTTCTGGCTCAAGACCATGGCCTCGGATTTGGAGGAACTGATCTTCATCCCGGCCGCGTCACGCTCGGCTGCGAACCGCTCCAGCGAAAGCTGTAGATCACAATCTGATGAAGCCAATAGGACCACAACATCTGCAAAAAGCAGAGACGCAATCCTAAGGCCACCAAAACAGATCCCCTCAACACCTTGGCTGCACCTAGAAATTCTGTCCATAAAAGTTATGAACAGAATCGTGACAAAGGACAACCTTGGCAGAGTCCAACTCTCACCGGGAACAAGTCCGACTTACCGCCGGCAATGCGGACCAGGCTCTGACACCGGTCATACAGGGACCTAACAGCCCATATCAAAGGGCCCGGTACCCCATACTCCCAGAGTACCCCCCACAGGGTTCCCCGAGGGACGCGGTCGAACGCCTTCTCCAAATCCACAAAGCACATGTAGACCGGTTGGGCAAACTCCCACGCACCCTCCAGGACCTTGCTGAGAGTGTAGAGCTGGTCCAGTGTTCCACAGCCAGGACGAAAACCGCCCTGCTTCTCCTGAATCCGAGGTTTGACTATCCGATGGACCCTCCTCTCTAGAACCCCCGAATAGACCTTACCAGGGAGGCTTAAGAGCGTGAGCCCCCTGTAGTTGGAACACACTCTACGGTCCCCCTTTTTGAATGGGGGACCACCACCCCGGTCTGCCAATCCAGGGGAACTTCCCCCGATGTCCACGCAATATTGCAGAGACGCGTAAGCCAACACAACCCTACAACATCCAGAGCCTTAAGGAACTCCGGGCGAATCCCATCCACCCCTGGGGCCCTGCCACCGAGGAGCTTTTTAACCACCTCAATGACCTCAGCACCAGAGATTGGAGGGCCCGACCCAGAGTCCCCAGGCTCCACTTCCTCAGTGGAAGATGTGCCGGTGGGATTGAGAAGGTCTTCAAAGTATTCTGCCCACCGACCCACAACATCCCAAGTTGAGGTTAGCAGCACACCACTCCCACTATAAACAGTGTTGGTGGCGTACTGCTTCCCCCCCCCGAGACGCCGGACAGTGGACCAGAATCGCCTCGAAGCCGTGTGGAAGTCATTCTCCATGGCCTCTCCGAACTTCTTCCATGCCTGAGTTTTTGCCTCAGCGACCACCCGAGCCGCATATCGCTTGGACTGCCGGTACCCATCAGCTGCTTCCGTATGCCCACTCCTGCTCGGCGCCTCTCACCAGGGGCAACTTCAGAGTGGAAGAGTGTCCAGCCCCTCTCAAGGAAACTGGTTTCAGAGCCAGAGCCATGTGTTGAGGTGAGTCCGACTATTTCTAGCATGAACCTCTCAGCCTCACACACCAGCTCAGGCTCCTTCCCCACCAGTCAGGTGACATTTCACGTCCCGATAGCCAGCTTCTGTAGCCGAGGATCAGACCGCCAGGGTCCCCGCCCTTGGCCACCACCCATCCCACATTGCACCCAACCCCTTTGGTCCCTCCCACAGATGGTGAGCCCATGGGAAGGGGGACCCACGTCTCCTCTTCAGACTGTGCCCGGCCGAGCTCCATGGGTTGAAGCCCGGCCACCAGGCGCTCGCCCGCATGCCCCACCTCCAGGCCTGGCTCCAGAGTGGGGCCCCGGTGACCCACGTCCGGGCGAGGGAACATTAAGTCCATTTGTTTTTCTCATCATCGGAGTCTTTGGGCTGCACTTTGTCTGGTCCCTCGCTCTAAAAAACATATATTACCATAATTTCCGGACTATAAGCCGCTACTTTTTTCACATGCTTTGAACACCGTGGCTTAATGCTGTGGCTAATTTATGATTTTTTTTTTTTTTTTTGATGGGCTAACGAGCTTCATGCTACCAAAACATTTAGCTTTGTCACACCCAGACGCTCACATAGCTGCCCAATACACATCTCTCTTGGGAGGTAGCGATCAATGACTACCTGGTAGATTACTGCATTTTTTTTATCAGCTGTGTTACAGGCACTGTTCACAATTTTTTTTACTGTATTTGTGCATGTTACCAGTACGCATTTAATTAAAAGTAAAAAAAAAAAACTTTTTGTGTAAATATTTCATGTTACAACATGAACACCCACGGCTTATAGACAAGTGCGGCTTATATGTAAAATTTAAATTTTCTTTTTAAATTTAGCGAGTGTAGCTTATATTCAGGTGTCCTCAATAGTTCAGAAATTACAAGTAGTCACTTTGGTGTATAAATCGCAGGACTTGCAAATTTATGAAAAAAAAGTGTGATATATATGCTGGAAAATACGGTATGTTTGTGATACTTGTTTGGTTTTGTTAATAGATTGGAGGCAAATTTTTCTACATATACAACAGCATCATGAAGACCAAGGAACACCAGAACAGGACAGTGTTAAAATCAGGTCTCTTTTGTAAATTAATCCCCAAGGCTCAATGGGATTACCCTGTATAAATAAAGGTTGAATGAATGTTGAAAGGTTAAAAGTGGGGTTAGGTGATAAAACAATTTCCCAAGCTTTGAACATCTCTCAGATCTGTGTTCAATCCATCTAAACACTTAAACTCTATCACTTTAAGAGCAGCCTCATACTTTATGTAGGAATATTATATTTCTGCCAGAATAGCTGAGTAATACAACATTGATTGGGGTGTAAGATTTATAGGACAACATTTTCCTGAGCCAAATTGTTTGAGACTGGATTTGTTTTAAGACAACAGCAGCAGCGTTCAGACTGACTAGTTGTAAACTCTTAACTCTATTCATCCAAAGTGAGGTTGTTCAAAGAGCCATCTACTTTGTACAACAGGTAAGATATTATTCTTTACACCATTTTTTTGGATCCCCAGTGAAAAGAATTGCACGCTCTGCTAAACTGCCCATAAATAAAACAGTAAACCTGCTGCAGAGATTAATTATTTTAATTGTTGCCCTGGTTGAATGCACACTGACTAATAGTATGTCTCACTGGTACAAGTTATAAATGTCAGATGACCCCTTGATTTACCAGAAAAACTTGTGATCCTGTCATTTCTTCAAAACAAAAGCATGTGACAACAGATTTGGGAAGGATTGCATCATTTTAGTTCACTTCCTCTTTTAACATGAGCTGCTGCCAAATCAACATCTGCAGTTTTTCCATGCGAAGCGTCCAGCTCAGGAGGTTTTCCTCCATTTCAGACTCCTCTGTGGAGCCACGGTGACCGTAATAACAAAGAACGGTTCAAGAAGTCAGGCTGCTTCTACTTTCGGATCGTTTTAAAACAGTTTGGATAGAAAAAAATAAATAAACGAGCCCTACGACAAAATATACATATTTTAGGGATGACTCTCAGCTACTACCATCACGAGAAATTATGTTGACAGACACAAGCGTGCACACAGGCCCAAGCTAAAACATTATTGCCCGTCTTTGTCCTTTGATGAGTCAAAGGTCATATGAAGTCCTTTGTTTGTGCAGATGTTGGGGGCCACAGGGGAGCCATGCAGACCCAGTTGCACCTCTGGCTGCTCGAGCCAGCAGTCATGTGAGGAGGAACGGGTCGGAAAAAGTGATGGAACGGGCCTCATTCTTCACAGAAACACCTTCCAGCCAAACATCTGGTATTCTTGAAACATGTCAGGCTGTCGGGCAGAGCCTGCGCATGTCTGAACTAAGTAAGAAGTGAAAGAAGTCCGTCCTGACTTTATGGCTTCTCAGAATGTTTTTTTATGAACAAACACAAAGCTGTGTGTAAAACAATACTTCCAACATCTCCTACCAGCTTGTCTCTCCTCCCTTTCTTATTTCCTCACCCCCTGTAAAAAAAAAAAAAAAAGATTCTTTTTTATGATCTTCGGCCTCAAACCACTCCTTCTCCCCACAAATATGTCCTGTCTGTTTTTGCTCTTTCATTCCTTTTCTTTTTAACTCCTGATTTACTGTCAGCTGTAAACAACAACCGACCGGACCGACCACAAATTCAAGACGAAGAAGAGTCGACATAAAAGAAAAGTTGCTGAAACTCTGACAGATATGAGGCTCTGGATCAGCTTCAAACGAGGGTTTTATTAATAGTTTCATATCATTTAACTTGTGGTACCAAATACTCCCAAATATAAATGATGTTCTGATGCTTATGGTTTCAGTTGTCATTGATTGCAGAACACTTGGAATTACAGTAGTTGTTAAAAAAAAAAAAAGCTTTATAAAAGCTATTTTATTTGTTTCTTGTAAAAGCTAATGCATTTATAATATGTTAATGCCCAGCTGGAAAACTAAACTAGAATTTCTTCAAAGAAATTTATGTTGCCCATCTCCTTACACGCCAAAGTTTTAAGCAAAGTTTTCATGCAATATACCAGAATACATGATGAGCTAATCCCAGATTAAATATTAGCTCAGTTTTTATAAAAATCACTGAGTTAAAGCCAGTTTTGTGGTTGCTTTTTGAAAAGTTATTAATTTGTAGATGTTCATGCAGTGATTACTTACTGAGAATTTCACTAAAATCTCATGAGATATTTTGCTAACAGAGAGACTTGGCTTCAACAGTTAATAATAAAGTTTTAAACAAGGATTGTGTGAATTGCTCGTGCATACGAAGTCAGTCTCAGCTACTACCACACCAAATGTCCAACTCTAATATGGACTGAGTTATGGACATTAATTTGTTTGCTATGACTGATTAGCTGCGGCGGCCATCTTGAGTTGGGTTGACGTCAAAAGCAAATTAGTTGTAGACGTACATACATTGATCACTTTCTGGGAGTTTCATTAAAATTTGCAAAATTGTTCATGTGATATTTTGCAAACAGACAAATAATGGCAATTACATGATTATCCGCCTCTCGCGGCAGCAGCATGTTTCTCCATCGACCTAAACAGTTCGATTTTTGAGTCTGTCGTTGATCAAAATAAGTTTTTAACTGCAAAGTCTTGTTCAGCAGCCAGAAAAACCTGCAGCTGTAAAAAGTGAGACTAAAAATGCCGTCATAATGAAAACACAACCGGTAACGATAAAAATAAACACACCCCTCAGTAAGAGCAACAAGTTTTTCAGTCACCTGTTTGTGTAAAACTAGTAGTCCCTCGCTACTTTGTGGTTTGACTTTTGCGGTTGTTCAACGATTGTCAACTTCTATATTACTCACGTGATTGGGACGGTACAGATAAGAAGTTAGCAGAAAAAAATACTTTGGACAGGCGCTGCCATTTTGTAGTTTTCTTTCAATAAGCCTATACTGTAAGGCCAATCAAAAGAACTACACTACCCAGAAGCCAATGGTGTTTCTGGCCGCTGCTTTCTGCTGAAATGGAGGGAAAGTTCTGATCCGATCCAAACCCGACTAAAAAGTTTGGTCCTTATTCAAAGTGACTTTATCACTCAGTGGATGCAGAGAGGGCAGCACGGTGGCACAACTGGTAGAGCTGCTGCCTCTCAGCGAGCAGGTCCTTGGTTCAAACCCCGGTCCAGGGGCCTTTCTGGGTGGAGTTTGCATGTTCTCTCCGTGCATGCGTGGGTTTTCTCCGGGTACTCTGGTTTCCTCCCACAGACCAAAAACATGCATGTTAGGCTGACTCTAAATTGTCCTTAGGTGTGAGTGAGAGAGTGAATGGTTGTTTGTCTCGTTTGTCTCTATGTGGCCCTGTGATGGACTTGTGACCCGTCCAGGGTGTACCCCGCCCCTCGCACAGTGATTGCTGGACATTGGCACCAGCGACCCCCCTGACCCAAAATGGAATAAGCGGGTAAACATAATGGATGGATGGATGGATGCAGAGAGCCGTACGGAACCGTCCGGGAATTGGACCAGTACTACTTCCAGCCTCATCGGTCATTCTGAGTGTTGCTTGCCGGCCCATGAAGCCTCTCGAGCGTGGAGGTGTTGCTTGGAGGTCCAGTGTCTTCTCCGGAGCTCACCGGACTTTTTTTATTCGTATCCCTCTGGAATTTTTGGACTAGATCAGAACCATTTTGTGGTTTTGTACTGGCTCTCCGAAGGTCCAGATCTCTCCAACAACGTTTGGTGCTCAACATCTGCCGAGAGCCGATCAGAACCAGACTAGAACCGGACCAAGGCTGGTGAGTACCCATATAAAATTTTGCAGTATACTGAGCAGTACATATACGTATGTTGTTAATATTATGTAGGTCTGAGAGTTTAGAACATTGAAAGAGTGTGGGAAGGGTTTATAAAGTATTAAAATAAATACTAAAATAAATATAGCGTTACAACTTTTGCAGTTTTTTTCACCTTTCACGGGGGTGTGTGGAACGTAACCTCCACAATAATCAAGGGACTACTGTACTTTCAGAACCCAAACCTCCTGAATGTAACCTGATCATTTTTGCTGTGACATCAGTGACATCTAGTGGCAAAGTTGCAGATTGCAGCTAACTGAACGTCTTCTTACCTTTGGAATCTAGCAAAACACCAAAGATTCACTCTAAAACCAGAGTTTAGTTTCCAGCTTAGGCCATGTGATAGAGAAATAAAAACAGCTGCTGTTGTTAAACTACTGAGAAATGTCAGGTTTGATGTGTTGTGGTTCCACTTCACTGTGGTACTTTAACAGAATCTGATCTGGCAACATTCTAATGTACTAAATAAGTCCTAAAAATAAAAAGATCTCCACTGTTTGTCTGCTTCTCTTCCAGGAACATCAAGTAAATTCACTTTTTTGCTTTGTTTTCCATCAACATCGTCTCTACCGCTCCCTCCTTGCCTCCTTGTCATCTGGTGTTTCCATCTGTGTTTCTTTTTTGACTTTTTCATTTCTTCCCATATAAAACTCAGTAGCTTTCCTGGAACTGAAGGATGTGAACTTTATCATTAGGAGATAATAGGAGTTTTAAACTCTGATGCTGGTGGTAATGTGATTTGTTGTTGCTGTGCTTTGACCCACTCAGCAGAGGCTGTGGAAGATGTTGCAAGTCCAGAATAAAGAAAAATTAGAAAGTTCCTGGAGAAAATTTGACGGGGACTGCCATGTTGCAGCCATTTTAAATGTTTGATTTGACAGTACTGTGTGTTGGAGTTTGCTCTCAGCTACCATCATATCTAATTTCAGCTCTTGATGGCAAAAAAAATCAATGCGTTATTGTCCTTTTTTTCCTTTTAAGCTATGGTGGCCATCTTGGCTTTTTGATTTGGATTCAGTATTGGGCATTGCTTTCAGCTACCACCACACCAAATTTAAGCTTAATGGTTGATTTATAATATTTTTCCTTTATTGCTCAGGTGGCCATCTTGGATTTTTGATTTACAAAGTACAATCAGAGTCTATTAGGGATCGTTCTCAGCTAACATTATACTAAATTTCAGCGGAATAGCTCTAAAAACTTTTGAGTTATAGCCATTTGAAATTAGCTTTGGCAGCCATTTTGAATTTTTAAATTTGAATTCAGAATGTGTTGTGCATTGCTGTCAGGTACAACCATGCAAAATTTCAGCTCAATATCACAAAGAATGACAGAGTTATAGTCAATGTTGTATTTTCTGAGTTAGCTGTGGAAGCCATCTTGAACCAAAATGGCTCCAAAAGTTAATCAGTGCTTTGTTCAGCGACCTGCATTCTAGGTCATGTGACCTCACTGTGTCAGTTAGAGGCTGGAAAGAGTTCTGTCTGTGTTTTTAATGAGCAAAATGGCATCTTTGTTTGCAAATTACGTCGCCGTGGTAACGCAAAACTTCAATAAAATTAATAGCACATGTCACGGTGCTGAGTCGGTCATTTTGACATAACATTTGTGGGGGTACACATTGCTGTTCGTGCTGCATTAGTTGAAGTAAGAGTAAGATATAAAGTTTAGAAACCCTTGTTATGTGGATAATAAAAGGGGGCTGCCTTCATAAGCAGTCCCCACATAAAAAGTACAGAAATTCTATCAGGCATTAATATTTTGACTTGTTTTGTGTGTTGGTGTTGTTGTTTCATACCAATCAAATGCAAATGGCCCGTTCTGCTCCACCCACCCCACCGGCAACTTTTACTTTTCAATTTTCTTTTTCCAACTTTTCTCTCTCCTGTCAGAAGTTTTTACTCCTGAACACATCCTGTAATGTCTGGGCGGTGCAGGAACAACCGTCAGCCTCAGCAGGCAGGAAGTGGCCAGGATGGAGCTCTGTTTGGATGACCTACATTAAAGCTCGATGCACTCTTTAATGTGTACTTATTGGCACTTTTTCCTCTTAATTTTAAGTAACGAGTAATTCTGTTTGTCACTTCAGGTATATTTTGAAATGAAACATGTTTCTGTCTTGTGTCAGTGGGAGTTTAGCAGTCCTGCTGCCTGAGGAATGAAGCTCGTACACATTTTGTTGGTTATATAAAGCCAAAAACACATAATGAGGGTTGTTCTATTTAAAATAAATGATTTATGGACTTTTGTGTACTTGAACATTAAATAATGTCATGATACAGGCAAACTAAACACACAAATTCAACCCAAAAAAAAGCAAAAATCATATGTATTTTTCACATTTGATCATTAACTGCGTTACATTTATAACAATACAGATATGTCACAGTATGGTTTCAAATACAAGCAAGCTTAGTGCATCCAAATAGCCAAAACTTCATTTATTTTGTTATAATTCTGTATAATACTAACATTTGCAGGTATTTATGACAAAGTACAAACATGACTCTGTCACAGAGAAAACCGTGAGTTTTGTAGAGAAAAAAATAAAAGTCTAAATGAGACGTCTTGGCTACAGCCTTGAGCTGTAAATAAACGTCTTTTGGAGTTAATAAAGTTTGACTCGAGGAACTAAAGCAGCAGAAACAGCGAGTCACATGGAGAGACAGGCTGTCTGCAGTGCCTGATCATTTTTTGGCACAACACTCGTCCCGCAGAGATGGTAGCTTTTAGAACCAAAGCATGGCAGAGAACCCACCTCAGCTGGGTTGACTTGGAGCTTCAACACATTAAATGTGAGACGAAGGTCTCCCTCGTATCTTTTTAATACGTGCTGACTTGAGTTTAGCGATCCTCAATTAAAATCTTTAATTTTAGCGATAACTTGCCTCTCTTATCTACACTTCCACTCTGTTAAAGAGGAAAAAGAACAAATATCCACCTTATTCCTACGCCCCATGCTGCCTTGCGTGAATTATGGGCGCAACTTTCAGCACGGACCAGAACCGGCGTTTGTTTATGTGCGAACAGTACGAGCTAATAGTTTCTCTGAGCATTGTGAATTTAATTTAAACATGTGGGAACACCAGCTGTCGGAGCTCAAACAGGACAATATAATCATACCACTGCCTGCTGAGGACGAGGGATGAGGACGACCTGAAGAAGTGGCTGCAGATACTAGCATGTTTAGCTACTTCATTGACTCGGTTGATTCCATCGGTGAAGCGATTAAACTGAAAAGCTCTGAGGTGTATTAGTATCTACACAGTAATAAGGTTGTGTTTTGTTAAGAGGTGGTACACAATCTTATTTACCTTAAAGCAGACATAGAGCCAGCCAAAGTCTTAAAGTCCTCCATCACTGAGCTTTCGTTAATTGCAGAGAAAATATTAACACCAAAGATGAACAAATACTATAAAGCTGTGCCCTCTATACACTTGAAATCATACCTGATATTCTCGTCACTGTTTTCAGTCCGAGGATCCAGCATCTCTTCTCTGGTGGTTTATTGTAGTCCAGACACAAAGTAGGATGTAGGTTTTCCTCCGTCAGCCGTTTGTTAACTAAAGAGAAACGAGCACACGTACAGAGTTTTGGGTGGTCTCTTCAAGTTAAGATGTTTCAGCCACATTCTTCTTAGTTCCTCATCTGTAGGTAGGAGATGGAAACTATACTGCTTTTCAGAGGAACACTCTATTTTGAGTCCGTGTTCAAAACTGTTGTTGTAGCCACTGGTTTAGTTTGGTCCGGTTGTTCCTGCAGCCACGAACACAACAGGTACCTGAACTCTGCAAGGCTATTTGAATAAACTTTATGGTTGTTAAATAAATGTGAACTAAACAAAAACAGCATTTTATCTGCTAAACTGAATTCAAATAAACTGCGGCCCGTGCTCCGCATGGTTAACCAATGCTTACTGCTACTTCCTGTGTCTGACAGGAAGTTGTACCATAATCATTTAAACAGTAGAGCCCCCAGGAATAAAGTGGAGATTAATAGATAATTTGTTGTTTTGTGTGTCTCTAAAATAGGTTCAGACTGCAAAGAGGCATGACAATGTTAGTTCCGCCTGCTAAATGTTTAGCCCTGGATAAACAAAAATCAAAACACTGAGCGATGTTGCCACCCAACCCCCGGGCCCCCCTCAGGGGGTCATGCCCCACAGTTTGAGAACTCCTGATCTGCGTGCGGTGGTGCAGGAGCTCAGGGACCAGCATCATCTGGCCCGCACTCGGTTCAGATGGAGCACTGCAAGTCAGAGAGCATCTCCACTCGTAAGACATGACTCGTCTCACAGGACATTTTGGAAAAAACGACACATCGCACCCCACAAATCACCATCAGAATGAATTAAAGTGACGCGTTTCAAATCTTTTAAATTAGTTTCTAAATTGTGCTTTAATGTAACTAACTTTTCCTGTAGTGACTTAGCGCTCTACACAAAACGTCCAACACAATCGCACCATCCTGTGTAAATGGAAAAAAAAAACTTCTCTTCTAACGTTATGTCATGTTTACTCACCCGATCTCTGAACTTTTTTGTGTTTAAAATATTTAACTTCGATGCTAACATTATAAAACTTTGCGGTCCAGTCGTGAATATGAGAATCACTTTGAATTTTGCTGACCTCAGAACAGCCTCGCCTCTGTCACAGAAACAGCTGTGCG
Source organism: Nematolebias whitei (assembly GCF_014905685.2). Classification (NCBI taxonomy): domain Eukaryota; kingdom Metazoa; phylum Chordata; class Actinopteri; order Cyprinodontiformes; family Rivulidae; genus Nematolebias; species Nematolebias whitei. Next base: position 23,332,704 of record NC_056498.1, on the reverse strand, counting down.
CCGACTTCACAACCATCATTTGATGGATTTTTCTGAGAAAGAGTCAACAAACTGGATAATTGCAGCCTCTGGTCCCAGTTCTCCAAAGTCAAACAGAGTTCATCATTTTCAGACTGGAGGGTTTGTCCAACCTGAGAACACCCAGGTCAGGAAGAGACCTTTATGAGCAAGTTGCTGAATCAGAACCTCCACAAATCCCCCCAACCCTTCTCATCTCTGCCAGGAAAGCCTCCCAGTTTCGTGTCTGCGGGTGCAACTACAGGCCCGTGGGCTGATCCTTAAATGCAACCACATCTCCGTCGTCTCTCAGGCTCTCTCCATCCTTCGACCTCACCTAACTCCCTCACTGAAACCCCCTCCCTGCGCTGCTGACATCTGCACAATGAGCAACATCTGGTTCTCATTTCCAGAAAACCAAAACAACACGAGGAGGAGAGGATGGGAGGAGAGGTTGTTGAGAGGAGGAACCAGGGGGTCAGATGTCTCCCTGCCGGGGCCGCTGGAGGTCTTTGATGGTCGCAGGTGAGGGGAAGTGAGTGACTGTCGCCTTGTTGGCAAATCTGACACGTTTGTTTGCTTTAACACCCTCTCTGTGGTCTGCTCTGTGTCCTGCCACACTTTTAAAGAACACCGTCAGCTCCTTTGGTCAAAAAAGGGGGTGAGGGGGAGGTGGGGAACACTCCCACATCCACAGCAAAGAATCTGCAACTCAGCGGCTCGCAGCCCTAATTACAGTGAGGCTGGAGTCTGAAACAAAACCAGGGCAGAGAGAGGAGAAAGAGGAGAGGCTGAGCTCATTCAGGAAACATTCAGTTTATGAGTTCAGTTCACAGCAAATTCAAAACACAGCTGAGCAACACCTCTGCAGTTAGACCTGTTCACGTCGGTGTTTCTGCAGAAATACGACCTCAAACAGCAGATTCTCACCGACGGCCTCGCGGAGGGAAACAGCTCAATGAGCAAACACAACCGTTTACTGGTCATGAGTTTCCATATGAAAAGTAAAATATGTCAGCTGTTGCATTTACTAAACATCACAGATAACTGATGGATCCATCTCGTGCTGCTGATCTCATGCTGCTGATTTGTTTCACGCGGCTGTGTTCATTCGTCCTCATCTGCTCACGCAGACTCATGTTCGTGCTGCTGTTGTTCGGCGTATTGTTTTTGTACCGCTAGTGCCTAGCGTATTCTTAATTTAGTCTTCGTTCACATCTTAGTTTTTCTTTACAATTTATACTTTTGTTGGATGTAACTGGGTCCCTGTGTACACAATTTCGTTCCATCACATGTACCGCATGTGTGAATGACAAATAAAGAAACATAACCTTAAAATATTTCCATGAATGCATACTCCTCTCATCGCAAAGTTTTAAACAAACATATCTGCATTAGCAGTATTAGCATTAACGGTAATTGAACTAGCATTAGCAGTGTTAGCATTAACATCGGTAAAATTAGCATTAGAAGTAGTCGTAGTCAGTCATTTATAACGTAGCTGTTCTTGTTTCTTTTTTTATATATTTTTTTCTTCTATTTACTTTTCATTTTTATATGCTTTTTTATGATTGTTGTCTGTACCTCATCTGCGTTCGTTGTGTTGTAAAATAAAATCTGTTTCTGCTTGTACAATTTCTAAAGCTTAAAGTGTGACTAGTATACTTCCTGTTTCTTATTTGTGACAGCACCCACCCAACCGGACTTTGCACAATACACGTTGAGCAAGTGAATATTCTAGAAGCTAGAGTGAGTCACTGCCCTATACACGTTGAGCAAGTGAACATTCTAGAAGCCTTGACCAAGCACCGCCCTAATTTAGACTATAGCTGAGCAGCACTTCCTCTTTCAGCAGACAACGCAGAGCAAGGGCTGACTTCAGATCACTCTTACAGGTTGTATCGTTTGTCTCCATTGAATGCGCATTCAATGTTTTATTTTGTACTTTAACTAACATTTAATCAAATACAAAAGTAATCTGTGACTGTTAATCATTTAATTTATTAAATTTGATTATTGAATTTAAAGAGAGTGCGTCTGTCATGTTTCAGTGTCTACTTCCTTGATCCACAGTAAAACCAAACAACGAACTTTGGGGCGGATAGAGTGAGTCGATTTACGCCAACAGTTGTTTAAAACAGGTCTCTCTTGTAAATGAGTCCTCGTGGCTCAATGAAGACCCGAACAGACCACCCAGCACCAGACTCACCTCACCACCGGATGTAGAGCTTCTCAGCGTGACCTCAGCAGAAGTGAGGAGTAGTTTCAGGAGGATTAACCCTCACAAAACAACCGCCCCAGATAAAATCCACGGGAAAGTGTTGAAAGAATGTGACGACCAGCTTTAACTCCTCACTCAACCTGGCAACAATTCCCACCTGCCTAAAGACGGCCACCATCATCCCAGTCCCAAAGAGCTCTACAGTGACTGGTCTGAATGACTATTGGCCAGTGGCCCTCACCCCGATAGTCGCTAAATGCTTCAAAAAACTGGTCATGACTCGCATCAAAACAACCATCAACATCAACGAGGACCCTCATCAGTATGCATACCGTGAGAACCAATCAACAGAGGATGCCTTCTCCTCTGTGGTCCACACTGCGCTCAACCAGCTGGAGCAGAAAGACTCTTACGTCCGTATGCTCTTTGTGGACTTCACATCCGCCTTCAACACAATGATCCCCCAAATCCTGATGGACAAACTTTTTTTTTTCTCCTTTGTCCTGTCCGGCATTGTGACACTTAGAATTACTGTCTGAGTGTCAAAGTGATGCCCAACAGATTTACTTTCACAAGCAGAGCATTATGGCTGGCCTTAACGCTCCATTTGATATATAAATTAAATTTTATTAGAATTTGCTTTGGGTTTGTTTCAGATGTAATGGACATGGGGATGAAAAACAAAGACGATAACAAAGCAGAAAAGTGAGAGAAGGGTTAAAAGGTAAAGAAGGAGATAGGAATAGAGGAGAGAGAGAGGGATGAAGAGAACACAAATCAACACCATAGAAGTCTGCCTCTAGACCTGCAGAAAGTGAAAAAAACAAGACAAAACCGTGAAACCATAACAACAAACAACTTATATAATGATACTTATAACATCATTAGAAAGTATTTTATACAGTACATGGTAACACAAGATATATTTAGTGGCCACCACAACCCAACTGAGTGTGTATCTGATAAACACCTGGATCTAAACACCTGTGTGAGCATGCTTGTCACTATAAGGTTTCTCCATAAAAATGTTCAATAGTGGATGTGGGGACCCACAGACCCGTCCCCACAGGACATGATGGTAACACAGGGAAGACCGGAACCACAGACACACAGCAGCCCCCAAGCCCGGAACTCCGGGAGTCTCCCAACAGGGACACCCGCACCCCCAAGAGAGAGAAGCAAAGGGAAGCCCCGGGCGAGCCCCAGCAACCACAATGCAGAAACCCCAGGAGGCCGTAGCGACGAGTCAACAGGCCCCGCCGGCAACCCGCCCCTCCAGAGTAGATCCGGCCATGGCCACCGAGCCCCGAGGTTATACCACCCCCCAACAGAGGCCCGACAGAGCCAGGGCACCCAGGCAGGCAGCCACCAGGGCGGGCCCGCACACACCCCACCACCCAGCCCCAGCTGCTGAGAGCCGCCAATGCACCGGCGGCAGGGGGGCCCACCACCAGAGGGGAGCACGACACACCAAATGGGGGGCCAAAACTGATCCAAGAGAGGGGACCACCTATAACCCAACCTGAGACATAAACAGGCACACAGAGACGACCCGACAGAGCCTCTGTTGGGTCGTCCATGCGCCCCACCCACCCAACAGCGACTGCAAGCCGGCCCCAGGCCGGGGGCCAGAACAGCAGGGAGCAGCAGCTGAGGAAGGCCGGCACAGCGCACCAATTATCAGGCATCCCTACAGCCCCACAACACAGGCCTGGAGAGGCCCCGGCACACCACCCATGCCCCCCCCCCCCCCCCCCCACACACACACACACACAGCACCCCCCACACTAATGTCACATCAGGTCGACCAACCAGCACCCCGTCAAAGTGAAGCCACGCCCCCGACCGCCACCATGCACCACCAATGAACACAGACACAACCACAGCCGATCTCCTGCCAGAACCCGGCAGCCACCCCAGCCAAAGGGCCGGCCATTGCAACCAGGAACCCTGATCAAAAGATCCAAACAACCCAGGGAGAACCGGAACACCAGCCCCACCCCCAATCGCTCCCCAAGGCGACAAACTACTCACACTAGGACTAAGCCCCTCCATTTGCAACTGGTACTAGACTTCTTAACAAACGGACTACAGCTAGTGAGGATCCACAAGTTTCTCCTCCTCCACCATAACCTTCAGCACAGGCTCCCCTCAGGGATGTGTGTTGAGCCCTCTCCTGTTTACTCTGCTCACGTACGACTGTGCAGTTACTCATTCAGGCTTTCACATTGTAAAGTTTGCAGATGATACAGTGGTGGTGGGATGCATCACAAACAATGATGAGTCCAGCTACAGGCAGGAGGTGGAACACCTGGAGAGCTGGTGCAGGAAGAACAACCTTCACATCAATGTGAAGAAGACAAAGAAAATGGTTGTGGACTTCAGAAGAAACAAACCCACCTACCACCAGGATCCACAGTGGAAGTGGTCTCCAGCTACAAGTACTTGGGTGTACACCTGAATAACAACCTCAGCTGGAGCAACACCACCACCAGCCTGATCAAGAAAGCTCATCAGAGACTCTACTTCCTCAGACGGCTGAGACGAGTCGGTCTGGGAAGCTCAGTCCTCACCTCCTTCTACAGGTGTGCAGTGGAGAGCACCCTGTGCTCCAGCATCAACGTGTGGCATGGAGGCTGCACAGCTGCAGAAAGAAAAGCTCTGCAGAGAGTGGTGAAGGCTGCACAGACTGTTGGAGTCAGTCTCCCCACCATCACATACATCTACACCTCCAGATGCAGGAAGAGGGCCACTTGCATCAAGAAGGACTCCACTCACCCAGCACACACTTTTTGCCCTGCTTCTCTCAGGAAGGAGGTTGAGGAGCATTAAGTGTAGAACCACTAGACTGAGGAACAGCTTCTACCCTGAGGCTGTTACTCATGAATCTCTAACCAGAATAATCGCTGTAAAAAATCACATCATGTTGCTGCTGATCTGTTTCATGTTGCTGTTCATGCGTGCTCATCTGCTCACACAGACTCATGTTTGTGCTGCTGTTCGACATAATCTTTTTATGCTATTAGTGCTTAGCATATTTTTAGCTGATGTTTTTCTTAGTTCATATCTTAGATCTTATTACTGTTTTTCCTTTTACATTTTATCATTGGCTGTAACTGGGACCCTGTGTACATAATGGTGGAACGACAATAAAGAAACTCTGAATGTTATTGTCATTAAGTTTGTTTCATGATTTAAAATCTAGTTTTATTTAAACATGAACCCATTGGTGGGCCAAATCGAATTCATCCGTGGGCCTGATTTGACCCCTGGGCCGCCAGTTGAACAGCCCCGTGGTAAAGTTTTAGGTGAAGGTGTTCTTGAAGCATGAGATGGGCATGACTCTCAGCTTCGACCACGTCTAATCTTAGCTCAGCATCTGTAAAATGACAGAGTGATGTTTGAGCTGGTAAGGATTAGTTTCAATAAAACCCATCCAGTGGGTCATGAGATATTTTGCTGACAGAGGTGAACACATAAACAGAGGCAGGTACATGATTACCTTTCATGGCAGCGAGTCACTCCTCAGTTATAATCACTGGTTCACTAAAGTTAGTTTGTTCTACAGGATTAATTACCCATTTTGGCTCAAATGTTAAATATGTGATAATTTTGTTTTTGCTTTACAGGTAAAACTCCATGAATTAAGTCAAAGTTGTTTCAGCCTAAAAGACTCCAAACTGGCAGCTCAGGCCCGTACCCTGATACTACCACCTGCGTGTTTCATTCATGGAAAAAGGGCCATTCCTGTTTTCCAACAGGTTTTATTTTTTAACTTTAACATCTGTTCCTTGAAATTGAAAAATCTTAAATGGTTCACAAACGTTTGCCATTAAAATTAATAAATGTGTTTTGTTTTTTTGCACCGTTTTAGTTCTAGAATGTGCTTTAATCACTTTATTAAGATTCTATGATGTGTAAAAAATTATGGTGAGATAAAGTAGGGGATTAAACTGTCTGCCTACTGCAGTGAATCATCTCTGGAGACCTCGTGCTGCAGAAACAATCACTGCTGTGGTTATTTTAGCAGAAGAAAGATTAAACACTGTTGCTTGAACACAACGAGCAGAGAACATTTCCTTTTATCCTGAGACTCCACAACAAATCATCTCATTAGATCTCATCATAACAGAAAGTGTTTCACCGAGTCTGGAACGGATTCAAAGATGATCTTGGATTTTACAGAAACCATCACTGACACAAAACAGTCGGGTCCTGCATCAGAGCTGCTTTGTGTTCTTCAGCTCCTCCTCAGCTTAAAACTCTTAAAGAGTAGAAATTAGTTTTCCAGGACGGTTTGCAAATAAGAGACTCGATGCCATCTAGTGGAAACAGAGCGACTGACTCAACGAGCAGCACTAGACTTGTGATTTTTATTAAACAGCCTCTAAAACAATATGAATCAAACATTTATTTTATGAACCTCTGATAAATAAAGTCAGAGAAAAGCCAAAACATTGGATAAATACATTATTAAGGATATCACAATGTGATTTAAGTGATAATCTGTGTCCCGTGATGGTGTGCCCTCCCAAGACATTAACCAGGAAGTAGCTGGTACGGAAACAGGAAATAGAACGTGGATGTGTGTTCCTAACTCTTGGATTTCTGCTTTATTAATAGTTTCCCTTTGGGTTTGAGTAAAAGCGACCGTTTGTACTCCTCCGTCCGTTTGGCCTCTTCCTGCCTCTCCTTCCACGCCTCCATCCCTTTGTCCATCTCAGAGTTCAGCATCACAATACGCCTCTGATAAAAACAACACATATCTCATAAGTGCGAGGGGTTATTCAACGATGAACGAGTGATGAAAACAGTTTCTGTTGTGGAACTTACAGCTAAAACTTCTCTCTCCTGCCTCCTTCTCAGATGACCCTTCATTGGAGGAGCTGGGCGTCCATCTGTGAACACAAACCCCACACATTTCACCTGATGTGATCAAAACTGTGAAGAAAAATGTGCTACAAATTGATATACCGTACTTTTTTTTTAATGATCAGTGAATTATAAGTCGTGTGTAAGTAGAGATGGCAGTGTGACCAATATGTACATTTATTCAACGTCACAACACAATAATTCATCATTTACATAATTTAAAACAAAGGTAACACTTTCATTCACTGGAAGAAAAGAGAAAAAAATGTTTGGCTAAGTAATTAAACCTTATTGCTGCAAGATAACTAATGCACACTTTCATAAAAAGCTTGCTCTTTACTAAACTAATAAAAATAAAACTACCTGCAAAAGACCAATCAGGAAGATCTGTCATAGGTCCATATTCTGACCCGTTTCTGGCGAGTCCATGTCTGCACGAAAAAGCACACAGATTAGTACCTCTGCAGAATTTAACTTCATTTTTCTTAATAATTTCACATTTTAATTATAATGCATCTTTGATTGTAAAAAAAAGAAAAACTAAGACAACTTCTTTCTCCATGTGTCATTTTTGCAACTGTGTGTTTAATAATGCAACAGCGTCCAGCATGAGTCAGAACAAGAATCTAATCCAAGAATTTCTTTTGTACAAAAACATCTGATCAATCCTGATGCATGCTTTAATAATCAAGGTAGAAAAAATCTAAAAAGGTTAAGTCTGGTCCTCTGGACATTCAAATAACAAAACAAAAAAAGTGCTGTAATTAAAAAAGATCTATATCACACAAACAACCATAGCCTTTTCTCAAGTTAAATTTGTATGTGATGCCTCTTTTTTTTTTCTTTCTTGAATGTCCAGAGGACCAGACTTAACTTTTAAAGATCTGATTAATCAACATTCAAACATGTGAAGTTTAGTGGGGTTTTCAATGACATCTGGGTGTTTCCCCCCAAAAAATACATGAACATATTAAGCCGAATTATAATAAACTTGCTGGGTATGAAGTGAGAGGAGAAGAAATGCAGCAATCAAATTCTGAAGCTTTTTAAATCACATTTTCTTACAAGTCGTTAAAGTTTAAATGAAGTTTGGCTAGGGACGTCAACAGTATACTTACTCTTTTCTCCATTCCCCTCCAATTTGTACTGCACGCGTTGTGCTGAACTGTCTGCTGGAGAGTCTCAACACTTGAAAAACAAACGAAGGTCAGTGAGTAGACACGCTTTTGTCGCGACTTTCATAATCAGGAAGAGATGAATCAAAAGCTGCAGCCCGTCGCTTCCAAAACAGTTAGCATCAGCGTTAGCATTGAAGCTACACGCTCGTTCTTGGCAATAATAAACGATAAAATTCGACACTAATGTAAACATATATTAAGAGCTACAAAACATCTAGTTTTGAACTCATGCTCACCTAAAAGAAAATACATTTAGTGGTTAACCTTTGTCTCACCTGAGCAGCACATCGTCCTGACGGGCGCCGCCATCTTGACTGCAGGGTTCAGTTGTGACCAGCAGGTGGCGGTAAAGACACAAATGTTTATTTATTATTTTACATAAAAAGACAAACTGGTAAATTTATTAATCAGAACAAACAGATATTAATCAAATAAAACAACAATAATAAGTTATAAGTTTATATTATAAAGCAGTAAGTAAAAAACGACAAAAAAATCACAAGGTGCTTCACATCAAAGAAAACATAAAGACACAAAATCAAATATATAAAGTTAACATTAACTGTGTTAAAAAAAAAAAAAAAAACTTGGATACGATGAAGGCAGAGGCATTAGAATGCCACCCAGCTGTAATATGTATTATTCTCAAAGTAAATATTACTTATGTTTTTTTAATTACCGGTACTTTTTCTCTATCTTAACTAAAATATAGTAAAATAAAAGCCTCAAAGATTATACAAAATGCAAGCATACAATTAAAAATGCAAATTACATGATATATGAAGACATCAGGTTGCACATGCAAATTTAACTTGAGAAAAGTTTAAAGGCTATGGTCGTTTGTGTTATACAGATCTTTTTGTTTTATTTTTTTACTCTACACTTCATGTTGTTACTAAATATCATACATTAAACAGCTATACATTTTATATACATTGACTTGAAACATTATAAATCTAATAAATATTATCTGAGTTTCATTATAACCTGTCCAGTGTATTATGAGATATTTTGCTAACACTCAAACAAACACATACAGATATGTTGCCAATTATTGCTCACATTATTCAGCCCACCTTATATGAGTTACGGAGAATTTTGACAGATTTTTATTGATCAAACCTTTATTTGATAAATATAGTCAGGTCTTGAACGCTTGATTTAGATCATTTTCATAAATGTGATGAGAAGAAAAAGCTACAAAGTTCCTGCTAAACTATCCTTCTGAGACACATTGAACTGTGAAAGATTGCTGGTAAATTTATATGACGCTATTAAACCATAAAAGCTATCGCCATTCCATTTCTGTGATTACTGAACGACCGCCACCATCCAATCAGATCTAAACGTTGCAGTAATAAACATGTAAAACGTCTGCTTTTACTGTTCCAGGTCACGCTACTCTCACAAAGAGGGTTTTCATAAATAAACGTTACGCAAATCAGGAGGTACTGGTCAAAACGAGCCTGTTTTATTGTCACAATGTGTGAGTTTATGTTCGAGGACTTTTAGTGATGATGATGACCGTCAGCCCACAGGTTGTCTAAGTAACAGACGAGTCAGCTGTTTTCATTCTGACAAACTTTCAGAGCCGTGACTCCATCACTTTTCATAGAATGGTGTCGCTTTCTGTTTTACTTTAGAAGGGATGAATTACATATTTGCATGAAGTACAAACCGGATTCCAAAAAGTTGGGACACTAAACAAATTGTGAATAAAAACTGAATGTAATGATGTGGAGGTGCCAACATCTAATATTTTATTCAGAATAGAACACAAATCACAGATCAAAAGTTTAAACTGAGAGAATGTATAATTTTAAGGGAAAAATCTGTTGTTTCCAAATTTCATGGCGTCAACAAATCCCAAAAAAGTTGGGACAAGTCCATTTTTACCACTGTGTGGCATCCCCCCTTCTTCTTACAACACTCAACAGACGTCTGGGGACAGAGGAGACCAGTTTCTCAAGTTTAGAAATAGGAATGCTCTCCCATTCATGTCTAATACAGGCCTCTAACTGTTCAATCGTCTTGGGCCTTCTTTGTCGCACCTTCCTCTTTATGATGCGCCAAATGTTCTCTATAGGTGAAAGATCTGGACTGCAGGCTGGACATTTCAGTACCCGGATCCTTCTCCTACGTAGCCGTGATGTTGTGATTGCTGCAGAATGTGGTCTGGCATTATCGTGTTGAAAAATGCAGGGTCTTCCCTGAAAGAGATGACGTCTAGATGGGAGCATATGTTGTTCTAGAACCTGAACATAGTTCTCTGCATTAATGGTGCCTTTCCAGACATGCAAGCTGCCCATGCCACAAGCGCTCATGCAACCCCATACCATCAGTGATGCAGGCTTCTGAACAGAGCGTTGATAACAACTTGGGCTATCCTTGTCCTCTCTGGTCCAGAAGACATGACGTCCCAGTGTTCCATAAAGAACTTCAAATCGTGACTCATCTGACCACAGAACAGTCTTCCATTTTGCCACACTCCTTTTAAATGACCCCTGGCCCAGTGCAAACGTCTGAGCTTGTGGAGCTTGCTTAGAAATGGCTTCCTCTTTGCACTGTAGAGTTTCAGCTGGCAACGGCGGATGGTACGGTGGATTGTGTTCACTGACAATGCTTTCTGGAAGTATTCCTGAGCCCATCCTGTTATTTCCTTGACAGTGGCATTCCTGTTTGAGGTGCAGTGACGTTTAAGGGCCCGGAGATCACGAGCATCCAGTAGAGTTTTACGGCCTTGACCCATACGCACAGAGATTGTTCCAGATTCTCTGAATCTTTTGATGATGTTATGCACGGTTGATGATGATAACTTAAAAGTCTTTGCTATTTTATGCTGGGTAACACCATTCTGGTATTGCTGCACTATCTTTCTGCGCAACAATGGTGGAATTGGTGATCCTCTTACCATCTTGGCTTCTGAGAGACACTGACACTCTGAGAAGCTCTTTTTATACCCAATCATGTTGTCAATTGACCTAATTAGTGTTAATTGGTCTTCCAGCTGTTCGTTTTATGCTCAATTTCCTTTTTCCAGCCACTTATTGCTACTTGTCCCAACTTTTTGGGGATTTGTTGACACTGTGAAATTTTGAATCAACATATTTTTCCTTTAAAATGTTACATTTACTCAGATTAAACTTTTGATATGTCATCTATGTTATATTACGAATAAAATATTGACATTTGCCATCTCCACATCATTGCATTCAGTTTTTATTCACAATTTGTTTAGTGTCCCAACTTTTTTGGAATCGGGTTTTTAGTTTTCAGCTCATGAAGACAAGAAGGAGCTCTAAAGTGACACAGAACACCAAACAAACCTGTTTGAATTTGTGCTTTTTTCACTTGTTTAACCACATGCTCCTAGTAAAATTATGCAAAATACAGGTGTTTGCATTTGTATATTGTGTTTTAAAAACATGTGGACATAAAGGGGTATATTTCACTGAATAATGCTTCAATTAAACAATCATAAAAAGAAAACTAACTAAAATTCAGGAGAAATACATAATACAGCCCGATACTTATCAATTACAGCCCAGATAAGTGCGTATAGTTACTTTGTAGATACTGGGGGCTGTGCCCACTAAGGTGCGCAAGTACTTTTCTTATAAGTACCAGCTGGACATTCAGTAACTAGGCGCGCACCCAGTTTGTAACTTGTAGGTAACAGGTACAAATACTGTAAGTATCATGTAAGTACCCAGTAATAGGTCGTTACCTGACTCGTACACTGGAAATACAAGTCACTTCATAATTAACCTGGTCCCTCTAAGTACCATGCAAATACTTGGTAAGTATACCAGACTGTGCTATGTATTACTACCACAACATGTATATGACAATCTGCGTCGTTTTATAGGCTAATAATAAAAAGTTTCTTCTAATTAAAAACATAAACACACAAACCTTGCTTTAACCTAAGATTAATGAATAAAATCATGTTTTTATTTGTCGTCTTCAAGCTGTTTTATTATTTGAGGATGTTGAGGGTCCGCTGAGATGACACAATGGACCATTTCTGGCCCTCGAGCCTTCTTTTGCCTTCATGTGACTCATGGAATAAATGAATAATAATAAAGTATTAATAAAGCAGACTAGAAACAAGTTTGTCTTTTAACTCCTCATAGTGTAGTTTTGACCTTATATTTCCCACACAAAGTACAACTTTAACAAAACATAAAAATTCCCTCTAAGAAAATAAAATTAGCTGGTGTTTGGTGCTAAATGATGTGACTCGGGCACTGAAGACATTTCATTACTGCAGGCAGACCTTGTGTGGTTCGGGTCTCCTTTTGTTGGACCCTGATGGAAAACTGACGGTGTTCGGCTCTTTAAACTGCTGCTTTTTAGTGCTGCTGGTTCCGAGGCTAAAAGCCCTGAAGAATTTTCCCTGCTGGCTTTTCAGACAAGTTCCTACTTGCAAGCTGAGGTGAATCTGCAGAGGCAGCAGCTGTGCCTCCTGCAAGCCGTAAAGAGCTCCCTGTGGTGGGGAGGTGGGGGAGACATATACGTAGCTGAGCTCAGTCTGCCCCTCCTCTGAGATGTAATGCTTTGCTTAGGGACCGTCAACAAATTACAGCTTGGGATATCTTGCAAAGGATCTGAAGCTCTCGACCTTGACCTCTCTAAAGTGGCTTTAAAAATCTGTTGGACTCCTGGCAAGGACCAACGCAGACATGTTCCTGTTTTTAGTTTTCTACATTTGCCTTATAATCTAGCTGTTTTTGCAACTTTTTTTTCCCCATCTTATTTTAATTTGTAAAAAAAACAAAAAAACTATTTGCCTCTTTATGATTGTCAATTGTTGTCGCTGTTGTCATCATTCTTTGTTGAAATCAGATCTCTCTTGTAAATGAGTCCTTGAGGCTCAGTGGAACTAACCTGTCTAAATAAAGGTTGAATGAAAAAAAAAAAAAACACTCTTCAGAAACAAAAATTTATATATTTTACATCATTTGACCCACTGACACAAAACTAATGTTAAACTATTCTAATAGACCTGACACACAAGGCACCATCATTTATTTCTCATTTTAAAGCTTTTTCTAATTACCGAGTGAAAATCAAGATTTTGAAACAAATAAATTATGTAAAATTAGAAAATGTTTTAAAATGAGAAATAAATGAGGGTGCCTCCTCTGTCAGGTCTAGTAGAGTAGTTTAACATAAGTTTTGTGTCAGTGGGTCACATGACATGAAAATTATTGTGCAAGAACAACTGAATGTCTGATTTCTTTATGTAACTTTGAAAATGTATAAAAGCTGATACATTCATTCAAAAGCAAATTTAAAGTTGCAGTATGTGACTTTTATCAAAAATATTTTTTATAAAAGTTACATATGTTTTTTTACATATTTGTTAAAACTGTCATGACAGTTAAAGGACAGATAATCTGTGAGCTCCAGCACGAGTTCTGCGATGGAGTTAAACTCAAAACAGTCTGCTCCTCAGATAAATAGCGTTAAATTATTATTTTTATATATGAATGTTTCTGTTCAGTGCCCTGAGATGATTTTTGTTGTGACTTGGCGCTATATAAATAAACTGAATTGAATGAAAAATGTGAAGTTCTAGCTTTATGCAGAGCTTTTTTATATGTTAGCAGGCTAGCTCTCCAAGAAAAATAATTCTTCAACGTTAGTGGAGCGCCATTTTCTTTCCAGCGTTCTAGAAGCCTGTTTTAAAGTGTGTAACTCAGAATTGAACCAAGGAGCCAGTCTCCTCTGATTACTTTCTTTTTCAGCGGAGCAGCTTTATCTAGTGAAGTTCATAAAGAAGTTGTAAAATGATCAACTAGATGATCTAAGTCGCTGTTCGCTGATGCATTACTCTGCAAGACAGAGGAAAACATTGATGGAAGAGATTGTTTAAATTTGGTTACAGCGTTTTCTGATAAGCACCTGCTGAGATGAAATTTACTCTCAGTGACTGTGTAGTCATTTAATGTAAACTCAAAGGTTATTAGAAAATGGTCGGACAGAACAGGATTTTGAGGAACTATTACCAAGTCTTTAATCTTTATACCATAGGTCAGAACTAAATCAAGAGTGTGATGATAACGAGTAGATAATTATTAAAGGCTATGCTTAAGCTATCACTTTCAACATCTACATGAATATTGAAATCACCCATTATTATGACTTTATCTGTATTTATTAGTAAGTCAGTTAATAATTCTGAGAATTCAGACAAAAACTGAGAGCAAATGCCTGGTGGACGATATATAACGACTAATAAAAGTGGCTTTTCTGATTTCCATTTTGGATGAGAAAGACTGAGGGACAGCGATTCAAAACAATCATAACTAATAACTGATTTGACATTAATCAATAATCCTGACTGAAAAATAGAAGATATTCCTCCACCTCGGCCCATTGTTCTAGGAACATGAAAATTTAAATAATTAACAGGAGTGGATTCATTTATACTAACAAAATCCTCCTGTTGTAGCCCAGTTTCTGTCAGACAGAATAAATCAATATGATGATCAGTTATCAGTTCATTAACTAACAGGGATTTAGAGGAAAGAGATCTGATAAATAATCCACATTTAATGATTTTGCTCTGGTAAAGTAACTGTTTATTTTAATAAGATTTTTATGGTTTATATTTTTAGAGCTGATTTTTGGTTTATTTAATTTGAGCTGTGGGCGAGTTGACACTGTTTCAATGGGGGTGTGGGATGGTAACAGACAGGGTTGCCAACCGCCCCATAAAAAACGGAATTATCGTATTTAGAAACAAAAGTACGCGTTCCGTATTGAGCTGCAACGGGACGCACTTTGTTCCGTATTATCGTGAAAATCAAAAAACATGTCCATGTTAATAGAGTTAGTAAATGATGGGGTGTTCTTTGTGGGATTTTACGGTAAATTAACTACCGCCCTCTCCTGCTCTGTGACCAGTGAGCAGTCCTCTTACTCTTGAAGCCCAGAATCCGGCTCATCTGATTGGTTCAACTCCCGTTGTTTATCAAAACCACCGGCAGACAGGATTCGACAAGACCTCATGGACACGAGCGGCAGGAATGCAGAGGATTTAAACACCACACATGGTTCACCTTCCATCAACAACCCGACTACTCCTCCCAGAAAAAATTTTAAAAAAAGGAACAGCTGCAAAAATACAGAATCAAGTGAGAAAAGGAATTTTTTTGAATTTGTCATTATAGCCATGCTTACCTATTACATGATACAACAGCATGCCATCATCTATTACTACTCTGCTGCCATCAAGTGGCTGAAAGTGGTACTGCTCTTTTTTTTCAGTCAGAATGAATGAAAACGGTCATATCTCAGCCAAAAAGTGGTTTATACATATGGGAAAAAAATCTATAATGTCGCTTCGGCTTATAAGTCGCAGGGCATGCAAATTATGCAAAAAAACTGTGACTTATAGGCCAAAAAATACGTTACTCACCTTGTAGCTGGCTGCAAACCATGAAATGGATTTCCTGAATGTGAGGCGGGTCTTATTACTCTGGGTTTCATGAAACACGCCTCCGTTCAGGAAGTCCATTCCATAGTTGGAAGCCAACTTGCAGAGCAGCCGTTTCAACGTTATGGAGATGATTCAGCAGACACAGACATGCACCAAGGATCGGAAATCGCTGCAGGTTGAATTGGAAAACGTCGCAACATAAATTATGCTGGTATTGGAGGCCGATACCGGATCGGATCGGCCCCATCCCTACTTATTCACTGGGAAAATAAATAACATACTTTGCAAATTTGACAACAACAAAAAAAAAAAAGCCAGGAACTCTATATTTAAAACTCCCCATACAACCAAAGGCTAAAGAAACACACTTTATTTTTTTAATGCATTACCCCTCCAAAGAGCTACTAAAAAAAAAACATTTAAATGTTGATAAATGCTCATTTTGTGAAAAGGATATAGAAACAATAGACCATATCGTCTATGAATGCAACAAACCAAAATATTTTAAGAAAGATGGATCACACTGAAAATTACACTTCCTGAATCCATTTCTAGACATATGGTAACATTTGGAGTATTTTTTACAAAACAATAAGATGGAACTCGGCTGTAATCTGACATTTTGTCTGGCAAAATTCTTTATCCATAAACAGAGAGATCATCCCCAGTTTTTAACATTTTTTTTTATCTGAATTCCAATTATATTTGAAATCTCTGAAATATATTGAAACACGTAGAGACCTGTATGAAATGTTAATGGAAGTGCCCAATGCTAATCCTAAAACATCTACCCCCTTATTGTAGTTTATTTTATTTCTTCTTTTTTCACATCGAATCTGCTTCTATGCCCTTTTTAGAGTTACACTTGTGAACTGCCATATTTGTTGGTACTTGTTTTTGCTAAATGAAGTTTATAAAAACAAACGTTTATGAATAAGAACCGTCTTAATTTACTTAGAAAAGTATGTGCTCCATCTCCGCCGATTTCATGTCGTTAATTTACGCCACTCGTATTTCTGTTAAAATCATCGACATATTTACGTCATGTTAGGATGATATGCAGCTTCACCACTGAGCGGCGCTGTTTCACCATAAAAATAATTCATTCTGTATCCTGCAGGGTTTTTCTCATTCATCCCAGACTGTAGCAGAAATACGCGTGGAGTGAATTAGCTACATGAAGATCGGTGGAGAAAGAGCGCGTACTGGAGTTTACTTTTCTGAGTAAATTAAGTCTGTTTTTATTCACAAATAACGGCGATCCGTGTGACCCGGAAGTACACTACGGATCGTGCTTCCGTAACGTTTCGGGGAATGACCCGCAGAAACTCCACAAACCCACTCAAGTCAAACTGGACCGGACGCGGCCGAGCTTCATTCATCAGCTCATGTCGAGTCCGTTAAGCGCTGACTGAACTGCCGGCCAGGCGGGCGGAGCTACGCCGGCCCCCACGGGCGGTGTTACACCGGCCTGCCCTCTGAACAGAGGCGGGATGTTTACTCTGGATCGTCCTTGGAGAAGTCAGACACGCCGCAAAAATTCACCAGCCGCGACACGCCTCCCGCGTGTCCCTCCGCGCATTCCACAGGCTGGCGGCAGAAAGTAGTGCCGCTGCCTGAACCACGTAGGTGCAAATAAGTGATTCAGTACATAAAGATGCTCGTGCTTTATTAAGTCTTTTTATGTATTCATTTATCTTTTGTTTGCTAATGCAAAACATATGCTTATAATTTTTAATTATATAGTTACAAAACTATACATTATTAAGTTATAGTAGTTAAAGTATAACTTATAGTACTAGTCATAGTTTATTAAGTTATAATAGAATAAAGTAAGCTAATCTTGTTTTAGGGCATCTGCATCAAGTCCTTGTTAACATTAATAATTTATATTTTGAATGTAAAATATTGGCATGGCTTCTCATTTAGATTAAAAAACTGAGCATACTTCATTTAGTGCAGACTCTCTGTGACTGTTGAACAACTTTAGATAAAATAAAGTTAGATTTTTCAGTCATCTTTTATTTTGATTAAGAAAGAGCAACATCAAGTTGGATTGATTAAACTCCCGTTGATGCAACCAAGAAAAGATGTCAATAATCTGACGTGCATTCATATACTGACTGAAATTGGAGCAACTTTTTAATTGTGGTCCCCTTTTAGTTACTGAGTTTGACATCCTGATTTAAGGAATTTATAAAGTTTAGAAAAAATTTAAGGCTCAGGAGGAAAAAGAAGCTGCGGTTCCTATTTTTATTTAAAGCAAAATAAACAAAGCTGAACAAACACCGAGTACCAACAAGTTGCCATTTCTCCTTCACAATCTCTAATAAAATAGTTAAGTGTATTTCAGCTATAACTTATTAAAAAATAAACTTTTACAAAGGTACGATGTGTTTTTTTTTTATCTAAGCTTTAACATTTAACTACAACAGAGTATTATCCTGAATATATATATATATATATATATATATATATGAATATATATACATATCCTCATATAAAAATACTATTTCCAAATCCTTTGTAACCAAGTATGAAATATTTTTTTCTTTAACATAAATTCAGACAGTGGCAATTTTTTAACAAATTAAATGCAAAAACAGAACATTTTGGTGTTTTCTTATTATTGTCCATGGACAGTTTATTAGTTACTATGTGAGATGGTTTAGCCTGTCTAAAGGACTGAATCATAAAATATGAGCTGAAGTTATATTTGAATACTTCACCCGCCAAGTCTTAAGACAACTTTAGACAAAATGTGCATTATTAAAAAACATAGTCAACATAATGACTTTAAAGTTAAACTGCTGGTGAAGTAAAGGTCCAATGACTACTTCCACTTGCTTTAGACTTTAGTGTTCAGACTTAAAGTTAATTTAAAATAGCAGTTTGACAATTATTAACTCATCCATAAGCTTCTATAAAGCCTCTAATGAGTCAGTTTTGCGTTCTTTAAATACAAGTTGTGAACAGTAAAAAAAAGAAAAAAGCTGCCATTACAGCACGTTTTTATATTTTTTATTAAATAATGTAATTATTTTAAGTGCAGGTTTCACAAAGTGGAGACATCCTCTGGGGGGGTTGTCTGGCAGAAAGGTGTTCCGGCCTGCTGGGGGGGGGGGGACTGATAAAGGAACAATGCGCGTCAATTTAAGAGAAACAACAGCACGCGACATAACGGCCAGGGTTGGTTTGTCATTTCAAAATAAAAGCACATCCGCTCCACGTTCGACAAAAATACGCAATATATAATATGTTTGTGGCGGTAAACTTTAGTGGACGTCTATAAAAATGCTTTATAAATGTGCTTAAATCGATTTTATTAGTATGCGCTTCAGTTTTTTACGCTTTTCAAAGTAAAAAAAAATCTGCGTATTTTTATCTTGACAAACAAAAACCGGAACTTCTTCCCTCCGTTGCAGCTAGCCTAAAGTAAAAGAAAAGAGGGGGAGGTAAGTTAATATTTCAGGGGGAAGAAAGAAAGGAACAAAGTTGTTGAGTGTGCGGTGCTCACGGGGTGTGATTTTATTGGTCTCGTTAGTTCGGCACCGGTTTCTTGGACGTTTAAGCAACGACTCCCCTTCATTTTTCTCCTTCCCTGCCAACTTCTCCGCTAACTCTCCACCGACCGAGTCTCCGGACGGGACTTCTCTCTTTGGAAAACGGGAATGATAAAAGCAGCCGAGGCGGATGGACGGACGGACGTGTAACCGGTGCCGTGTGTGTTTTCTGTTACCTTCTTCAGAGGTAAAGGTGTGTTTGTGAGCTCTCTTCAGATGAATGGCAGGAATCGGACCGATTCGACTCCTCTCTGTGAACAAACGGGTTTATAATCTGGTCTACACTGGACCCACATGAAGTCTGCATCCTGCTGCTCAAAGTATCTCCGCTTTGTGCCTTTTTATAAAGAAAACTCAAACAGAGGGTCTAACCCAGTCCCAACTGGGCACCCAGCCTGACTTTACTGGACTAAACTACCTGAGGGCCCACAAAGGAAGCCCCCCCACGACCATAGGTCACAGCAGCTTTATTTGTTCGTCCTGCTTCCTGACTGGAGCTGTTTGTAATTCATGGAGTCCTCACCACAGCCTACCTGTGCCTGCAGCTTTCACATCATGTAGGAAAACCAGATGACTCAGGGGACCCAAGTTATGTTGCCACCTTCAAAATGTCCTAAAGGGTTTTTATTTATCTGTTCTCTATTTATTGTGCTTATAGAAGGGGTCCTTTCAAAGCGCTTGAGCGAGTTTTTGGAGCATTTTTGTTTTGCTGTAACTCTCGTCACACTGCGTTTGAACACGACAACATCTGCGTTATAAAGTGTGCTGATCCACAAGAGAGAAAAGGCTTCGTCATGGACAAACCAATAAGCAAGTTGTTGGTGAAGTTGAAGCTCACAGACGCAGGCAGCGTGAAATTCAACAGTTCCAAGAAAAAGCAGGAGTCTGCCAACAACTCTAATAACAGCAATGCTAACGCCGGCACCTCGGCCACCGGTGGAGGGGGCGGCACGCTGCCGTCTGGTCCTAGCCCCCCGGCCGCCTCACCCTCGAGACCTGGCCAGTTCTCGCTCTCCTCCTCAACCACAAATGATCTGTGTGTTCCAGCAAGCGGGAGAGCAGGAGGAGGAGGGATGGGAATGGCTCCCTCTCAACTCCTCACCACTCCACCCACCACTTCCACAGTGGGCACCATACCTCCAGATGGCGAGCAGCAACTTCATCCCTCCACCATGGCACAACTGAGGCGCCCCTCCCCCAAGCAGAGAGCCTCCTGTTACCTAGGTGAAGGTGTGGATTCCCACCTCAGGCGTGAGTCTGGCCTGGGCCCTGAGGGAGACTCTCTGGGATCGTTTGGCTCCAAGGCATCCCTCAATCAACGTCGCTACTCCCTGGAGCTCCAGCAGCTGGTCAAACGGCATCATCTCCTCTCCCAGCCTCCTCCTCACTCAGTCCCTCCACTGTACCCTGCTGCCCCGGGATATGGATCCACTCCGAGAGGTTGTGGAGGCGGTCAGGCAGAACCTGGATACTTTTCCGAACCCGAGAGGCACAAGCGCTTCTCCCTTCAGGAGGCTTTGTTTTACAAACGCCTGAGCACGGGCAGCGACGTGTGGGAGAACCCCAGGCCTGCCTCCCTCTCTCATCCACCGCATCGCCCGTCTGATATACCAGGTGGGGGCATGGGAGCAGGCTTGTTTTACCCCCCAGGGCCAACTTTAAGCCCGTGCTCTTCATTCAGCCTCCAGGAATCAGTTCTGGTCAGTCCAAGGTCCAGCTTTGCCTCCAGCACAGCCAGCGGTGGAGGAGGAGGGAGCCCCATGGGGAGCTGCTGCAGCAGCAACAGGACCAGCGGGATCAGCTTAGGTTACGACACTCGCTACGCCGCATCTGGAGGCCTCGCTCCTCCTCCACAGCAAATCATGCAGGCTGGAGGATCCGCGGCTGCTTATGGAGCTCCGAGCAGGGCTGGGGTAACTTCTGTAGAGGCCTGGACTCAGTACCTGGAAGGAGGGATGTGTCCAGGAACAAACGACAGCCGTCACTCCTACCCACCGGCCGTAGGGAGCCCAGCAGCAGCGTGCTACCAGGGAGGACCGGAGTGGTGGGATGATCAGCAAGCCGGAGGGAAAGCCAAAGAGGCAGGTGTGATGGGGGAGAGGGCCCGGTACTCCGACCTGCCTGGTACCCGCTACCAGGAAGAGCTGACGCGACTTCTCCTGAGGGATGCTGCTCGAGAAGGTGGGGGACTGCTGGAGGGCCTGAGGCTGAAGGATCAGTCTTTAGCCCTGACCACTCTGTCTAAACCAGGTGCAGCAGCGACGGGGTCCTCCTCAGCTGGTGGTCCGGTCAAACCTCAAGAAGACCCAGGGCCTGCAGCTGGAAGAGAGACCGGGGAAAACCGCCAGGAGTTCTTTGGTGAGATCTTTTGTTTTTAGCTGTCGTTAGTGCAAAGAGAAAGATGACGTCATCAGAGCTGTATTTAACACAAATTATTAAGTCACACCTCTAATTTTAGCCGGTGCCGTCACCACTCACAGATCCTGAGCAGTCGTGAAAGATTGTCGGGTCGCCCGGCGTCTGCCTTCACCATGTTATTATCATCATCCTCACTGCCTGGTGTCAGATCACAGGTTTCTCTGTAAATGAAAGGCTTGCGTATGGATAGATGGACAGATTAATACTTAAAAGAGCGCACGGATAGACGGATGGTGCCGTGGAACCTGCAGGGACTTGTAGGGTCACAACAAGCGAGCTTAAAGAAAAGGAAGAGCTGCTTGGGCTTCAGGAACCGATCCAGACAAGTGTTCGGCTGAAGAGAGGAAGGAAAAGCGGCACGTGCTGAAATAAAGGCGTGCACACGAGAAGTACACAAGCAACAACTAGACTGGTATGTGAGGGTTCTCTCACAGAACGAGGCAGATGTGGTGCAGGGTTAATCCAATGATGCAAAACTGCTGTAACTCAGACACAAATTACGTGCCTCAGTATGAAGACAGCTCTGGTCATTACTGAGTCATAACAGATTAGGAGTGTGTGTGTATAGTTTCTCTTTGAGGTAGGGTGTGTTTCCCCCCATGTGACTTCAGGCCATAGTAACGCAGTGTGTGTGATGCTGCCTTGGCGTGTGCAGGGGCGGTGTGCTGCAGCCTGTTTTTCTGCTCAGGTATGTGCGCCCGGAGGGGACACACAATACTGTACCGCTCTGAGCGAAGTCGGCGCACACCTGCAACGCCAACAAACCGAAAAAGAAAAGAAAATCCCCGTAAAACGAAAAAGAAAGAGTCCGACCTGATTATGTTGCTATGTAAAGAGAAAGAAGGTTGTCTAATGTTTGCTTTCTGATAGGTCTTTTTAAGTTTTCTGCTTGAAAAGGAACAAACGTGCCAAACCGCTTTCATCACGTCTTCAGAATGTCCCATTTTCTTAACTTTAGGTGGCAAAGTCCAGCTTTATCCTACAGAACGTCCCGTTTAAACTGTGAAAGTTAAGTCTCGGCCACTTGAACCACTTTATTTCCATCGCAGTCTATATGTAGCAACTTGTGGACATTGTATTTAAAGTTTTTCTCTTTTCTTGGGTTTGGCAGTGACTTGTGTTTGCTCTAAAATATCAAAGGGGCCGTCTGAGCTCGCAGCAGCACAGTGTAGGAATTCATGATTTGTGTGGCACTCCCTCAACCACATTAGAAGGGAAAAATCTCAATACCACCCCATAAATAGCTCACAGAAAGAGTGACGATCAGACCACCGCCACTTTACATTTAGTACGCTGCCTATTAGTCATGTTAATTTGAGACGACTCGACTGGCTTTTTAAAGATGCTACACAGTTAAACTGAAGGTAATTCTGACCTAAAACGGTGTATATGTGTAAAGTGACAGGTTAAAAGAATAGTTCAGGTCCTTTGAAGTGGGGCTCAGTGGAAACATTATAAACGATAACCCTAAGGAAGTGTCTCGTTGAGCTGCGACTAGTTGGCAAACAGCATTTGCGAGGGAGTCTCTAAAAGGTTTCAAAACGTTTGCCGTGGTCCCCGATTCCCTCGCATGAGTCGCGGTGGCGCGTAGTGTTGGTGCTCGAATTTTGAACATGCTCAAAACATTTGCGCAACAAATTTCATCGTAAAAATTTCGGAGTTGTCTTGAACGTGACTCAAACCCGCAATTTAGTTATTCTTAAGTCTAGAGCTGTATTTGTATACCTCCTTGACAGAAAGCATCTGAGATTATAGCCCCGAGTGTCCCGGACTAAAAATCATTCAGAAGATGATTATTATAAAAATATATGTATTTAAAAAACCTGGTCCAATTTGACATTCTGCATTTTAAGTTTACTCCAGTAGATTAAACCCTAAACTTGTGGGTACAAAGCAGGCTGTGACGGGTAGTGTGCGAGTGGAGGTCAGGGATTCATTTGCAAACCGATCAATGCCGGAACGCAAATAGTGGGCAGACCGGCAGGGGGCTCAGAGAGTCCTCCCCCAGAAATTTTTGCATAAAGTAGATGCGATTTCCTGCATTTTGGTGTATTTCAATGGGTTGTTAAACATCTACGTTTAATTACATTTGTAAACAAATGTCCGTCTGTTCATGGTCGCTGCCTGTGGGCTCCTGCCCGTGTACGACTGCCTGGTTAGCACGGCGCTCACCACCACCACGCTTTTAGGGGCGGAGATTTTTTTTAAGTGTAGACATGGGGATGCTACGTGAAGAGGCAGTTTGTATGCTTGAAAGTGGCTGTTGTGTTTAAAATTAGTGTTTACGTACTGGTGATTATTTTCAGTTTTCAGTCCAATATAAGTTTTATTCGTTCAAGGCAGTCAGTCATATTTGTCCATAACTTGATTATTAATAAGCCTGAGAGTTACCGAATCCAAGGAAACAGTTACCGGAACGCACCCCGTCAAAATGGAGTTCCCGGATCCTGTTCCGGCAAGATACAGTTTTGGGAGCCGTGTTCAAAACCCACGGCTCGCTAACACTCAGACCGTCAGAGAGAAGGAGCCAATTTTCTCATAAGTGCGGATCTCTAACAGCAAAATCCAGCGAGTTACCGGTACTCCACATTGGTACTCCACATTTACCTGTAGGAGATAACCTTTTGAATAATCTCAGAAATGGGATTTAATTCTGATCAAATTGTCAAGCTAATAATCCATGCGAGTCCAAAACAGCATAGTGGATTATTTGAACACTATTTTTACAATCCTTTTATTCACTGTCAGTTTTGATTTATCCAGTTAACCCAATATATTCCTGCAGGATGCACTACATGCCGTCTCTGTGCTTGCAAAACAAAAATAATAATAATAAATGGTGAAGTAATGAAAAACTGAGGTCTTCTGCTGTAAGACAGAAATAATCCACTTTGTTCTTGGCTTCTCTGTCTAGCTGCTAGCTATTGAGCCATTACTTCAAACAGAGGTGGTTTAAAGTGCTTTCTACAACAGGTAAAATATTCATTCTTCATATTTTTAAGTCATCGAAGCAACCACTTAAACTTTGGCTCAACTGATTAGGAAAATATGTCGCTGGATAACAATTTGAAGGAAGTGGCAAAAGATCAATTGTTGGTTTCTGGGAAGCTGCGGCTCCTCTCCTACAAAAAGAAGTCCTATCATTATAGTATCTAAACTGCTCTAAATGTAGGGTTTGAATAAAATTTAAAGGCATGTCTAAGCTCCAAACTCTTGAAGAAAGAGGCTTCTATTTTCTGGAAAGGCTGTTGCCAAAAAAAAAAAAAAGAGAGAGAGAAAGAAAGAGGGGGAGGAAAAAAAAAAAGTCAGATCCGGTGGAGTTTCCCTTGGCTGGATGAGCAAACAGAGGTTTTGAGTTTGAACTGTGTGAAAATCCCCTAGGTGGTGCGAACGAGAGGATTTACAAGTGTTGACAGTCTGCGTGGAGATGGATTTTAGACGCGTCTTTGTGGAATGCGTCGTAAACAAAGCGGCAGAGGAGCCGCCGTGTGGTTTCCCTCCCCGCTAAACGCACGTCTGTGTCCACTGTGTCGCTGACAGGTACTTGTGTGAAGTGCGGGAAAGGCGTGTACGGGGCGGACAACGCCTGCCAAGCTCTGGACAACCTCTATCACACACGCTGCTTCACCTGTGTGTCCTGTGGTGAGCGTGCACACACACACCTAACAGTGTCCTCCGCTGTCACGTCTTTTCTAAACGTTTCCCATCCAAACGTCTCGTGTCGTCTGGTTCCTCCGCAGGACGCACCCTGAGGAACAAGGACTTCTACAACGTCAGCGGCTCTGTGTACTGTAAAGAGGATTACATGGTAAGAGTTGAGGCCGAGGCGTTTTGTCATCCGTTTGTTGCGCACACACAGCCATGTTCGGAGGCCGTTCCTAATCTCTTCGCTTTAATTACAGTTTTCAGGATTCCAGGCAGCTGCGGAGAAGTGCAGCGTGTGTGGTCACCTTATTCTCGAACAGGTGAGGCCAAATTTATAGACTTTCTGTCACTTTTAATCAAACCATACATGCTCTTATCTAGTTCCAAGGTCTTTTTTTTTTTTTTTTTTTAGTAAATCACAAGTTATGTTTCCCATCATTCCTTCAAGTCCTCCAGAGGACTGAGAAAATGCAGTGACGTCTTTCTGTTGGCACTTCTTTGGTTTTCCCACGATAAGATTGTCACTGGAATGTTTGTCCTGGGTTTTTGATAAATAAAGGATTAAAGCTCTGCAGCGATTATCTATAAACGTTTTTATCATGTATGAACGGCGCAGTATAAAGAGAAGGCGGTTCGTCTGCGACCCACAAGAATTTAAAGTTTCTGAATGACGCGCTCCTTGATTTGAAACGTTGTCGCGTCTTTGAGAACAAAATGTATCATTAAAGGAGTCCGATGCTGAAAATGATCAGCAGGATGTGACGTTTCTAGTTCCAGTTCCTAACCTGAACATGTGTTCTCACATCGTTATCAGCTGTTCGCAGCAAATATTCATGTTTGTAGCGATAAAAAGAAGCAGAAAATACATTTTATCTTGGGAGACGAGCCAGGGATTGTAACGTTTGCTCTGAACTGCATTCATTTAGTAAAAAAAACAACTTTATAAAGGACTGCAGAATAAAATGAAACTTTTGAAAGTCAAATTTATGTCAGTCTTTGGTCCCTGGAGCAGCTCTTTCAAGCTTTGACCAAAACCAACATAAAACTGAATTTTATTGGTTATACGAACAATTTTTTTTTGCAAATATGTGAACACCGGAGCGAGTACAAGGAGTAAAAGGTCAAGTAGGTTTATTGTCATTTCACCACGTGGTACATAATGTGGAACAAAATTATGTACACAGGGTCCCAGTTACACCCACAAATAGCAAAAATATAGAAAGTGTAAAAAGAAACAGGAAATAAGGATCTAAGATATACACATATTTACTAAATGTATAAAATATAATTTGTATGTATATTTGTATTACCAGGTAAATATGTTTAATTTAAAATATAAATAAAACGTACTTTAACATCAAAGTTCTTGCCCAATAATCCAGGTAAAAAAAAAAACAACCAAAGTTAAGTCAGGTCCTCTGGACGGTTTCTTTTTGTTGAGACGTTTCATCTTTCATCCAAAGGACTTCATCAGTCTGAGAAGCCACAACAAACTCACTCCCATTAGTAACACACTCACAAAGTGGACCAACCAGTTTGATGGTGATAAAATGGCCCACTATGAGAGTGTGCTACTAATGGGAGTGAGTTTGTCATGGCTCCTCAGACTGATGAAGTCCTTTGGATGAAAGATGAAACGTCTCAACGAAAAGAAATCGCCCAAGAGGACCTGACTGAACTTTGTTGGATACTCACTTTAACTTGATGCTTTATTTATTTACATGAAGAACTGTCTGCATAGTTTATAGATTTCTAATAATAAAAAAACACCCAGCTCTTTACAAGAATCTGGTCTTTTTCTTTAATAAATGTTAATCATTAGATATTTTTTACTTTACGTCACCCTTACTGGCCACAAAAGCCCCCTCCAGCAAACCTAAAGTGGCCACAGGCCACCAGTTGATAACCACAGCTGTAGCAGGTTGTTGCGGCTCTGGGCTCATTTAATTTAAAGAACAAAGGTGTAAAAATGTCTCTTTTGACCGTAAAGGTTGCAGACCCCCCCTGATGTAGACAATTAAAACGTGCATGTGCCGTCTTCAAATGTATTTTAATTGAAGAGCACAAAAAGAAAAGCGTCAAATGACCAATGAACAAGATTTAAAAATGACGGATGGTCTAAAACCAGACTCACGTGTACCGTAAAGGCTTTTTGTCCAGTTACTGGTTTGTCCTCTCAGATCCTGCAGGCTGTTGGGAACTCGTACCACCCCGGTTGTTTCCGCTGCGTGGTCTGCTCCAAGGCTCTGGACGGGGTGCCGTTCACCGTGGACCAGCACAGCAACATATACTGTGTCGCAGACTACAACAAGTGAGGCTCAGCTTTACTCGTTTATCACAAAACTGAACCGTTCCAGTTCGGCTTTCGATCTTTCTGAGGCACGTTTCAACGATTCAGACGTTTTTATAGTTTAATGCACCAAAAGTGCTGTAATACGCTGGTGTATTCTTTTATCCAGAATGTAGTAAAATTAGCAGTTTGAACTGAGTGCACCTTTTTTCTCTCATTGAAATGAGTTTCTCAGCTTCAGGGATCATTTTGCTGGTTTGAAGACTTATTTGAGTTTTCTTGTCCCATTGCAGGACTTTTGCACCGAAGTGTGCGGCCTGCTTACAACCCATCCTACCTACCGAGGTGAGTAACCGACTCATGGCTTTAAACCTCAGCAGTTTTCACTGGAAAGATTATGAAGCATTCACACTGTTGTGATTCATTTTTCTTACGTACTTTTTCAGCATCTTGTTCCACAACTTTTATGACATTTCAACAAATCATAAATCAAAACGTTCAGCTCTTTCAGGAGAAGGGTGCTATAACTTTTAGTATTGGTGCAACTTTAGCTTTTAAAAAAAATATTTAGCCTTTTCTGCCATTTTTTTTTCTTACTGAAAATGAATTGAGCTCATTTTCAATTCTTCAAATATTTAGATCTGTTTACAACCTTTTTACTGCTCCTTTCACATTTTGTTCTGGTTCAGCTTCTTTCAGCTTCCTTGTGCAAAAAAAATAAAATAAAACAGCTAATTTCAGCTGTTTGTGCTCCTTATATTCTTTCTGCTAACAACATTTTTGTGTTTCATCTAACTTCTTTCTGTTAATTTCAGCTTGTTATGCTCTTTTCAACTTATTTCTGCAAGTTTCTGCGTTTTCTGCTATTTCAGCTACTATTTAGCTGTTTTCATGCCAATTTTAGCTTTTTCAGCTAATTCCACTTTTTTTTTTTTTTGCACAAATTTTTACTTTTTTTCTGCCTCATTCAACAAAAAAAATATCTCCACTTCCTTCTTTCTCCTTTTTTAGCTACTTTTCAGCAGGCGTTTTGTACTATCCATCCATCCATTTTCTTTACCCGTTTGTTCCATTTTGGGTCACGGGGGTCGCTGGTGCCCATGTCCAGCAATCACTGTGCGAGGGGCGGGGTACACCCTGGACGGGTCGCAAGTCCATCACAGGGACACATAGAGACAAACGAGACAAACAACCATTCACTCTCTCACTCACACCTAGGGACAATTTAGAGTTACCAATCAGCCTAACATGCATGTTTTTGGTCTGTGGGAGGAAACCGGAGCACCCGGAGAAAACCCACGCATGCACGGAGAGAACATGCAAACTCCACCCAAAAAGGCCCCTGGACCGGGGTTTGAACCAGGGACCTTCTCACTGAGAGGCAGCAGCTCTACCAGTTGCGCCACCGTGCTGCCCGTTTTGTACTAATTTAAGCTTTTTTTTTTTTTAGATAATTTCTACTTTTTTGTGCTCATTTCTGCTTCTTTCAGCCCAATTTGGCAACCATATTCTTTCTGCTTTCTTCTACTAATTTAAGCTTGTTCTACCATTTCAGCTTTTTTATAGCTAATTTTAGCTGTTTTCAGATAAATTCAAGTTTTCATGGCAATTTCTCATTTCAGCTTAATTTAAATTAAATACACTTCTTTATGCCAATTTCTGCTAGTTTCAACTATTTCTGCTTTTTCAGTTATTGTTTAGCTGTTTTTATGCTAATTTTAGCTTTTTCAGCTAATTCCACATTTTCAAACTCATTTCATCTCTTTCCACATCCTTATGGTAGGTTAAGCTTCTTTTTGCCTTTTCAGCTTTTTAGCTAATTTCTGCTTATTTAAACCTAATTCAGCAAATGTGTTCTTTACTTTCTTCTGCTGTTAGGCTTGTTCTTCCATTTCAGCATGTTTTTAGCCAATTTCAGCTGTTTTTACAGCAAGTTCTTCAGCAATAATCATTCACACTGCGTCTCTCTAATTTACATTTCACGTTGCTTTATCTGGGATTTTATGTCTTGTTATTTTGAAGGTCGTTCAGTTTTAGAAAGCCAAAGAGTAATTTGTTGTAAACCATACATTAAATAACCAAACTGCTTAGACTGATGCAATAACTTGTATTTATTTTTATGTGCTGCAATTATTACTTTAAGAAAGCCTTTAAGCTGATGACATTTATAAGCAGCAGCTTCAAGCAGTGTTAGGACTAAGTTTGATAAAGAGATTCATTCTTT
This sequence comes from Nematolebias whitei, assembly GCF_014905685.2. NCBI lineage: Eukaryota > Metazoa > Chordata > Actinopteri > Cyprinodontiformes > Rivulidae > Nematolebias > Nematolebias whitei. The sequence continues at coordinate 23,302,846 of NC_056498.1, read as the reverse complement.
ATGATCGTTAAAAGTGCAACATATAGATTCAAAAAGATTATTAGTAAATCTCTCTGTCCCTGCATTGTGTCTCAGGGCAGTGAGGAGATCCTCAGGGTCGTGTCCATGAACAAGGACTACCACTTTGAGTGCTACCACTGTGAGGTGAGTTATCTTCTAAATACCTCAAAGCTTCTCTCAACAGATTCCTTCAAGCGTTTTGTCAGGAAGTAGTTTCACGACTGACCTTACTCCACTTCCTCTGCCGTTCTGTCCTTATCTGAGGGTTTTCTCCTTTTGTTCCTCTCAGGAGTGTGGCAAGCAGCTCTCCGATAAGCCCGGCTCGCAGTGCTTCCCCCTGGACGCTCATCTCCTCTGCCACTCCTGTCACATGAACAGAGTGTGCGCCACACAGAACATTCCTGCACACAACACACACTGACCGGCCTCGACGCAGCCGTGGAGCTTAGAAACAAGCCTGTACGCTCTAATGTCCTTCATAATCCTTCATTTGTTTTTACAAGATAAAACAACTGCTGAGACATTTCATCCACGTTGCATTTTGTCACACAGCCTGCTGTACTCCTTGTACTATTACTGTTGTACTATTACTGTACTTTAGTTAAAAGGGAACGAAAGAGACTACTGCTTTATTAATCCTCATGTGGCTACTGTTTGCTGTAGAAGAACAAGGGATTGTGTGCGTGTGTATAATAGCAAACATTTTGCACTTAAATTTGACTTGACTGTAAAGATTTGTTACATAAATCTGTACAAGTTGAAGAAAAACAAAAAAGCATTGCTGTAATTTTTTTATGTGGTTCTAAATATTTTCACTGTGCGCAGATTGTGTACTTACAAACGGTCACGATTTCAATAAAACTTAACATTTCAATATTTCGCTCTAAATGTTTGTGATCCCGATTAAAAAAACAATTTAACAGATAGTGATAAACCAATTTAAGTTTATTTCTTCAATTCTTTGTACATTGAGCACTTGCAGGGGAATTTAAAAAAAAGCAACAAAATCAAACTTTTTAACCAAAAGGTAGAATATTAAAATTTGCAACCGCTGCTCTCGTTTTTTTTTTTGTTTTTGAAGAAAGTGGATTTTTACCTCCTTTAATATGAAGGGGCCGGAGGAGGTTCCTGTCCTCTCGTCCTCAATAACATCTGATAAATACAAACTGGGACATGTTAGCACATCTTTTCCTATTGGTTACAGTGGAGACCAGCTGGTATCTTTTAAGTGAGATGCAACACAACAACCCTCCATATTAGAAAAATAATCACGGTTCAAAAACAACAAATTCTACTTTGAAAGAAAAGCTTGTTGGGACATTTTTTGTTGTGCATACATAGATATATATCAGTGCTGAAGAGCGGAGGGAAAGATGTGAAGTCATGGTCAGATCTATTTTGGACTGGTTTTATTACAGGGCTGAGTGGAGGAAGGAGCGGCCGCAGAGCTAAAATAACGAGGCCGACTCTGAAACCTCAGAGGGACAAAAATGAAGCCTGAAAACGACCGCCCTCGGCTTCTTTTCTTCCAACACAAAATAAACGTTACAGAAACTAAGAGAGCTGCTCTCTACAAAAGAAAAAAAAAGACAATTTGCTGTCCAAAAACAAAGATCATAAAACGTAGACCGAGCTCGACGTACGGATGATTTTCTATAAATGACAAAGTATGTTTTTGAGCGTGAACATTAAGGAGGAGGGAGAATAGCGCGGAAGACGACGCTGGCGTCAAAAGTGAGGAAATTAAAGCCCCGTGAATCCTCAACACACGGCAGGAAGTGGAAACCCTGCCTTTCATCACTTCCTGCCCTCTGCCTCCCTCTCCAGCGTCTCAGCGACGCCGTTCTCTGGGGTTGCTACGACTACGAGAACGCCGCCCGCTGCCAAAGCCTGGTGAGGGCCGCTTGGATCGGTGGCTGCCGTCTTTCCTCTTGTCCCCCTCTCTGTCTCGGACCCGCTCTCGCTCCCGGTCTCCGTTGGCTCCTCTGCTGGCGGCCACGCCGCTTGTTGTCGTGCTGTCTTTCTCCCGACCTTTCAGCCTTTCAACCTTCTTCTCTTCTTCACGCTTTTTGTTCGCCTCATCTTGCTCCTTGCGCCGTTGCTCGCGCTCCTTCTGCCGCTCCAAGCGTTCTAAGATCCTCTGAGTTGCCTGGAAGACACAAATAACAGTTCAGGTACGTTAGGACACGCAGAAGAAGTCAGTGCAGCTGACGTGGAAATAACTGCGTGAGACCAACCTGCTCTTCAGTGAGGGGAAGCCAGTATATACAAGGAGCTGCTTTGGTCTTCAGGAACAGGTCGTCTAGTAATTTAGCAGGAGGCTCATCTTTCTCTGCCAGAAAGAAAACATGCAGCTGAACACAAGCGGAGAGGGAAAGAAACGATAAAGTGCTAAGACGATCTTTCTGATCACGTCTAACTGAAACTGAGAGAAGACTTGAGTTGAAGGCTCACTAACCTGTATAAATAAAAATTGAATGAGTTGTGTCAGTCCTCATCAGCTAAGTGAACTCTGTCAGTGTGCTGCGTTTTGAACTGATGTGTATTCACAGAACAGATCTGAATAAAACTTACTGGAAGTAATCATTGGGTGATCAAATACAATTAGGGATGCACAACATTGAATTTTTGGCCGATATCCGATATGTTAAAACTTATTTGGCTGATAACCGACACCAATACCAATATTTCCCCCCTAGACCTACTTACAGAGACTACATAGCTTTCTCTGCTGTGGCATTAAAATACTACATTACTCTGCACGGTCTTTGTCAGTTTGGCCTGAAACCAAATGCAATGCCAAAAAGGGGCTGAAAATGATGCAACACAATATGTTAATGTCAATTTTTTTCATGATATTTACTCTCTAACACAATGACAACACTCGAACAGTCATACAAAAACAGCACCATATATATATATATATATATATATATATATATATATATAAAAACAGAACCTTTTACATCAATGGGTTATTTTGATGGAATGGCCGATGTCCAATATTTAACGTTATCGCTAATATCGGCCAATACGGATACATTTTCCAAGTGACAGTGTTATTAGTATAAAACTCGGTACGACAGGAGGAGGGCAATATGCATTTTTTTCAAACCAAGGTAGAACTTACAACTATTTTTATTTTGTAAACAAACTCATGATGTGGATGAACTAACCCTAACATGACTGTGTTGTGACTGCAGTTTGGACTGGAAATGATGGACAAGAAGTCTTTTTTTTTTAATTTTAATTTTAAAAAAATTGTTTTTTTTTTTTTTTTGCTAAAGTTTGAGATGAAATTTTAAACGTGACACATTTTAAAAAGTCACATAGGTGCAGTGAGTTTTTAGTAAATATTCTCCTCAGTGTTTCATAACTTCCAGCAGCAGTAAAAAACAAAACTACCTTGGTCTGTCTGATCTGATCCCAGCGACATAAATCTCTTACCCTTCTTGTCACTCTTCCTCTCCCTGCTCTTTGCTCTCTCCCTCCTCCTCCTCTCTCGCTCTCTGGATCGAGATCGCCGCCCGTCCTCTCCCGGTCTTGAAAAATCGCAGACTTTATCCCGGTCCCATTCTCGCTCGCCTCGCGCCTTTTCACGGCGCTCCATCTCCCTCTGACGCTCTGCCCACAGATCCCGGACTCCTCGGTCCCGTTCCCGTTCCCTGTCCCGCTCACGCTCCTTGTCTCGGTCCCGGTCCCGCTCGGGCATCAGAGGGGGCAGCCGGTTCTGAGGAACGACCAGCTGGGCAACATGCTCCTCCTCTTTCTTTGGCTTCAAGATGCCTTTGTGAAAGTCCAGCTATGGACATTAAAAAAAATTAATTATTTTAACGTTATACAAGAACACAAAACATTAAGAATCATCATAAAGTGGCTGTAATTTAAAATCTTTTTCTCTGTATTAAATTAAAGATATTAAAACTATGTATATCATCAAATTAAAGGTGATGATATATTTTGGGGACATTTTAGACATGAATTACCTCATCTTGCTCACAAAAGTCCACGCTAAGCACCTTGGGATTACTAGCAGGCCATCTGACTCCGTGCAGAGCCGTCCTGGTGGCGACGGTTTCCTCTGTGGTAGCGTACTGTGAAGACGGGACAGAAGATCAAAGAGGTTAACAGACAGAAAACAGCCAGATAAAAGCTGTAATTACAGCTCGAGCACATGCTGAAAACACCAGAGCAGGGACAGAGTGAGACGTTTGGATCAGGAGACAAAAGAGTGACGGTGCAAAACAACCCCATCACCTAGATTCATTTTAACATCTTTATGCATTTCCTAACAACATTTATTTTCTTCACATAAATTAACAATACAGTAGTCCCTCGCTACTTCGCGGTTTGACTTTCAAGGACTCGCTCTTTCGTGGCTTTTCAAAGTAAAACTGTACACGATAAAAAAAATGTACAGGATACGATTGTCAACTTTAATATTACGTGATTGGGACAGTACTGGACACTGTACAGTAAAAAGTTAACGAAAAATAAAATACTTCCGACAGGCGCCACCATTTTGTAGTTTTCTCTCAATAAGCCTTTACTGTATCCCCACTCTTAACAAATACATTTCCCAGAAGCCCTGTTGCCTTCTGCTGAAATACTAGAGGGAAAGTTTTGACCGGATCGGAAAAAGTTCAGCGCTTATTCATTCAGTGACTTCAACGCCCAGCGGATGCAGAGAGCCGCACGGAACCCACCAGGAACCGGAGCAGAACCAGAACCAGTACTGGACCTCTAAACTCATCGGTCAAGTTGAGAGTTGCTTGCCGGCCCACGAGGACTTCTGAGCGGGGACGAGCCACCTGTAGGTCCGGCTTCCTCCCCGGAGCCCTCCATTACTACCCCAAGCCAGAGCCAGAACCAGCAGGTCTGATGAAACGGAACCAAGTCGGACCAGAACCGAGCTACTGCTGTTCTGCAGAGCTGGTGAGTAACATTTAGTAGCTACATATATAGTACTGTACATATGTTGTTAAAATGAGTTAAGAGTTTAGAACATTGTAAGAGTGTGGGAAGGGTTTATAAAGCCTTTAAATATATATAAATAAATATATATATAATAAATAAATAAATAAATAAATAAATAAATAAATATATATATATATATATATATATATATATATATATATATATATATATATATATACATATACATATACATACATACATACTAAAATAAATATAACATTGCTACTTTGTGGATTTTCACTTAAAACTTATTGCCATTTTTAAATCTTGTTCAAAAATATACTTTTACTTGGTGGCCTTCGAACCCAGACGTCAACTCCAACCTCGTTGTATTTTTATTGATCTGTTTGAGCTGATGCATTTATGTATTTTTTTTATTCATTTGTCCTGTGCGTGTTTGTTTTGTTGTCCTTTAATCAGATTTGTAGATGTTTATTTTAGGTGCCTTATAAATAAAGTGGTATAGATTGTATGCTCAAACATAGAACAAGTCAAAAGTCTGGAAAAAAAAGACGATTTAAAATGAACCAATAGATAATCAGTCATTTACTTTCTTCAAAACTTATTAAACTATCAGATTATGTGGGTTAGCAGATCAAACAGATTTTCAACAAATTACTATAAGTGTAGGTGTTGAAGAACCATCTGAACTGGAGGATTTTTCACAGCTACTTTAATTCATGACACTTTAAAGCCGTTAAATTAAAAAGTTTCATGAAACGGTCACTTACTGTGACGTAGCAGTGAGACTTGATCTTGTCAATCCAGAAACCCTCCTCCATCACACTTCCTGTCCGGTTCAGCAGCTCCTTGAGATGTAGCAGGGTAAAGGGTCGTACCTAAAGAAGAACAACAGTTAGCCAAACAGACCCACAATATAAAACTGAATAAAAAGAAGCTGTTAAAATAACAAACGATCCTCCGAAATTAAAGCAGGCCGTTCCAATAAACCATTTAGATGCACGATATTAGAAAGACTTGTCATGTGAGATATTACTGTTAATACTGAAATGTTTATATCAATTGCTATAAACCTATATTTACCCCACTTTTTCTTCTGTCATCACTGAAATCAAAACCAGGAGTAAGCATAAAGGCCAACTTAACAACACTGACATTAACACATGACCATGCAGAACATGAACCAGTAGTTCTTGAATTATTACGGCCTATGATTTCAGCTCTTTGCAACATTAATATTGTGCTCGCAGACACTGCGATGACGATACATTTTCTGTAATTGTGCAGCTTTAATTCAGGGTTTAAAGCGTTTTATGAAAATAAAATTCAGTTTTCACTGTCTGGAAAATGTGCAAGTCGTTTCCCAGGTTTTCCCTGATTTCCAGAGCTGCTGGGAACCCTGATAGATTATGCTAACTTCAATAACATGACAGGAAAACAAGAACAGAAAGAACTATGGCGAGTTGATATGACACGGTGGACACAACTTGGACTCTTGATAGACATCCATATGAGAAGAGGATTAGTCCTCTAAATGGGAAATGGACTGGACTTCTATACTGTAGCACCTGTCGATCTAGTCAAGACACTCAAAGCACTTTACAACACAACCTATGCCCCCATTGACCCATTCATACAGCACTCTACAAGATCTATACAAAGATAATCTCAATCTGTAGAGACTAATCAGTGCTTTAGATCATTCATACACTGATGGGACACACATTGGAGGCAATGAGGGGTTCGGTGTTTTGCCCAGGGACACTTCAACATGTGACTGCTGGTGGAATCAAACCCCCAACTCTCTCACTGGAGGACAGCTGCTCTAACCACTCAGCCCCATCGTTTAACCCTTTACATTTTCTCTTGTTGCCAGGTTATACTTTCCTGTTCCTCAACACCAAAACAAGTTTACTTTAATTTTTTATCTTTGTAATAAAAGTGAAGCAAACTTCCCTAAAAATGAGGCTTTTGTTGGCTCTTGAACTCAGGGTATAAAAAGTGTTTCTTCTGCTGCCACCCTCAGGCCAAAAGACACATACTTCTGCACCACACCGGGATCAGGACAAAAAGGGTTTCCAACATTCCACATCAATTTAAATCACATGCTTGGGTCTAAAATGATGGTGAATATTAAAGAGTCACATCTTCACTTTAATCCGTGAGGAATTTGGACTGAAAACATCAAAGCTTCGCAGCGCCTTCACCCGAGCACAACCTCAAGTCTCGCCTCTATGACGCGAGCCAGAAAACCCTCTGAAAATGGAGGTGATTAAATGTGTAATGTCTCATCTTGTCACAGTCTGGTTAGTCACCCGCCGTGCTCCTGAGTGAAGGTTTCGCCTGACTGCAGCTGGAACACCTGGGTTATTATTTCTGATTGTGACTGCAGGTGAGGTTACCGCTGGCATCCACACGACATACTTCATTCATGACAAATGTGGGGGTTTTATTCTGTGCAGGAAGGCTGAGTTTAAATCACTTCGACAAAACAAAAACACGTTTCTGCTGTAAATGTATTCCTACTTGTCAGAGAAGTAAAAGTTCCACAACTTTTCCCTGTCCCTCATGTCTTGTGCTGCGTGTACTCACCAGGTTCGTCACGTGGATGATGTTGGAGACTTTTCCACGTGGCGGTGAGGGCTGCCTGGTTGAGCGAATAGGGTCGTCGATTGTGACAGAGACACCGGACTTCTGCTGACTGATGGAGCGGCGAACCAGACTGTCGCTGGGAGTAACTAAAAGGGAGAAAATGGAAAGGGTTAAACACGACTGACAGAAAAGCTGCGCAATGTTAGTGCTGGATACTGCAAAGACTACATTAGTTGTGCTCAACCCACAAGTTCTGTCGTTACGTTACGACGCGAGTCCACCTGATCGCCACATTTGCCTGATTTGCATGAAGGTTGTGTGATTGTTTGGAATCCTACTGCAACATGATTATTTATGATGTGTTGTTTTATAATTAGGGCTAATATAATGCCCTAGTTGACAGTATAAAAGAAACAATTCTCAAAAGAACCCATTTGAATCCTAATGGTTCAATATTCAGAATGAACCCACGTTATATTTGCTCTTTAGCCAAGCAGTCCGTTTATTTTTATTCTGCAGCGATGATGTTTCAGTGTCGATAAGGAAGCAGAGAGGTTTGAGTTGGTTTCAGCTGAAGCGAGACATTTTTCTCAGATTATTTGTCTGTATTAGAGCTTCTGATTACTTTTTGGAGTTAATATGTAGAAGCAATTAAAAAAAAAGGGAAAACGAGTCTTGTGGTCGTTAAATGCGTGTTTGCACGTAAATTTAAGGTTATGAAGTAAACAGCTAATTGAAACGCGAGTACTTGGGGAACACCACAACAGTTTTGGCTCATATAATTTGCAACCATCCAAAACTGAAAGAACGTGATGATGTCATCATCCGGCTGTGGATCAGTGCAAACTGTGCCATGATATCAACCTCCCAGCAAATCAAATGGGCACAAAACAGGACATTATTCACGTTTATGGAAAAGATAAGAGACGGGTAAAACACTTTGATTTACACTTATTTATACATTTGATTTAATATAGATTGGACCTCCGTTAGCTAAAAAAGCAGCTACTGCTGCAACGAACAATACCTCCTCACACAGATTTCTAAGGGGCAGTTTACACGGCGCATGAGATTATACGGTTCTGCTGTTCATTTACACGACACCAGTAGCCCCTCTCTTTGAATCTGGAGGTTTCTCAACACACTCTCGTAGTGGAGGTTTTCAGGAGACTGCCCGCTGATCATGTACACATTTCCCACAGAGCAGTGAAAGCACATGCGCACAACAGGTGTATATTTCACGCACGCGCAGCATATTTCTATCAACAACAATGGCGGCGGAGTATAATATACTGCTTTTCTGAGCTACGACTGATGGAATATATTTTGGGTCTCGTAGTTAATTTACACCAGAATGTAGGTGCTGTGATCGACATCTGTGTTGGGAAGAGGCCAGTCAGATCCAGTTCTAATATTGCTGTTAATTGAAGGAGGTAGGCGTATATTTCATGCGTCGCACTGGACTATAACGTACTAAATGTGCTAAGTTATAAGTTTAACAATAATAAACAGTATTTATGTTGGTGATAGGAGATAAAATGAAGCTATGCTAAAGCTATATGGACATTATGTAATTCAAGTTGTGACTTAAACAATGCGACACATACTGCATGTTAAAGTTGAAAATGAAGACATGTTTAATTTTTATTTATTGAATCAACACCACAAACTGTATGTCAAACAAACACCGATAATTAAACTGAGCACACCATTAAAAACACGTTAACCGAACTACATTAATGAACTTTACTCTTCCCCTCTGCTGTCATCGTGGATGGTGGCATGTTGTTTTTCTGGCTTGTTCAGGCCGTCACTCCTTTGCTTGATGCAGCTTCAAACATCGAATGGATTGGAAAAAAGAACTGAGGGGAATTTTAAATAAATAGTTCATCCAACGTCTCTCTTTGACGTTCTCCTGCACCGCACCTGGGCCGAAGAAACGCATGCCCGCTGAGAACTGCATACCCTGTAGCAGGAACGCGCATTGTTCTAAGCTCTCAAAATTTTTTTTTTATTTTGGCAGATTAATTGAAATAAAAACAGTCCTAATGTTTTAGATATCAGTAGTTCTAAAAATTCATAAATAATGCATAAATTAAACAATTTAACGAGGGGAGGTGGGGAGTAATCTTTAAAATAATGAACAATTCTGCAAGCATTTTATCATGCAGCTGCACGTTTATTACCATATATTACAGCACGATAACACAGAGGGCATGTTTCATTATGTAGAAAATTTGATATCACCCTATATCTGTTTAATCCTTTGATATAGGAGGGGATGCATTTTTTTGGCAAAGCAAATACCGAGTCTGCTGATATCAGCATCCCCTGTCTATTTTCCACAAATATTGTCCTATTGATATGAAACGCATACCATTAGCTCAGAGGACATTTGTAATAATGTAGAACAGGTTATTAACTCGTTAGCAGGGGGTGCATTTTTTGGACAATTGGGTTCCAGCGACAGGGCACGCAATTCTCGGCATAACATCTGTCCGCCTCTGGTGGGAGGACCGAGGCTCTCCCACCAGTTTCTCCTCGCAGGAAAAATAAGAACTCAGTTGGTTGTTCAGTGCCCGAAATAAACACAAGCTAGTAACATTATTATGAACGTTGATTTACCTGCAGTAAATCGGCACCGCTCAGTGACCGGTGTCGAGCCGTTAGACGAAGCGGTCCCGCTTGGCGTCAAGTCTGTCGACCCTTATCAAAAATCCAGCCAAAATCCAGCTTTATGTTGTTGTTAGCTGGGCTATTAGCCCCGAGAACGTTGGTTACGTACTGTAACCCCAGATTCTATGAATATAAGCGTAGCCCTTTAAGGCCTTCGCTTTAGTGGGTTTATCCCGTTATGCAGAGCATAAGCACTGAAAAAAAATTAGTCCACGCCCACCTGCTGTGTGGGCCCTACCCGGTCCGTATAAATTACGTTAAGAGCGGGAAATCGGCTCCCA
>NC_056498.1:23285057-23292259 GCF_014905685.2 Nematolebias whitei | reverse complement strand
TTATCTTCTTTGTTCTTCTGACAGTGCTATATTAGCTCGCTGAAGAAAAAATGGGAGCCGATTTCCCGCTCTTAACGTAATTTATACGGACCGGGTAGGGCCCACACAGCAGGTGGGCGTGGACTAATTTTTTTTCAGTGCTTATGCTCTGCATAACGGGATAAACCCACTAAAGCGAAGGCCTTAAAGGGCGAAGCTTATATGACATAGAACGGACCTTACTACAGGGTCCGAGAGGAAAAAAAAAAAAAAAAAGGGGGGGGTGGGTGTTTCGAGGCAGCACGCATGCGCGTTAGATGAACGTACAAAATGCACAGCGCCAACTAACGACCCGGCATAAGAACTACAGCAGATTCGGGGGGCCGGAGATTTTTGCAGATGTTTGTAAACACAAAATCCGTCGTCAACGCGGATGTGTTCGCTAACATTCTAAAAAAAAACAAAAAACACAACTACGATTCCCCCGAGTGTCCGTGTAAATAGAAAACTTACAGCTCATGTTGCACATTTCTGATATTTGATATAAAAATCAAAGCTTTGCAAAATATCCCTTTCAGACTAAAATGGCACATTAATTTATTCAGACTGCAGATTTGGATTAAAAGCTTAAAATTTATGACATTACTGATGATATAATTATTAATTAACCATTTTTAGTAGAATACCTTTAAAAAAATACATAAACTTTATTCAGCTTTTTTCTTTCTGTGCAAACGTGACTTGAGAAGATACAGAAACAAAGAACTAATTTATACCAGAACAAGAGTGGTTTCATTCAGTTTTTAAGCAAGTCAGACTTCAAGGATCAGAAAGGAATCACGCAGCTTTATGTTGAACAGAATCATAGGCAGGAATTAAAAACCCATTAAGTTCTTCGTAAAGAAGTTTACCTTTCTTTGTCTCTCCATCCAGGTTCACAGATATCTGCGGTTCTGGGGGTTCATCTGAAAGACTGCTCCTCCGATTGTCTTTTGGTGGAGTCCTGTGTGGCGTTTCTTTCTCAGCTTTCTCCACGTCTTCTTCTTCTTCGTTTGTTTGCCCGTTTTCCTGGCTGTCACTTGGAACAACCTGGACACAAACTCAATTTTACTTTTCTTTCTGTTAACATTGGTACACATGATCCATCCATCATCTTCTGCTTGTTCCGAAGTCGGGTCTCGGGGGCAGCAGCTTGAGCAGGGAGGCCCAGACATCTCTTTCCACAGCCACCTCTTCTGGGGGGACCCCAAGGCGTTTCCAGGCCAACCGAGAGACAGTCTCTCCAGCGTGTCCTGTGTCTTCCCCGGGGTCTCCTCCCAGTCAGACATGCACGAAGCACCTCCCTAGAGAGGCGTCGAGGGAGCATCCTTACCAGATGCCCGAACCACCTCAACTGGCTTCTCTCAATGTGGAGGAGCAGCGGTTCCACTCAGAGTCTCTCCTGGATAACTGAACTTCTCACCCTGTCTCTAAGGGACAGTCCAGCTACCCTGTGGAGGAAACTCCTTTCAACCGCCTGTATTCACTTTCTCATTCTTTCGGTCACTACCCAGAATTTGTGACCACAGGTGAGGGTAAGAACTAGGGGTTGAACAACTACTTATTTTTCAAAGTCGACTAGTCGATGCAACGTTATAGGAACTCAAGACGCTATTCACACACACAAAAAAAGTAATTTATTATTTACAAAAAAATCACACTTATCATACTGCAAATGTCGCAGGAAAATTAAAACTATTCTTCAGCTGCAAAAGTTAGTTTTATTTTATTTAATGCACTAAATAAAATAACCATCGCGGTGGTGGTGCTCCCGTTTTTTACATTTCATTTAGTGGATTGCCATAATTGTTGGGCTTTAGAACATACCTGTCTCTAAGCCGCACTTATAAAATATAAATCATAATTTTGTATATAAATAAGACGCTCCAATTATTTAGCTGCAGGCATCCACCGCATGGTCTGGATCTGTGCCCCCCAGTCTGCTCCAGCTGTATGCAGCGTTCTTGTTGTAGTACAAGAATCAGCCAGCAGATGGCGTTTCACAGAATTCACGCTCAGACTGCAAGATCATCATGAAGCTTCTGTCTGACTCATGGTTACAACCATTACACCTTCAAAATGAACACAACTGTGTAAGCATAATCACTGGACAGAACAGTGCCAAACTCCTACATGACTGAAATTATTTAAAAATTATTTACCAGTAAATATTACCAAGAAATCAAATCGAGGTCATGTGACAGTCAAATAGTACCGCAAAATGCGGTAAATATTCGTTAAACTAGTATAATTGATTTTTATTGGTAAACACTTTTGTTAACAACTGCTGTTTTTAAATGTACTTTCTAAATAAATTCAACTTGATTTCTGCTCAGCACTGCTCATATGAGGAAGAACAGCTCCCTCCTTCCCGTTGTCTCCTCTGTTCTGTTTAATGCCCGTTTAAGCTTAAATGAGATACTGGTATTTAAACACGTATTTACCGTACACAGAAAGATTTTTTTTAAAACTTTTATTTACACATGTATCAGTCTTGACTGACTGCTTTAAAAATATACCTGACAAATTCTCAGGTATATTAGTAGAAATGAGCTCTCATGACTGAAAGGGAAGTAAGTGTGTGTGTGTGTGTGTGTGGGGGGGGGGGGGGGGGGGCTCTCCGCTTCGTGTTCAGATGTGACTTTAAAATGAGATCCCGGTATATAAATACATATTTACTAACACACAAAAAATGTCACACAGAAATAATTTTTAAACTTTTATTAAAACATTTACCAGACTTGACTGCTTTTGCGTCTCCAATCCTGACCACTGACACACGTTAATACAGCTTACGGGCTGCAGCTCTGTTTCCTCCTTCGACAGCTGATAGCTTTTAACGTGAAAGCTGCGTCATAAGAAATTCTCCGTACATTTTCCATCATCGCTGAACAAATGAACAGGTCTGTGCACCAAGCGCAAAATACGATAAACGACACGGGAACGATCTTAAGAAATTAATTCACGTCTATCTTGGGGGATGGTCCTCGAGAGTACCTCGTTGGTCATTCAGGTTAGACTTCTGGTCACATGATGACAGAGTGGGTGGAGTTATGGTAGGATATTTAAAACCGTGAGCAAAAGACTGTACATCTGATTACCTGAGGGCACTCTCTCTGTGTCGCAAACGCCTGCCCCCATGAGGGGCGGGGTGCTGGGAGAGTGCCCAGATCTGTCAAAGGAAAATGTTAGTCAGTGGCAGGAAACTACTGAGAGACAGCAGGAAGTCTTTGAAAATAAAATATTAAATTGAGAAAATTATTTAAAAAAAACAAAACAAAAAAAAAACATAGGATGCTCCTGCATATAAACCACGGGCTACAATGTGTGAAAAAAAAGTAGCGGCTTTACACCGGCAATTATGGTAAAAATAAAAACTATTCACCGGCGTGTCGTGCGCCCCCGTTTTTATTTTATTTAGTGGATTAAATAAACTAAAACTAAAAACAGTGGGGCAGGTGTTGGTGGGATCCCACAGTGGATTAAATAAAATAAAAACAGTGGGGCGGGTGGTGGTGGAATCCACCACAGGCGGTTGAACCAGAAGAGTCATCTTCAATGAAATACTTCCACACTATTGATGAATTTCTACCCGTTTGGCAAGACTTGGCCTGCTCCTGACCTTCCATCTGCTTGGAAGAATTTGTTTGTAGCCAGCGGCCCGGCGCTGATCACATGACACAATCACAGACTGCGACTACTCGATGTGAAATTTAAAAACTTGCGAGATGTCCTAGAATCGACTAGTCAACTAGTCTTTTCAACCCTTAGTAGGAACGTAGACGGACTGGTAAAGAGAGAGCTTTGCCTTACAGCTCAGCTCTCTCTTCACCACAACGGACCGGCACAGAGTCCGCAATACTGCAGCTGCTGCACCAATCCGTCTGTCAATCTCAAACTCCATTCTTCCCTCACTCGTGAACAAAACCCTGAGATACTTGAACTCCTCCACTTGAGGCAGAACCTCGACTTGAAGAGAGCAATCCACCTTTTTCCGACTGAGGACCATGGCCTCAGATTTGGAGGTGCTGATTCTCATCTCAGCCGCTTCACACTCTGCTGCGAACCGCTCCAGTGAGAGCTGAAGATCACGGCACGATGACGCCAACAAGACCACATCATCTGCAAAGAGCAGAGGTGGAATCCTGAGGCCACCAAACCAAAATCCCCCCGCCCCCTGGCTGCTACGAGAAATTCTGTCCATAAAAGTTATGAACAGAATCTGTGACAACGGGCAGCCCTGGCAGAGTCCAACTCCCACCCTGAAGGGGTCCGACTTATTGCCGGCAATGTGAACCAAACTCTCGCACTGCTTGTATAAAGACTGAACAACCCGTAACAATGGGTCCCCAATCCCATACTCACAAAGCACCCTCCACAGTGTACTCAGAGGAACACAGTCAAACACCTTCTCCAAGTCCACAAAACACATGTAGATAGGATGGGCAAACTCCCATGACCCCTCGAGGACCCTAGTGAGGGTAAAGAGCTGGTCCAGTGTTCCACAATCAGGATGGAATCTGCATTGTTCCTCCTGGATCTGAGGTTCGACCAACGATCGGACTCGCTTCTCCAGTACCCCTGAATAGACCTTACCAAGGAGGCTAAGAAGAGTGATGCCCCTATAATTGGAACATACCCTCCAGAACCCGTTTTTGGAAAGGAGAACCACCACCTCAGTCTGCTAATCCAGTGGCAGTGCCCCCGTCCACGTGATGTTGAAAAGGCCATCAACCAAGACAGCCCCACAACATCCAGAGCCTTAAGGAAATCAGGGTGAATCTCATCCACCCCCGGAGCCCTGCCACCTCGGAGCTTTTTAACTACCTCGGCGACCTCAGCCACGGTTATGGACAGACCAACCTCAAAGTCCCCAGACTCAGCTTCCTCCATGGAAGACGTGCTGGTGGGATTGAGAAAGTCCGAAAAGTATTCCTTCCACCGCCTGACGACATCACTGGTTGAGGTCAACATCACCCCACCTTCACTGAACACAGTGTTAGTAAAGTGCTGATTTTCCCTCCTCAGCCGCCTGATGGTTTGCCAGAATCTTCTCAGAGCCAACCGAGAGTCTTCATCCGAGGCCTCTCTGAACTCCTCCCACATCAGAGCTTTTGCCTCAGTAAAAGCCAAGGCTGTGGACAGTTTGGCCCTCCGGTACTCCTCAGCTGCCTCTGGAGTCCCACCAGCCAACAAAGACCGACAAGACTCTTTCAGCACGTCAGCCTCCCTAACCCAGGGTGTCCACCACCATGTTCGAGGATGGCCACCGCGAGAAGCACAGACAACATTGCGGCCACAGCTCAAGGCAGCCACTTCAATAATTGAGGTGCAGAACATGGCCCACTCGAACTCAATGTCCCCCACCTCAGCTAGGATGTGGTTAAATCTCTCCTGGTGGTGCAAATTGAAGTTCTTTCTGATGGGTTCATCTGCCAGGTGTTCCCAGCAAACCCTCACTACGCGTTTCTTATTTTCCAAAAGAGATTTAAACTAAAGACTTCAATGCTCAGCATCGCCGTGCTTCCCTCACCTGCGTGACGGTGCGTCGGATCTTGAGGCCTTTGTCTGGGTCGCCCCGACTGGTGTCCAGGTTCTCCTCGTCTCCAGACAAATACAGCTCCTCAGGGTGAATGTCCACAACCTCCTCCTGGTTCACTTTAATGTCAGGAATCAAAGACTGAAGGGCAGAGGCAAAAAGGAGAAGATGGAGGGAAAAAAAACAAAAACAACATTAGTTAGTTTTTGAAACATTTTAAGCTGAAAAAAAAAAAAGATTACGGTAGTTTTATGTTCTATTTTTTACATATTCAACAGTTCTGTCTTAGCTTTACCCTACAATTTAACGAGTAATTACTTTGTAAATATTTAAATTAATATGTCATATATAAAGGGTCTTAATTATAAACAGCTTTTTATACATGCTCATGGTCGTTTCCTCTAAAAAAAAAGGAACACTATAAATAAAAAGTACCAACCCGCTTCCTTAATTTTTTTTTATAAAACATTAAACGCCAGCAAAAAATTTGTGAATTATGTCAGATCTTGTAGAAACCTTAACCCCTCTCCCCATCAGATGCCAGTACCTTCAGTGAGTCTGTGGTGATGCTGATCGATGGTTTCTTAACAGTAACTGCTGTGCTGGAGCCCCATCGCCTCTTCCTCCCTCCTGCATTTCCAGTGTCGGGCTCTGCTGCCGCTCCATCTGTTCTGGCTGGAGAAGCCTTGCTGCCTGTGGGTGTAAGGACATTGTACTGGTAATTTATCACCAAGAACACTGGAGATTTTACTCTAGTGAGCAGAACTCAACAGGCAAGCCACCCGTACCCAAAGAGCAGAAACGCCTGCGTTGACTCAAATAACGATTGGCAGCTATTAACGAGTAATGGTTTTATTTATTTATGTCAGGTAGTTTATGAAAATACTGTATGTGCTACATATTTGCTGCAGTTAGTGTTAGCAGCTACAATGTTATGAACACGAGAAATACTCTAAACATGACAGCGTGCAGCAGTAAAACCTGTGATGTTACATGCAGTCAGAACCTTCTCCAGTTTGTTTCATGATTCATCACTGCCGGTAGTTTCAGTCTTTAGACTCAGTTTACACTTTTATTTGTCGTATAAGAATCTGCAGAAACAATCAACTACGTTGGAGCAAAATGTTCTTCATCAAAACGTTTCTATCAAGCTAGCAAGTGTCCTACAGAGTGTTGAACAATGTCGTCTGCAAACGTCTTGAGACAATCAGCTTCTAAAAAAATGTGCTTTTGAGGAGCCTGGCTTTTCTCAGGTAACCTTGATCAAGAGGTTTCTGGACATCCTGACGGTTTTTAGTTTTTTTCTTTAGAAATAGGATTGTAAATAAAAATTTTAAATATCCATCCAGTCTTTGTACCTGAAAGACAGATGACTGTTGCATATTTTAGTTAAGCCGCTGAACGATTGTTTCTGTTCAGTGCCCTGAGATAACTCGTGTTGTGACTTGGCAAGTTGGCACCAAATAAATAAACTCAATTTTATTCAAACGACCTGTGAATTATGATACAAATAAAAAAGGGAAAACTATCTCTCCAAACAACATATCTATCCATGCAACATATCCATCCATCCACTGTCCAACCATCCATCTATTCATCTGTCCAACTATCCATACTCTGTCCAACCATTCATCCATCTGTACAA